>NC_069726.1:3857803-4457803 GCF_027358585.1 Pangasianodon hypophthalmus | reverse complement strand
CTTCCAAACCTTGACTTACCTGGCTCCAGTAAACCCGTCCCCAACTTAACTTGACTTACCTGGCTCCAGTAAACCCGTCCCCAACTTAACTTGAATTAGCTGGCTCCATTAAACTCTCCCTTGCCTTGACCTACCTGGGACCAGTAAAACCTTCCATCGCCTGACTTACCTGTCTCCAGTAAACCCTTCCGTACCGCGACTTGCCTGTTTCCAATAAACCATTCTTTACCTCGACTTACCTGACTCAGGGTGGACCTTAATGGAATTTTAAGGGCTGTCGCTTTGTTTTGATTTAATTACTCGTTGAATCGTAATAAAATTAGCTTCAAAAAATACCTATTATAGCCTCAGGAGAGCTTTTCCAGATGCCATAATGCAGTCTGTTTGGTGGACATGTGAGGGAGGGAACTTCACGGAGTTCCTTCTATAATGAAATCATTGTGTATTACATGTAGATCAAAGGATGCTACATTTTTCTCCTCTCTGTTCAAGTGCAAGACAGTGCATATGTTTTGAGTTTGTGGTTGAACAGATGTATTCTGCTGTACCTCAATGTCATAACCCAAGTTGAGCCAAAATGAGCAACTGCTTATCACATTGCACCATTGCTCCTTATAGAAAAATGTACCCATGTAGACACAGTGTAAACACACCTAATTCCAGGGCATGACTTATGATGATTTCTCTTGTTTTATCTGTTAAAAGATGACATCAATGGACTGCACCCAGACCAGTTTGATGATGTAATGGACTTCATTGCAGCGACCATTGGCAGACTGCGGCGGTCTCCTGAGATGGACTCTGAGGGCAGGGGGAAAGAAAAAGCGAGGCATAGAGGAGCAGCAAACACAGACAGAGGAGCGAAAGGACGAGGAGAAAGGAAGAAAGGTCGAGCACGAGGTGGAGGCAGAGGGGGTAAAGGGAATCGGGATGAACTGATCAAAGGTCAAGGGCGCGGGTGCCTTCTTAAAGAGATCCACCTCAACGTGACGGACCTGGGGTTAGGTTACCGGACCAAAGAGGAGTTGATATTTAGGTACTGCAGTGGTCCCTGTTACGATTCAGAGACCAACTACGACAAGATCCTCAACAACCTCACCCAAAATAAGAAGCTGGACAAAGAGTCACCTTCTCAGACCTGCTGTCGACCCATAGCATTCGATGACGACCTCTCGTTCTTGGATGACAGTTTGGAGTACCACACTCTAAAGAAGCATTCCGCCAAGAAGTGCGCCTGCGTCTGATTTGTGCGCTTGGGCAAGCGAAAAGACACTTGGACAAAATACAGAAGTCTCGCACTCCAGAGGGCATGAAGCCAGTGCAGAGACAAATGCTGCTTCTCGGAGGAAAAGTGCAGGTCTCGAGTGTGTCATTGTTTATTCTGCACAGAGGGGTGCACAATGAGAATCGAAGGAGTAAGATTTAATGTCAGAAAAACTTCAGGAAAAGTACTTCAGCGACAGAAGCAACGCCTCAGTATTCACTGTTACAAAACCATGTCAGAGTATTCTAAGCAGGGATTGAAATGTAAATGCTGTCTAAGTGGCAACAATAACATACTCCATCAGCAAGTCACAGAAAAATCGCAACCCGCCAGTCTGGGTATACACAAACTATAACTTCGGCTGTGTGGAAGTCCTAGAGATGGGTGCAAGGGGTGTCTGCATGAAGGAGGCTGTGGACAGTACAGAATTGTGGATCTTTATCTGAAGCCCTTCTGAAGAAATAGCTGAATATGCCTATGTGGACTAGGCAGAGCATCCATCTCACAACCCAGACTCATCCCGCAGTCAGAACAGACTCGTCACAAAAAATGTTTAATATTCAGAAAGTTTTATATATATATATATATATATATATATATATATATATATATATATATATATATATATATATATATATATAGTCTATATGGAAAAATGTATTTATTGAAATTTAATTAACTTATTGTTATTTATTGCAATCCATTGTATTAGAGTGTTTTTCCTTATTTATTTGTGAAGCTTTTTTCCCCTCTTCACCTTGGATGGTGCCAAAGTGGAGCATGCGTTTTTAAGAAAAAGCAGATGATGCGATAATCTAGGCTCACGATTTACCTAGGCTGGAAAATAATCACTTACTCATTTTAGGACATTGGTACATTAGTGTCTCTACCCACTTGGTTTAGAGAAACTGTACGGTCCAACCTCATTTAAAAAAAAAAAAAAAAAAAAAAAACAAAGACAAGTGGACCAATTATGCTTTGAAACAAAAAACCCCATAACCACTGAAAAACTGGCATCGTAGTTTGAAAGACACACACATCTAACACCTCGCTATATCTGGCACCACTGAAAAAAAAAAAATTGTCTAAATTAAAATGCTAGGTCTGTGGTAGACCAGTATCGTGTTTACTCAATCAGAGCAGTTTGGGGAAAAAACGTTAACATCAGTCTTCCAACTGCTCTCTAAACCAATTATCTGTTTGTGAGAGAAAATACAGCCCTTGCCCAGTGTTTATTTTCAACCATAATAAAGTCACTACAGCAAAGGTTTCTAACTATGCTGTGCCCCATGGAGACGCATCATCACAAACAGAAAACATCCTTCCTAGTCGAAAGTTGAAATCCACATCCCATTAGACAGAAAGGTAATGATGTGGTGGACGTCCTTGACGTTCCTCACAAAGTGCCTCAAACTCTTCCAATAGGTCTTGTGCTCTAAAAAAAATGTTCCACAACAGTTTAAATCTGGCATGTCACTGTAGCGTTTCAAACCAAGATTTTTGTCTGGATTTCTCAGGTAAACGGAAACAAACCTCATTAAAGGAAAGTTGAGCCACTTTGTATCCCACCACATGCCTGAAAAGCAGGACAGGCGTAGTACAAAGTCCAGATCCAAACTTACACACAAACACTGAAACAGGGCTTTCACGAAGAGTCACACACACTACCAGAAACAGCTGGTGATGTGTACGTCATGGGATGAGAGGACTGATTTTGTTCTCGATACTGTAACTCACTGCCACATGGAAAGGCCCTATGGGAATGGCACAATATTTCCACGGATTACAGTGCAAAACCAGGTCTCGTGCAAACAACAAACACAGAGCTCAAAAAATCCACACAATTCAGATGTTCTGTTCAACATGGAATCCAACCATAATCCTCCTCAAATCACAAGTCCCTCCATTTAACTGCTCGATTATGATTAGCTAAATTATACGTAAACCATTTTCAAATGAGGGAAGTGATACAGTGCGTTTAATAGCTCAGCCCCGTGGCTCCATCACACACACCTGTGTCTATGTTGTGTCCTGTAATCCTCTGTCCTGGTGTACGATGCTTTATTCAACGGTTAAACGTCCTATTGTTGTGACTATGTTTGTGGAAGCTTTTTTTTTTTACAAAGCCTGAAAAAAGTGTATACATGCAAATTAACTTTGAAAAAAAATGTGGTGAAAACAAGTTCCAGTAAGAATATGAGAGGAAAGCTGACTTTACCAATTCCACCCTGCAGTGTATTTTCAGTCCTGTGAAAAAAAACCCTTGTCTTACTTGTTTTGTGTTACTAAACCAAAGCTCTCTACAGACTTTATTTTTGTACAATATTCATTTTGTAACTTTTTACAGAATAAAACTTGTTTCTATCACTTAAATGTCTGAAGAAATCAATAAGATCATATCCACAAATAATACAAAGCTTCAGGATATTAAAAAATGTGAGTAATATTTTGGAACTTCTTCATATGCTGACCATGTTTGCAGATGATTTATGGTCATTTTTATAACCAGATAAATGTCAACACAGACAGAACGAGTTGAAGAGAAGAGAGGAAGAGTCTCAGTGCAGTCCCTCAGTGGGTTTTGAGCTGTAGAGTGACTCGGGGCTGTTCGAATAGATTAGGCAGTAGAAATCTGTTCTACATTCCTAAACGCAGGCTCAGGATTGTACAGTAAACAATCACGGGTTGCAACGACACGCAGTAAATCTGGGCACTTGGAGGAAATGTTTCCACCAAGCTGAGGGGATTTGGCTCGGAGTAAAAAGATGTGCTGTGAAGCGGAGCTTAAATGTTGCACCAAGTCTCCTCAACCTTACAGCTGGCCTCCATTGGCGCTTTTCCACAGACATGGTACTAGCATTGGTGCTGTTATAATCTGATTACATAATGGCTTGGTTTACAAACCAGTGAGCCAGTTCCTAAAAAGGTTTGCTGTGTCTGTGGAAAAATTGGTCACTAACTGGTGAACCTGATTTCTTTATGCAGGTCTTTTTTCTGAAACAACATTCCTCTTAACCAATCATTACTTTCTGATTTCCTCCAAAATGCACCAGTCAACTTCCTGACAGGTACAAAATTGTGTACTTCTATTCCAGTTCATATTAAATATTAAAGCTGGAGTACTTTTTTAGGCTCTTAGTACTTTCTATTTTTAGAGAGCTGATGTAACTGGCTATATATATATATATATATATATATATATATATATATATATATATATATATATATATATATATATATATATATACACACACACACACACACACACACACACACACACACACACACACATATATATAAGATTTGGAGGTAAATCACATGCTGCAACGAAATATGTTTCAATATTTTCAAATTTGCAAACTGAAATGCACGACTTAAGTAAGCCAACTGAGGGGTTTGGAAGGAATTTTCAGCTGACTGATTGTTTAAAAGGAATGTAGTCTCTGAAACAAAATGATCTAGGACTATGTCCTAGTTCAGAACCTCATGTTTCACCCACATGGAAGACAAGAACAAGTCAATGCCAGATTTAAAACAATCCGTGTGAATATCCAGTCCAAGAAAAGCCATTGTAGAAAGAACGATGCACCAGAAAAAAAAAAAATCTTGTGTTAATATTTTGTGATTGATCAGGAAGAGGAAACATCGGTGAATGCAAATTTGCCATTAAAAGAACTCTGCAAAATCTAGTGATACAAGAAGACATCCTCTCCTGAATAATCGCTAGTAGCTGAGGCAGAAAAATACTACGGCCTGCCATCTGAGCTCAAAGTGAAAACAAGAAGGAGGCGGTTCAATCCGCTGACAGGCTCCCATTGATATATAGAGATCCTGGCAGGCCTGCCAAACCCGAAACACTCCCTTCGGGCCACAACTAAAGTGGCGTGGTGAGCCCAGTGGGCATGGTTATGCCGTGACATCACCCAGTGTGGCATTCCGACATTCCATGGATAGTAACGGATACTGGAGTGGACTGGACAGCTGCTGACATCAGCACTCAGAATAGGCGCTGAAGGATTGGGCCGCACGACTGGCTTTGCCATGCTACTTCACTACACATTACCGCTTTTCAGGCTCAGGAGTGAACCCTTTCTCCTCGTAGTTCTGGTTAGGGGATCTGCTCTTGAGGGTTTCTGTGGTTAGTACGTGCTCTCGTGACACTCTCAGGGGATTGGAAACTGGAGAATTTTGCAGCTCTGGGTATAATTTAAATTTTTCTTCAGTATTATGAATTGAGTAGAAGCTAGACGAAGGGGAAGAGACGGTTCCTTATTGATGCAATGCCCCCAGGAAAGTCCTTTGGTGAGTTGTTGGGTCAAACAATCCTTTGAAACTGATAGTATGTCAATATCATACGTCTAAAAAAAGAAAAAAATCACCCTGAAGTTCTGCTAGGTTAGCCAGAGGGTAAATTCCACGGAGTGGTAATGAGCAGAAATATGCAATCCATGTATCCGACAAGCCCATGCCACCCCATCCATCACTTATTATTGGTTCTCTATTATGCAATAGACCTAAAAGTAGACACAGAGGAACATCAGAGATTAAGTATTTATAGGAACAACATTTAGGCCAAGTGAGATATGATCAAGAGTCACTGCCATAATTACACAAAACAAAACCATTCCATTATTAGCAAATATATATATATATATATATATATACATATATATATATATATATATATATATATATATGTATATAAAATACATATAAGTGTGTGTGAACAGGTACACAATGGTCCTTTTGACCAATCTTGGGTCAATCTTCAGACATCAGATCTGATAGAATCCATCTTTTAAAAGAATCAACGTCTGACATTTTGCTGTTGTAATAAAACTGCATATTTCTCAGCCAGCTAAAAAAATGTTCTCTCCGCACAAGTAGGTTTTGATGAGCTGGAAAAGAAAAGTAGCTAAAAATGATTTCAAAATAAATATTTACTTAACGCAGTGAGTCACCAAGAGCTAACCAAGCGCCTCTAGACTGCCTAAGACAGCGCATTTTGTGGAAAAGTCCAAGGCTGTAGTAAGGGGGTTCAGGGACAGAAAGATGGATCAGAGCTCTTGAGATTTAGCAGAATGGAATCTGTTGTGACACAGCAGTCTCCTGTTTGTGTACAGGCCGGGAGTCACCTCGGCACAAACATCTGAGCTCAGTGATCTGCGACAAAACGTGGAGCATGTTCTGAACGCGGAAGAAGAAAGAGAAAATATTGTATTCCCTTATTAGAGAAATTAACGGACGGTCACACATCATTTGGAAAGAGCTTGACTACGCTTAACCAAAAAAGGTGAATAATTCTGCAAAGAGTTTGGGGGAAAAAAAACCACATTTTAGCAGGCCATGCTTTTCCCAATACAAACGCGTGCACTGACCACACACGCTGCGTGTTTATTTTGCAACATGAAACAAAAATACGAAGTGAAAATCTTTAAAACCAAACTACTACAAAAATGTATCCAAACCAACATTCTGTACATTCAGTACTTCTACCTAGTATGAAAATCAGTTACACATGAGCACTGCATGATGCTGATGCTGTCGCTCTCTCTCTCTCTCTCTCTCTCACTCATTCAATTTCTTTCTCTCTTTCATACCACACAAACACACACTAAAACAAGTGATGAAGTCCTGAACATGGTTATGGCAAAATATACACATGGTGGTAACTCCACCGATTTCAGGAGAGTAAAGCAGTTTTCAGATCTTGCGTTTCTTCCACTCGGGCTCCTTGCTGGCCTCCTCATCCTCGGATTCTTCCTCCGCAAACAAGGGATCGGGCTGAGTCCTGCAGAAGAAAGGAGCATAAAGATTAGGGATGTAGCAATGACGGCAGTATGTCCACATCTGGCGAAGCGTTTTTCTTTTATTAGGAAAGTTAAAAGGAACAAAAACTAAACAAGTAGGTGCTTTGATAAATGACGACAAATCATGGATGAACTAGAGAAATAAAGGCCGTGTGGTGAAAAACTGCTCGGAGCTACTGTTACTCTTGGCATGCCAAGGCTTCAAACAGAGTTTGAATAAGGTCCCTGGAGAAACAGATTAAGAATGAAGGGCTGGAGGGACAGAGCAGGAGAAAATGAGACCGACAAAAAAAGGAAAGCAGGAATGATTGAGGGAGAGTTATAGCGAGCGAGAGGGATTAAACCATTCCCCTACTCTCATCACTCAATTCCGTACAGTGATTAAAATGCAACATCTGGTCCTCGGTGAGTCATGGCATGGATGCAGTTTTGGTTAGAGAGGATGAAAAAAAGAACTACACGCAGATAACTACAACCCCAGTGCTTCAGAGAAATCTCTGGCTCTTACTCTTACAAGGCCAAATGTTTTGTTCCCTCGTTCCCTTATCTACGAGTACTGTTGCTGCTGTAAAGGGCAACACTGACCTCACAACCAGCTCTGTATATTTCAAACAAATTACGTTTCACGGACGCACTTGATTAACCCGTGACAGAGACCTGTTGCCATACAACCCATTGCTGGGGCCGGCAGTATTCCCTGATGAGTTCACCGAGACCACCAGTGCGAGTAATTACTGTGGAAGCAGAACCGAGGGTTCGTTAGTGGACAGATACGTTGTAGGTAACAGCACAAGACAAAGACGGCGGTGATGGACGACACAAGAGAAGTTATGTATTCGACATGCAATCAGTTTCCAGGTTCTCAAGTATCAGCTGGGTAGTATTTCTGTGTGGGCAGGTTACTGAGGTCAGGTGTGTGTGTGTGTGTGTGTGTGTATATGTATGTGTGTGTATGTCTCCATCAGCCTACTCTCTGGCACGACACCTGAGGAAAGCAATTAAGGCGGGCCAACAAAGGAAGAAACAGGATCATTTGTGCATGGAAGTGCTACAATAGCTCTCGTTAGTGTCGACAGTGTCATTAACGCTAGTAGCTCTAAAAGGCTGCACTCCGGTGTAATGATGGAGATTAAGTTACAAGCCGACGCTCAAGCACGCATCACGACCCAAGTCTAGGTTTCAAACACAGGACCACTCAAAGGACTATGCAAACTTTGGTGACAGGAAATGAATCCTATATGGGGTGATCTTGAATTTCCCTTTGCATATGTCAAAACATACAATTTGAGATATGGGAGATATTGTGTATTACAATATGTTCAAAATTGTAGATGGTAACAGTACCACAGAAGGTTAACTTTCTATAACAGCAGCTATGACGATAGTTCCAGTTCCACATTATCTATAGCAACAACTTACACGGGGAATTGAATAGTAGACACTCCACATGATCTAAGGCTAATAATAAACAGAGTAAAAACATGCTGTTATTTAGCAAAGAAAAATGCCTATTCAGTAATATGGCAAAGAGAGAAGGTTTATTTGTGCAACGTTCAGAAGCGAAGCTGGTCCTTTAAGTTTCCCACTAGAGGAAAGTGTTCAGGACAGATAAATTTAGGCTTTGCAGTTTCTCTGTAATAATGATTTTTTTCTGTCTTATTAACTTCAAAAGAAAGGGATTTAAGGGATTTAATGTTTTAGTTTTTACAACAAATGATAATCAGGACCTAACTTGTTTCATGGACATTACATGTAACTATAAAGAGATAAAAAGTATATGTTCTTTAACAAACACATAATTGTAATCGTACATTGAACAAACTTGTCTATAATGCAGCAGCTCAACCTGTAGATACGCAAGATTCACCCTGTATTACAAGTCACCTTCTAAACACTAGCAGCTCTGACTAATCCAATCTGGAGAACTCCACAGGGATCTGCCCCACAGGGTGAAAAAAAAAAAGATCATTTATCAATAGCACGGGAGTGTAAATCTCCCCACTAACACTCTTTACAGAGAGAGGATCGAGTGATCCTGTCTGTTCCTGATCAGGCCTTGTCAGGGTGGACGCCGTGTGCCGGCTGAACGGACCACCTGCGAAAGTCGGTTCATTCATCTGCTCCAGTCCAGGTAAACATCCCGTGGTGGGAAAGAC
The DNA here is from genome assembly GCF_027358585.1 of Pangasianodon hypophthalmus. Taxonomy (NCBI): domain Eukaryota; kingdom Metazoa; phylum Chordata; class Actinopteri; order Siluriformes; family Pangasiidae; genus Pangasianodon; species Pangasianodon hypophthalmus. Next base: position 4,448,573 of record NC_069726.1, on the reverse strand, counting down.
GACGGAGGAGAGACAGAGAGATGGAGAGATAGCAGGCTGACAGCTTCTTATCAGCCGACACTTGGAGAGAAAGCATTTTTCAGTTCTAGAGGGAACTAAAAGTGGCGTCTTTACCGTGATCCATACACGGAAAATGTCAATACAAAACCGAGATAAATGTCTGCGCTTAATAGTCCGCCATCCCACTTTCTTTTTCACTACTCGTAAACAGAACATAAAATTAGGGCTTCGACATCCATTAAAATTCCCTAAAGCTGGAAACTTGCTGAGACACTCATTTTATGTTAACCTGAGAGAAAAAGAAATCACCAGACGGCTCTACTGGACTGTTTCCTAATTTAAGCAAAATTAAATTCTACATAGTCAATCAGCCAACACATACTAGATGCCCTACATTTCCTTCCTTAATGTGCTTAACAAGTGTGAGAGGTTTACAACTAGGCCTAAGATAGACCTAAATTACACACTTGGCTCCAACTGCATCGAGTTCAGTAACCTCAGTAACGTTTTATTTGGTTCTTCCACTGTTCTATAAAAAATAGACCAAAGTACATTGCTCAGCTTAAAAAAAAAAAATAAAAAATAAAAAAATAAAAATAAAAAAAGTAGTAATCTCCATCCAGACTCATATGTGGTGTGGCAAAGAAGAATTTTACATCTGAAGTGCTTCAGATGATAATATAGTTTAAATATGATTTATGAATACCACAGAGTTGTTGAATTCTCAAATCTGATTGGTCAGAAGGTGTTTTTTCCCTCTAACAGTACGGCCCGGACAGGTTATATAAATGCACTTAGATTTGGGGTGAGTTAATAAATTTATTTAATCATTTTAACATTCAGATAGAAGCTGAAACTGGTGAGCAGCGTGGAGAAAAGCTTTACATCAGAAACCGTTTAAGGCGACATAATCGCTAAACACACTATTTATCTGATAAACGTTTATTCCATTTCCTCTGGAGGACCTTTGCTTCTTTTTCAGTTCAATCTCCAACATGAGCTGTCTCAGGTAGTCCCGCAAACACACACACACACACACACACACACACACACACATACAGCTTTTTAAAACATTCATGCATTCGTCAGCCGAGGCGTGACAACAAGGATGCGATACGCAGGTGCAACCTGACCTGAGTCACGCACACATGCACACACACATCTTTCCCTCATACACACACACACACAGGCCTCTAGTTACATCAGGACCTGTCACTGACAATAGCCTTGTGTGTGTGAGGGGCTCCATGTTGCCCTCGCGCCTGTCAGGCGTCTGCAATGTTTTTCTAAGGAAACTTTCCTATCTAATCTAATCTAATCTAAACTAATCTAATCCAATCTGTCTTTCATCCCAAGCTGTCTGCTTTTACCTCTTCATCACGAAACAACTGGCTGCTTACATTTTGTACGCAGGAGCGACCCAGAAGGGGTTCTCTGCGGCCTCTTTGGCGTGGCGCAGGATGGCCTCGCGGGGGTTGCTGTCGTCTGTCTTGTCCAGAGCGATGTTCTTCACGATGTAGGATGACAGGGTGCCTCCGTGGGCTGCCACGCGACCCCCCCTGCCTGTTTGCGAAAACCAAAGAGAGGAAAGGCAACATGATGCAAAACATACAAGTCAAATTCATTCGTATAAATACAAATAACAACTTAAATGCCCTTTGTAAAGTGAGACGGGTCAGGAAAACCCGGGCCTCCCTTCCTCCCGCGCATGTACACACACGGTAAACATTAAGAAAAACATCCTCTGCTTGGTGAAAGTATATTTACGTTATGTTTAAACACGGGAGACACTGAGACCTGCTGTAGGCTCGGCGATCGGTCAGAATCTCCCAGAGGTTGGGAGGTTGAGTGAGATCATGTTAAAGGATGATTTATGGATGTGAGGAGAGAGAGACTCGGCCCGTATGATTGACAGCTTTAGCAGAGCTATAGAGGCTGAGGAAACCAGAACGCTCTCCGGGCTGCACTTTCCACGTCTCTGCCTCAAACAGAAATGAGGAAAGGAGCCAAAGCCAGTCGCACCTGGTCCTCAGCCAAGTCTTTAATGTAATCTTACAGTGTTTACTCAGAGCTGCAGTCTAGATCCCACAGCAGCCAGGATCTTAAGAACAGCAGCCAGGAGTACAGGAGATACTGAGGGGTTTTACATCACCTGGGCCGGACACGGGCGGCTCGGGCTTGTGGGATTTCACAGGGTCCAGTCGGTCTTTTTCCAGCTGCTTCTTGGTGCTGCGCTGTCTGGCCTCGCGGAACATTGGCAAAGCGTGGGCTGAAAAAAGAGAGAGAGAGAGAGAGAGAGACACACACACACACATATAAATACATATACATGTATAAAGCCAACTATGTAACTCAGTAACATGAGCACAACAAAGATTAGGAAAAAGAAACAAAACCGTAAACAGAGTACTACACCCTCGAGCTCTATCACAGCGACCACGCAGAGTTACGACGCTCGCTGTGTTTTTATTTAATTCTGATTAATGTTTCCTGATATCACAGTGTCTCAAACACCATCATATTACTCTTGTCTCTGTTTGCGTTTGTAGGAAGGGGTGGACAGGGGATCACGGGGCGGGGGGAAGGTTGGGAGATGAGAAAAAAAAAAAAAATCAGGAGTAGGAAAGATGAAGCGATTTTCCATTCAGGAGTCCTGTTGTCACTGTGCAGTGTTAATTCTTCTCCTGCATGCTACATTAAGCAAAGAGGTTAGCGGTGACACGTTCAATCGCTCTGTCTCCCTCTCCCTCAACAGGCCATCATTCTGCTTTCCTCCTTGAATTTTCCATGGCTATCGGGCGATGCGTCACTCAGCTCAGCCTATCGGCTTACAGCACAGAGTATCAGTGCTTGTTAAATCATGCGCTAAATGCTGAATGCTACTACGGCCACTGGAGAATGTCCTTAATGGTAAACAGAGGGACATGAGAGTTTTGACGGCGAGGTGTGTGTCGTGTGGGCGGAGGGTCAGGATGTGTTTAGGGTTTGTGTGTGGCATGCGCTGACCTGACTGGAGCCCTCATGCCAGGCGCGTGGCGGATGGAGTGACGGACGCTAATGGCATCATGGCTTGCGGGTTAAGGGCCGCGTGAAACAGCAATCCGATGGAAAGCACTCACACACACATATACACACGCGTGATACTGCTGCACTAATGGGCTTGTGACAGCAGAGAATAGACACGAACACTTTCAAGGGCAGCGCTATTCTCCACACAAACTCCTCTGACTAGTCTGTTAGTGCAAACGTGTACGTACACAAAACAACGTGTGCAAATGTGTATGTTCATTTGCATGCATTTATTTGCGTGTGTGTGTTTTGGGTACTCACGGGTGATGATGTAGTCCTGCGTCAGCGTCTCAGCCTGCTTCTCCTTCCTCTTGCTCTTCACCACACAAAGTTTGGCACCCCTTAAAAACAAACCGTCCCAAACAGGAGCATGTGAGTGACACTTTCCCTGGGGATCTATTTTATATTCCTCCAAAATCTAGTTCCAGTGTGTTTTTTTTTTTAAATTTTCTGTGATTTTTTTCTTTTCTGGCTGTCTACGTAAAGAAAAATGATTTCGGATCTGATTTGTAATACTTGTTGGGTTTCTGTTTGTCCCAGGGCATTCCTCTTTGCGTTTCTTTAGGGTTTTTTTTTTTTAACGCACTGAATCTGTGTGAGCAGAATTATATGACATAACTTATAAGTTAAAAACACAGAAGCCACAATATGATTTATGCGAAGAAGAACAATTGATAAAGAAATGATAAATATTATAATATCTGACTAATATATGGGGAAAACTGCTGAAAACCATTTCAAATGTTTACAAATCCTGGAATATCAGTAAATCACATGACTGCTTGTGAGCATCGATTTTCCAGACAGGCAGTGTGTGAGGCCCTGCTGTCCTTGCCCTCAGTAATCACCGCTAATGGACTCAGACGGGACAGTTTAATGAACGGTTCTATCCGACAGCCTCCCAGCTGGAACTGATGGGACAAGCGGTAGTTAATTCAGACTTGTCCGTCTCTGCTCCGGTCCTCGCTACTCTATGTGACCTCTGCGTAGAGTAATTACTGTTCTGAGTCACACTAAACGCACACACAGCTAATATTCTCCCTGTGCAGTAGTGAAGAAGTCGGAAGAGGAGGGACTCTGGAGCTCACTGCACCTCTGGCTCCTGACTGGGTCGTAGTAGACTTTGGCCAGGCCGTTCCCCGTCCCGACCATGATCTGGTTCAGCTTCGGATGCCAGAGACAGCGGACCACACTCTGGAGAGGGACAGAAAGATGGAGAGAGAGAAAAAAACAGGAAGGAGAGTGAGGGAAAGAAAAAAAAATCATTTGGGACAAGAAAAGGAAATATAGAGAACGCAGAGGAAAACAGTGATGAGAAAGCTTCAAAACGTTAGCCAGCGGCACCGAGCTGCTGAGGAGCAGTGAGAGTGGATTCTCCTTCTCACTAAGCTGCGGTTGACTATATTTGGGCTTTGGGTAGAGGCCTGGATTTCACATTCTCTGTGTGACAGATGGAGGATGTGACCGTGTGCGTGTGTTTGTGCGTGTGAGACAGACAGTCTGCAATATGAGCAAGTTTTTAAGCACTACGGTGATCTTTTCACAAACAAGAAATGATCTCCTTTCTTTTAACAATGCCTGAGTGGAGAAGCAGAACAATTATACACACCACAATGCCGAGGATTATATTTATATTTACAAAAAAAAGCACTACGCATATTAGGCAGTACGGTAAATCGAAGACGAATTGATCGTTTTTATATAGTAAACAGTACAGTATAGGACAGATAGGAGTCTTCCAAAAATAAACCACAGCAATGCACAAAGACAGGAGCAGAATAAACACTTGAGGAAGGGAGGGAGTGGAAAAGAAAGTCGGCTTTACTCTAAACAAGTACTAGTGTTAAAGTGTGCAAGAGAAAGTGTACGGATCAGAAGAGACCCACAGGAGCAGTAGAGGGGGTGTGGATGGGGAAAGCTGCTTAGTGTCCAGCTGTTCAGGCCCTCTTTGGCTCCATTAAGCTCGCCTAACCCAGAATAAAGCTTTATTGTCATCCCGCTGTGTCTGCTAGCCATGTGTGGAGGACTACAGGTCAACCTGTGCGCTGCATTCTCCTATTTACTTAACTGTCTGCGCATATTATGGATTAATTTTCGTTATTTAGAAATGGCTACAATGATGACAGACTTTTCTTTGCAGAAATGCCAATAATCCCTTTGTAATGTTGACTCGATTATGTCACATGTCATGATCGCATGCAAGTTTTGATTTCGGTGCATCTGCATGCGCGACAGAACTGTGTGTGTGTGTGTGTGTGTGTGTGTGTGTGTGTGTGTGTGTGTGCATATGCAACAGTATGTGCTCATCTGCAATCTTCACGCAGCATAAGTATGAATAACTGGGCACCACATGGTAACCAATAAGCTCAGTGTCATACAGTCTTCCTCTTCGAAGCCAGTGCTAAACAAGCTCATTAATCAAAAGCAGCTCGTGAGAATTCCGTTCCAGCCCAGGGCAGCTCTAACGCACCTCTGCTGGGGCTAACACGGGGCACTGAATCTCCAAATATAGCAGGAGGAGCGCTAGCTTCAACAAGCTCCTCAGACTATTTACTCCACTTCAGAATCGCTGTGTACAAAGTCGAGCTGTTGCAGCAAAATAAATATAAATAAATACAAATATGACAATCGCAGTGTCGTAATATGATAAGTATAGAGAAGAAGAAACGGTTTCTTGTGCTCTTCCTTCCCCTCTCTCTCACCTTTCTCTGGGTGGGATCTCTCCTGTGTCAATCACAGTGACAATAACCGTCTGTGAGCTCATGTATGCGGAAGAGGGCAGACAGCACTTTCACTTTTTTGGAGGGTGGGTATTGGCAGCAAATTGTGGAGAAAATGGAGGGGGGACACCTTCTACTAGAGCAGAATATCATTAGATTATTGTCCGTATGTATATCAGCTAGAGTGCAAACAAGAGTTAGTGCAATATACCAGATTACTGTCCATATGTGCAAAGTACAAAGGTAGACGTACTGCTTAGAGCTGTACTTAGTATTATTAACACAAGACAAAACTTCTTCCATTTAACTTTACTGGATCAGTTAGTTAGTGATATGTAAAATGATGTGGAAAGCTATAGTGGAAACTTTTTTGACGCTACAATTATGCATAAATTTAGTGCTATGAGGCATGAATTATCACATGTCTCTCCTACAGCAAACTAATAACCAGCAGGAAAAGCAGAATATTGTTGTTGTTGTTGTGCAGAATAGAAAAGGTGCCAATTAGACATAAAAACATACACCTTTTCTACTTTGCAGAAATAGAAACAGTAGGCTATGGGAACATGTTAAATCACACAGCAGAGCTGCTTATCACACACATGAAAAGGCCACACTGATTAACATGGGAGTGTGTTGGAAGTGGCGCCGCTGCTGTGTGCTCACTGCATCAGCTGTTTGAACCATTGGCAGCCACTTTTCTCCAACACGTCTGCTCTCTTTTGGCTAACAACTGCGCTGAGACTGGCCAAACTGAGCGAGCAGGATGCCTCACACACACTAACTGCTCGAGTTCCTTGGCAACCTGTTCTGCTCTAATTCTGAGGAGCTTTAGTGGAGATTTAAAGTCCCTGCAGTTTGTAAACCACGACGTTTTTAAATATCGTTCATCGTCAATCAGGTAATGTGAACATCTCGATATTTAGATCATGTGCACTTATAAATAAGGAACAACACATTTGGTGGTGAGCTGTTACAGGAAAATAATCATGATGCGAAGGATAATGAATATTACCACCCCGAAGTGGATTATTTTCCAACAGCAGCACACCCCAAAGTGTTTTATTCCACAACAATTTGTCAACCATTACAATTTCTAATTTATTAAGGAACGACATGTCATATTTTCTTTTTTTTATCCATTTCTAGTCACAGTTAATGTTGTGGAACATCCACAAAACAAGTTAGTTCCTGTTATAACTTATGTTAGAGCAGCTATAAACAGTTGTTCCCTCACCAGCCTCTCTCTTTTCTCTCTTGCAATCAAAAAATGTAGCCTTTCACGTTACCAAGAAGCTTGAAAGCACCAAAATCCTCTGTTCTGAAGACTTTCCTGTGGTGGAAAACTTACTAAACTGACACTGGAGAGTCCTTACTGAAAGATTCACCATATCAGCAATTCTACATTTTAAATTAAATTTAGATTACTAGACTTACATTACATGGAGCATCTGACAAGTCCCTCTGAATTAGCTGTTGCTATAGAAACGACAGCATTACAGCTGGCACTACTTTCAGAGCTGCTTTTACAGATAATTAATCAACACATTCTGCCCAACTGGATTGTAAAATAATACAAGAACCATGTTGTTGCACTAGTAAATGAGGGAGCAATATGAGGAACCAGCAGCTTGGATTTGCCAGGATTCTTGTGTGAAGAGTCTAGTGTGAGAATCCGATCCTTTCCAGAACGCATTACAGCATTTGCTGGAATTAGAGAGGGACAATGAGGCATCCCCTTTGATCTTGAATCTTTCCTAAACAGCGTGAGCTGTCGTGCTAGCTGGAGGTTTGAGCCAGACTGAACAAGTGCCATAATGGGAGTCTATGCAGACACAAGGAGGATAAAGAGGAGCCTTAATGCTGCAGCTAGATCTGCTAAACCACAGAACCGAGCTGCACAAAAACAAAATAAAATAAAATAAAATAAATCAGCTGCACCTCAAACTCCATGCCAAAGATTAAGGCTTTGCTATATCACAAAGTCTGCCATCAAAGGCGGGAAGAGAAAGAGAAGTAGAATTTGTGTTCAAGGTCTGTCAAGCGTGAGCTGTGTACTGTAGCCCATGCAAACAAATACGCATGTGTGACACATGCTGTGAGAATGGCAAATGTGTGGTCTGGATGCCAGCCCCTAGGGCCCCCTGAAAAACCCTCAGGAATTCATCTACCCCACTAACCAACAAAAGAAACGAAGAAACAGGCCAGATAAAGGTTTGAGGCTGTCAGTGATGTTTGGACGAATATTTCAAAATACTGCTCCGATGGCGGCTGGAGGAAATGTTTTATCACGCCGTCTCCGTCCTTCTGGGTTGTGTCATGCTTGGGACATACGAAGAAGTCAAACATCAAAAGCTAACACACCTGCAATGTGTCCTAATGGACAAAATCTGCAATGGACAAGCTTTTAGTGGGTTCATGCGGTTTGATTACATTGGACTGTATATAATTTTTGCATCAGCTAAATCCTTCGTTCGAGGCGACTTGGCTTTATGGTGTAATTCCACTCCGTGTCCAGTGATATCTACAAAAATCTTAATTGCACTTAAATATCAACTGTTGAGGGAAAAAAAAAAAGCAGAGGTTCTGTTTTAGATGTCCTTACTGCAAACACTCATCCTACACAGCTCTTGAACCCTGGTGAAGAATTGGATGTCTCGCCCGATTTCACACCTCAGGAAAATGTCTCCTCAGCCAAGAGCATATTTACTCAAACCATCCTGAAAATGTGTTGCTGCCACCCACCTCCCTACCCAGAGCACGACCCCGCTGTGGGGTTATGTCGAATGTTTACACCCGTATGATTGGTGGCCTTTCCTTTCACAAGCCTGGCGCACCACTTCATAAAGAGACGGCACTTAAATTCTTCAGCTGTCCCGCCGAGAACCTTGGATAAACATGATAAATAGCGAGCTCGTCAAGGTCGCGCCAGGGCAAATCATCCGATAAATAACTCACAGGGACCTCTGAGAGATCCACGAGCATTTACACGACTGTAGAGCCCATTCCTCAGATAAAGAACATAAAGGGAACGCCCTTCTGCGCTCTATTCTTTTTACTGATGTTAAAGCTGTCGGGTTTGGAGAGCCAGAAAGCAAGACAGGTTCCCACCATCGCAGTGAAGATGTTTAAGATGGAGAGCCAGATGGAGGGAAGAGCTTTCAGGGCCTCTTCAGGCCGCAGTGTTATGACTAGAGAAGAAGTGACGGGGAAATCTAAATCCAAGAAGCGCTCCCATGACAAATCTCCTCAAGAGCGCATTCCATCACGGATGGCCAAGGGAGCCCTCGAGAGACATTCATAGCACACGCTTTTGAGATTTTCACCCAATCGTTCACACAGAGAGATCCTGACAGAGATGTTTCACTTGCTTCAAACCAACACTCAAGAAGAGTGCTGAGAAGTGCTGTCAGTAATCACTTTCTCTTTCTTGAAAAGTTAAATTGATTGAGAATTCAGTGGGGTAAAGCTCAGCCCTTGCATTAAGCATTTAATCTTTCAGTGCTTACTTCCAAATTACTAAAAGAAATGATCACTTATGTCTTCAGTATTTAGATATTATAAAATACATAAATAAGCAACGTCAAGGCTGCTTAATCATTCATAAAGAATAAAGCATCTTAACCTGATCCCAAGTATTTTATTAACTACTGAATGTTAAATATAAATGTAAATACATTTGTATATTACTGATAAAAAATATTTTTAAAAAAACGCAAAGCTAAATTACATCAATCTCCTGGCAGCTGTAACAGCTAGCATGAAGTGAAATTTTTGTACTTCTAAATACTTCATAAATTCATTAGCTAGCTAGTCAAATCTCCAACGCGTTGCCCAGTCTCAAAAAGCAACAACTAACGTATAATGTATAACAAGTATGCGCATTAATAACATCCATGGAAAATATAGTGTGCGAACCCCTGGCAGGTTCCACTTTTCCGTACCTGTAGCCATAGTCTCTCATTACAATTACAATATTTTTATTTTACAATAATGAACTCAAAACATTGTCCATTTACTTCGACCCAACGCAAGGGCACTACGCCAGCAAATCTTTCAAGCAGGAAAATCAAGAAGAGACAAGATTACTAATGTGAGATGGGGGAAGGGGGCGGGGTTTCCAGTGTGTCTGTTAATACTGGAGAGTTCAAAAGACATGCACAACTGTCAATCATTCCAGATTACTGTGTTGATTGGATCATTTCCCACTTTACAGGGGGGGAAAAAAAAGACTGCTATTACGCATTTTTGAGTGATAACTTGTAAAATACCAAGTTCCTATACAAAATGCGTCAAGGTTGGCTGGCGCATAATATGTTTAAACAAACATCAAAAGTTTTGAAAAGGTTATTTTCGCGAAAATCAGAAGAGAAGAGAAAAGAAAAGAAGAGAAGAGAAGAAGGAAAAAAAAAACACTGGTGACCATTATATCAACAGTCTACTGAATCCGCTTGTCTGCCCGGCAACCGTGAATGAAAAATGAGCAATTTGTCAACCGCTGAAATAAACAGAGAATTAAAAATGAACCCAAACTAACATTTAAATCTATTAGCCATGACCTTTTTCACCACTGTCCACTCAGGATGTTGTTTTTGGGAGATAAAAGGTCACCTACAGAACTCTGGACTCTGGGCAGATGTATCATCTCAACTGTATTTATGGAAAAAAAAATAAGTCAGCGCTTTGTGTATACAGTTGGCACACTCACCGCACTAGCCACCTCGATCTCGTATACTTTCTTGAAGGACTCTCTGTCAAAGAAGACCAGTTTGCCGTTCCCTTGGTCTCGCTTCACTGAAGTACCCGTCACCAGGAGTTTATCATCAGGACTGAAGCAGCAGTCTGTCCTGTGCTCAGACACGAGATAACACACAACTTTATCAGCGATTAAGTGCGTTATTTAAAGCTGCTTCGCCAGGTTTATCAACATACTAGGATAACACGGTGAAGGCAACGACAGTGAATATTTAGGCTTACATTGGGAAGTATGAGCACAACCCCGTGGCAACATTGAGAGGCTTCTTGAAGTTGCGAATGTCCCATGTCTTTAGAGTGTCATCCCCTGTAAACACACAAACAGAAGAAAATGTCAAGATTGAGAACAGTACTGAATGCCAAGATGAGTAATTTGAACATCAATGCAGAGGGAAAAAAATATCAAAGACGTTCCTCTCTCTCCCATGTAATTGAACGAGACAGGGAAAAAAACTGAATAAGATCGATTGTGTTAGCGCCTGAATCAGAGTCAGTGTACGCTACAGCAGCTAGGCAGACTGTTCTGAGGTCAGACTTCACTCAGATGCGTCACGCTGAAGCTTGAGTAACGCCTGGACTTGGGATCTCCAATCGCTGACTAAAGCTCCATGAGATGAACACAAGCCAGCTGGGAAGTGCATACTCAAAGGAAGGCCTGTAATGCAAGCCAAAACTCAAGCGAGTGTGTCCATGTCAATCCTGCCAGCCATCCTCAGAGTCGCATGTCACTTCGGTTTCAGAGCAAAGAAAAGATCTTTATTTTTCTGGAACAATACAGCTTTGTGGTCAGGGTCAGACGTTATAACCCCTAGGTTAGGAATGGCTAGGGGTGGAATAGCAGCTCTTTTTCCCCCTCAAACAGCAATACTGTTGATGTAGAGCATATCCTACCTCCTCGTGAAGCCAGCGTGGTTCCATCATAGGAGAAGGTGAGGCAAGATGTGTCCGAGCCGACAGCATGGGCTTGCCGGCAATGGAACTTGGTATGAACCTGGATAGACCCAAAAAAAGAAAAAGAAACATTTGTAAGTAAATAAAATCCACCACCCACATTTCTCATCCGTGAGTGTGTGAAAACATGTGGTGCACACACTTTCGGAGACCCAAGTTCCATTATCGGGCTCCTGCCAAGCCACTTTTATACTATGTGAAGAATTTGCATTTGCCACTTAAAGTCTCTTTCATGCTCAGTTACTCCAAGTGGTCATGAGCTTTTTATTTACTGGAGGGGAAGAAACATACCATACTTGACTTCCACCCAGAAAATGTTTGGACCTCCACAATTTCACCACTGTTTTGATGTAAAAGAGTATTTGATTAAAAAACGTGCATCGTTGTTTACTTACACAACCAGATTTCCATCATCTTGTTAACATTACCCTTTTAGCACTGCTAAGTAAAAATACTAACCTACTAGGAATCAGTATAATATAATAATAATAAAAAAAAACTATTTCAAACTAATAAAATGATCCCATGATGGGATGGAGTGCAAAGTACAACTCTTTGCTTTTTAAAGTGTTTTTACTGCTGTAATAATTTGTACTAAGCCCTCTGAAGCCCAGATGTTCTCCTGAGGGAGGAGATGGCAGCTTAGACTTCCCACTCAACGGCAGTATGAAGGACCCAACACTCTGCCAAAACAGAGTCATAGACCAAAAATCTGGAGAATGTGCATTTTATACCTCTGTCAAAGCTGAACTCAAGCCATTTCCTTATCACTCCAAACAGGACCTGAAATTATGAACACTTCCTAGAAGCAAAGCGTCCACAATAGACTGTGACACAGACTTCAACATGGGTGAAGACTAAGACTTGTTTTCATTTTGGTGTTTTTTTTTTTTTTACTTTGCTCTACCTTTAATTTATATTTCAACAAAGTACACACATAACCAATAAGTGGAAAGGAAACATGCGTGTCTCAGTGCTCGCAGAACTGAAGTGCTCTCTATGCACCATATCCATATACCTACCACAACGGCACACATTGCCCCGCCTCCTCACGAGCTTTCAACCAGCGCAGCTCAACAGCTAAATTTCTAGAACGATCTCATCTACATACTGTGTGATAGCTGCAATAAACATGGTATTAATGTAGGAGATCACATCACGCAACAAGTTCATTTATGTTCAAATGTGAGAATACGAGTCTCTTTCTATGACTTGCATGAAAGAAATCAATAAAACAACAACGTTTTTGACCATTATTGGGAGCTGATACCATGGTAACTCGGATAAAGCGTCATCATGCACAGGCCTAAGTGCAGCAATTTCAGTAATTGCAGCTTTATTTCATGCTCTACACTGCAGTCAAAGACATGGACAATAGTCCTTATCCTACGTGACATTTATTGCTCTTCTGTCATGTTTTGTCATCCACTGATGCTCAGAGATAACAGTAAAGTTGAACTGTTAATCCAAAACAGACAGTAAAAGCCTCTATTCAGACCCATCAATAGCAGTGCTTGAGTAAAGGACTGCAGTGGCACATGTGACAGGATGGACACGTGCCTCACACCACACGAGTCACTTCTCCACGGGATAAAATCTATAAAAGCTTGCTTCATTCACAGGAATTTTCCTTTTTTTATATATATATATATATATATATATATATATATATATATATATATATATATATACAAATTTTAACATGAGAACAATTTCATTAGTAGAATGCTTAAGAGAGTGTTTTGGATGAAATTCAAACTTTGTCTCCAAATGACTAAATGACCAACAAAACTTATTTCCACATACCACCAGAAACTAAATCAAAGCCACTTTCCAATACATATGCACATAAAACCCATGTCGGCTGTTAGTCATTAACACTATTCTAAAAACAAAGGGCATAATAAGCTCTTTTTGTCCACTTTTCTTTTCAACACAGAATGAAGCACTATCCAAGGAGCACGTCCAAGCAGGTGTTCTCAAGATGGGCCGAAAAATCCATTGACTGATTTCTAAGCACCTATCTGTTTAACATTTCATTCTTCAGTGACAAAGTGTGCCAACTCATCAGGAGCCTCAGGAAATGACATAACGCAAAGACACATAATTGACAAAATCTGCTGGGATATTTTTGCAGTCTTTGTGAAAAATAATTCATAATCTTGTGATATAGAAATATTTAATCTCAGTTTGTCTCTCCTTGATATGGCAAAATGCAACAAGCAACAAGCCAGGCTGCGTATATAACGTAAGAAGACCAGAGCGGAAAATGGCTTGGCAATGAATAGACATTGGATAGTGGATGGAAAATAACCACAATAATTGCTGAGGCAAAATGAAATAAAGACTGACAGAAAATAACACTAGCTGTAACCATGAGGAGTTTCGGTTGGTTGTGTTGGGTGCAGCGAATAGGAAAAAGAGAAAAATGATCTCCGGTGTGTAGAAAGGGACTCCTAAAACAATTGGTGTTAGATTCTAAATCAAGTCTTTCAAGGAAAAATCCACTCTGAACAGCTTGAATATTTATCTTTAGAATGAACATAATCCTCAGTGGAATCCTAGATTCATTTTGTAACGAAATTCTGAGTTACTGTTGTTAAACATCTTTCATTGACCTGTTGCTCTATTTTCACTTTGGTTTCCTACGTTACCCACAATGCCAATCGCCTACCGGCTAATAGTGGCACCAATGGGATTTAGCCCAACTTTCATCCTAATATCTCAGAGATCAATAACTAGCCGAGCCGAGCCTCTGCAGAAACTCAGTGCAACTCCGTCATATACCTGCAATGCGTTCTGGAACTTTCTGATAATGTTTTCATTTGGAAAATGGTGAGTGAGAAAAGAATCTCTTGCTCTTTTTTTATGATCAAACAGCAAAATCTGACCTTCATCCCTTATGTTTGAGATCATTAATTTTGTCTTCTATTAAATGCCATTGTAATTGTGCTAGCAATAAAGGAGGTTTCCTTTAAGAGTTCCCCAATACAAATTTAGTACTAGATTTAACATCTTTTACTACCGATGTAGAGCCAAAGATGTTAAAATAGGCAACTGTTCAACTCAGTGGTGAAGGGATGAGTGAGGCAGGGTGACGTCCTGGGGTACAGGCTATGAGAGGTGCAGTCTTCAGCATATTCACAGTAGCAGAAATGAAGTCATTATCATGGACTGAGGAGATAACAGCGCTTCACGCAACTTAAGCTCCATATTACAGTCCCCAGCTCCCAACACTGCCAACACTTTGCCAGACCAATTTTCTCTCGTCTAATTGGTCCGTGTTTCTCCCCGACTCTTTTGGAGTCTCGTTACCAAGCTGAAAACACTATCTGTCTGTCACCACCTGCTCAGTGTGTTAATGGAGCATGGCTGTGCTGATTACTAAAAGCTTGCCAGGCCCACTTCATTTGAATTCATTCATGACGACGCAGAGTGTTAAATTAAGAAAGGGCTGGTACATTGGCTTCTTATCTCTGTCAAGTTTGGCACACTCCCAGAAATGTTTTCAGGGACTAAAATTCCAACATAGACTACTCCCCAACTTCACATGATGCAAGCATGGAGGCTAAATTCAGCCGGATAAATTCTAAAAATCCAATGTAGGCTTGGTTTTGCAGGCCAGATCTGTATTAAACATGCCCAAGAAACACAGTTTACACACAGCTAATTGTTTCAAACAAAATTCTAAAAAAATTTTTTAAAAAAAGGTTAAAACCGGATGCAGGACTTGTTTTCAATTATTCTAAAATCTCACCCCGTCATCAGTGTGGCCCAGTGTGGCCAAGCAAAAGTGCATATACGAAGGTTCGGAGAGCAAAGTGGATTGCAACCTTCAAGATATTGAAGCTTGTGATCAGAAATGTGTACAGCTCCATGAACCATAGGTAGACATCTGAGGCCGAGCCACTTGGCCCAGCACCTTCTCCAGTTCCAGTGTTTGGCAGTGGAGCAGGTGGGATCCTGCAGCTCCTGAAAGTCTTTTGAAGCTTTGAAGGTACCTTTGGTCATGCAGAGACATTTGGTAAGGTTTGACAGAAGAGCCCTGAAGCAGGAGATTTGATTAGGGTTGACGTGACACATCCAGCTACCTTCCATAGGCCCTCTCATGATGGCAGAGAGGTTGTTGTTTCTACCAGAGTTGAGGAAATGGGTCAGGTTTTGGCCTGACCAAGAACCCCAATTATTGGGGAACCAAAAGCAAACCTCTGACCTCTGATCCGATCAATTCTAGCATCTGAATAGGAATCAGCCGGAGCAAATTTCATGCTCTGGCTCGTCTTTTGAAAAGTCAGGGAGGAGACAGCTTGGTTACCTTTGGATGATCAAAATTATCCCTCTTTGCAAATAGGTTTGGGCTGAAATGACAGAATTTGAAAACAAGGCTACTGATTAAATTAGGTCATGTGAAGGTTTCAAATGGGAATGAGAGTTGATTTTTTTTATAGCACAGTATTAATAGTTACAGCTAAGTAGTGCTATAAATACTTAAGTAAATAATTTGACATTTCCTCACTTTGTTACTGCAAGTTAGGCATACAAAGACACTGAGATTTAGCAATGACTGGAACGTGGATCTCGCTCCAAAACCAGAGTAAATATTGGTGGGCCAAAACTCTGACACAAAGTTGGAACGTCTCCTTCGTTTTTATGACTTTGCCTTGAGAAAACTTTTCAAGTGTGAGCAAACTTATCCAGATGTTCTGTTAAAAGGAATTCAGTCAATATCCTCCATCACAGCAGGAGGAACACAATCAAATCATGAAACAGGGATGTTTGCTACTTGTCAAAAAGCCCTGTGTCATTTCCATTGCTCATGTCTGAGACTTTTTTTTCTGCAATTTATTCTTTGATTACAAGAATGGTGTCAGCTGCTGGGCCTTCAAGCTGAATGATGTGTTAGGAACAGGAGGAATGTGTGAAATATGGCATGGATGGGATGGAAAGAGAAACTTCTGGATGCCTAGCAAACACACACACATTCATACAAGTTCAGAAAGCTTTTAAATGACTATGTGTGCATATGTAGTGGCTTGGATTCTTGCATGTTGCTGACTGAGAAATAAGAGCAGCTGTTCAGGGCTTTGCAGAGCTGGACACAAGCAGAGGGGGCATTATAGAAAAATTCACAAAGGGAAAAACAGAGAAAGGGAATTGATGGTTACTCGTTTATACGTGTTAGTTTACTTGAATTTTAGAGGTTGATCCTGAAAGAACATCCTGAAATTACATGAGAATAGAGTGCATGGTTCTGGGAAACTTATGGCAGGAAAACTCTGGAGGGAGGAGAAAGTCTCAAATCCCCAGCCAGGCTGTTCTACTACATGGGTTGGCTGTAATTTCTGCAGCCAATATATTTCAATGACAATAGACATGACACCTTTAGCAGTGCTTGGAGAAGATCTTTCTCAGGCTCTGAGTTGCATCCAAGTCTAGCACCTCCTTCCTGCTGAAAACAGTCTAGTGAAGGTGAAAACAGGAAATGATGCAACGATCTCTCTGAAGGAGTGTAATGGACATTTTCCCTAAGGAAGAGTGTCTCAATGTGTACAGTTTAACCCCAAGATTTTCTGGAAAAGCCAACTTGTGCATGTAAAGTACTTCTTCATAAGGGCCAATCCATCCATCCATTCTCTGTACTGCTAATCCTACACAGGATATATGACCCTTATATATTTATAGACTATGAACTCTATACCTTACCTAAAACCCAACAAGTGTCTCTTCTCTGACAGGTATTTTTAAAAGCTTCTATTTTTATGTCTCTATTTACTTGCCAATATTTGGTTTTGGTTTGGTTTCAGCAAGAGATGATAGAAAAGACTGAGCGCATAACGTAGTGTCTTTATACTGAAAATAGTGCAAACTTTCTTCCCACTGGGTACAACAGTACCAACATGTCAGTTGGACACGGTATACTGCCTGTGGTTATTTCTATTGGTCATTTTTATAGAAGGTATATAGATGTTATTGTTAACCATCTCATTTGAGAGTGCAAGTCAGATGAAAATGCATTACCTAGAAACCATCAGAAAGTAAATCTAGAGCTATGGTGCAAAGGCAAAGGCCAAAGATGTTTCAGGAACTAACAATCAATCAGTATTTAATCTGAGTAAAACCAAAGGAATCATTGCGATCTACTTCAAAAAGCCAATCAAGTCCAGCAGCCATACTCATGAGAATACTTGTCTATCCCAATAACAGTACATGGTACATGACCGAGTCCAACATTATCCAGCAAATTGATGTTGTCTGTCTGCATGTTCAACTTATGAGTAACGGCTGAGGAGGTAAGCCACTGGCTTAAGGAAAAGATCTCATCTAATGTGGGACGTTATAATTCAGAACAAAGTTACAATATACAAGGGAGATGCATTAAGTTTAGAAGCTACTCTACATTTGGTTGTATAAAAAAAAAACTTTAAAACAGGCAACATCCGTTTTCAGTAAGGAATGTAGAGTGCAGAAAGTCTAATAACCTGGATTATCCTGGGTTGTGCACTATACAAGAACTGCACATTTCAATGCAAGAATTAACTTCTGACCCTGCCATAGCTCTCCCCATTCTTCATGACCTTTAGAATCTAAAGGGTAGGCAGAGTGTCTGGACCACATCCTAGAAGATGGGGCATGGGCCAAAGCTTGGACCTTAAAGAAGCAAGTTGTTATTGTAAGCCGCTGGGGAATGCTGGTTAAATATTTAGTTTGCAAGAACAACCTGTAATAAATTAAAAGTTCTTCGCCCAATGTTTGTGGGTCAGCTGCTGCAGACAGATGCAACTGGGGGTCTGAGATCAGAGCTTGGCAGTCATGACCAATACATGTATTCAATGAATAACATATTTGCATTCACTTGCTGGTTGACAGTTATCTGATTAAAAGTTTTTGGTATTGCAATAGCAGATGGTCACATATTTTCTCAGTCATTCAGACATCCCCTGTCCTCTTCAATGTAGCACCTTCACAAGCTACAGAAAAGGTTCACAGGCATAATATTAGCCAAACCTTTGGCCACTACATGGGCAAACGTGGCAGCATGGACGAATAACACATTGTGTTGCCAACTGACTTATTCTGTCTTTGTCCATAAAATGCAGGACTCGGGCCAAGAAGCCAGGAATGTAAGACACCTGGGGACATCGTCTGCTATCTAAATAGAAATAACTTACAGCCATTGACATGGGGTTCTGCAGAGTGTTAAAGCTGAGCTCTTAAGTCCTTCTTAAATAAATAACACTGGAGGGTGAGCCTTTAGCCAAAAGGTGATGGAAAGAAAATTCTCAGGCAAAATCAAAAATCCCATCAAGCCAGGTCATTCCTTGTTTGAGGCAAAAGAGAAATACATGGAAAACTAAAAACAACAACAGAATGATGAAAGTTAGTTAAATTTCCCACTTCTTCAATCAGACAACTACTTTTATTACTCTTGTACCTCCTATATACGTGGCCTGGTTTGCACTAGAACATATGTAAACATTAAAAAAAAACAATCTTTCATTAGAAACACTCACACTTTCTATCATAAAATCAAAAATACACAAATAGAACATTGGTCAGGTTGCAGCAGGACAGCTGTGAATGAGTTGATGAAGAACTACGAGTGCCTAACCCTCCCATTCTATCTGTCAGATCCCTCAAGAGGAGGCATCGCCTGGTAATTTCCTACAAGCTTTGGACACTGAGCAGAGCTTTTGAGGTCAAGGGTTCTCAGACTGGGAGAGGATGATGGAGCAGCCTGAACTCCACACAGAAAAGGAGAAGAAGCGAGTGTCTGATCAATGGTCTGGTTCCATTCAGGTCACAGTTTTAAACCAATGCTACGGATCACAGATTCACTGTGTTTTCGAGCACAGCTCAGTGTTCAGCCTTTACAGAAACTGATACAGACACTCTTAGTACATGTACAGTTCTTTATCTGATACAGGTGCCTCAGATGCCAAAACATACAAGTTGAATGTCTGAGTCAAAGAAAAGAAATCCACAGTTTGATTGAGTGTAATTAGCTACCCGAACTATAATTAGCCCTACAGGTTACCTCAATATTAGCTCTCTTCAATCACATCATCGAATATTTTTTTACATGAGACAGCTCCTTATCATACCTTTCCAAAAGACATACATGACTAAAAATACAAACACACACAAGCTTCTACAATCCTTCTGCCAAAAGACTAGCGCTCACCCTGTCTGCCTGCAGCCTGGTTACATAAACTGACAAGGTGGATCTGAACCCCCTCCCCTCCCCCCAACCTTTATATTCCCCCAGGTCCAATGGAGTTCATCAGCTCTGGCTCTGTAACAGCATACCTTCCATTGCTCTCTGGGTCATGCTCTGAACCGAATACACACCACCAGTCCACCCTCAGGGTTGAACGAAAGGCACAGATCCTCAAACGGCCCCACATCTGCTCTGAGACCAGTACACAGCACAAGTCAGCTCTGACCACAGTCTCTATTCATCCATGTCAGGACTGAGACTAGGCAGGAGGACACCCAGGCAGCTTATTTACAGAGAAGTGCTTCCGTAACCTTCACCTTCCTGCTGCCTAACACTGCAGAGACCTGGTCAGTGTCACTGGCTGCATTAAACACTGACCCTCTGTAGTTCCGGTCAAGGCATTTGCTGACCTCTTGTTCCCGTATGCCAGGATTGGCATGACTGTGGCCAGAACCATTTTACTGCATTTTTAGACAAAGACAAAATATTTCCCTGCAAAAGGAGGGCCCACCTACGACAAAAATCCTAACCACGTACACATCCAACTGAGAAGCCATAAAACAAAAGTACACCAAAACTGCTTCCAATTATCTATTACAGAAATTCAATATGACTTTAGAAACAGTGGAAGACTCACGCTTAAGTTTCTGTCCCAGATCTGGATGGTACCATCCTGGCAGCCTGCAGCGATCAGCTTGCCATCTCGACTGTAGGTGCAGCAGGTGGGGGTTACTCTCTTGCCCTGCATTGATCGAGGCTTGAATACAGACTTGTGCTTCTTGTCGTTGTTCAGGTCCCAGGTCCGCACAGTTCTGATAAAAACAGAGGCCAAAGAACAGTCATAAAACATGGAAATGACTGCAAGTCATCAGTGGTATATAGTAGACTTTAAAAAAGACATTTGAAAATGCTTGTTTGACCATTCAGAAATTCAACAGCTGTCTGCGTGCATCTACTATTGGGTGGATGCTATTAGTGTTGGATAAAACTCAGCTACTGTGAGCCTTTTGTCCATTTCTCAGCCAGTATTGCTGAAATATTCCATCAACAAGGAGGAGTCATAAAAGAAGAGAGGAGTAAGAGAACGCAGGGGTACGGTAGATCAGCATTACAGGCATATTCGAAGGTTCCATGAAATTCCAATTTTCTTCTCTACAGCTGCTGAACACATTACAGATGTTAAGGGAGGACAGGAGAGAGAAAAAAAAGCAAGAAATAAAAACACAACAGTTGCATGCACATCTTTAGCATTGGGGAATTTAAAAAAAAAAACTGAAACAAAATGTAATGCAATTACCAGATAGCAAAATCTGCTTTTTAGTGCAGGATGGTGACACACCTGATGCGCCTGGCTTATGCAGCTGCCAAAATGCAAACAAGCAAAAATCAGTGCTCAAAAGGGAAGGGTAGTGCCAGTTGGGTTCTATTTAGGTCAGACCACTGGAGAGTATGCATACTGACATGATAGACAAGGTACACAGATACAGCAAAGGCAGATGGAAGGAGAGAACACAGCAGAATGGAGTTAAAGGCAGGCTGTTATAGCTATTGGCCAACATCTTTTTTTATCTTAGTTACAAAGGCAAATAACACTTCATGAGGTCATGATCTGCTAACAGAAGTGAAGACCTTACAACGCTTGCTTGTTTTTGTTCAAAAAGACAACCTCACCACTGACTTCAAACCACTGGGATCTTCTGCAGCAAAGAGGAGACACATCAGGGAAAAGGGCTGATGGCAAGAGGTCATGGTGAGTCAACCCATTCAAAGATGAGGCACACCAAGCAGACAGGACCAGCAGGCTAAGCGTGTCCAAGTACTTCTCCATCCCACCATCTGCTTTAACTAGCTATGACCCCTGATGTCACAGGGTCCTGAATGCACTGTAAACACAACGATAGCCACGATAGAGGCCAGGACTGGATTCCAGCACACCTACATAGTCATCATGTTTAAACAAAGGAAACAAATATCAAAAACCCTGTCTAAGGATGGTGGTGAATTCATCACATAACAGACATCTACTGTGGCCCTAAAACACAAATTACATTAACAAACCAAACCAAAACAAACAGCAAATTCAGAAACCCGACTGGAAGAATTGGAAACGCAACAGCAAATTCAGAAATGCGACAGCAATGTCAGAAACATGAGACATTAAAAAAAATCAATATTATCTCAAAACTGAAAGGGTTGGTCCGTACTGAATATCACATGCTTGTTGCTGATTGGCTGCAGTGCACATTAGTTTGAGAGACCTCAGGAAAAGGAGATATTCTAAATGAATCCCCTGCTTTTATTTCTGCTTATTTTTCTATCAACAACATTGATCTGATCAAGAAATACTTCTCACTATAATAACAAATTACTTTGTTTTTCCTACTCTAACTAGGTAAGTGACTAAAAAAAGCCTTTTTCCTTGTGATAATCATACACCGTGTACAATCAGCAATGAGCATGTGATATTCAATAAGGACCTATCCTTTCCGTTTTGAGTTAATGCTAATGCGTTTTCTAATTAGCTGTCGTGTTTCTGAAGTTTGCAGTTGTGGTTTTGGTTTGTTAAGGTGATTTACACTTACGGGCCCCCACAGACACTCCTGTTTGGTCCCCTAATTAAAAGCTCCATACCTTTTAGTAGACCAATGGAATTGTAAAAACAGGGGTCAAGAATGGCAAAATCACTGGATCACTGAGCATCAATCCTAGACATAGTAGCAATGTGACTATGAGAAGAAAAGAGATTCAGTCGTCTGACGACAACAGTAATGGCTGACTGTAACTGTGACAGATGGCTCCACCTGTCTCATTTGAGCTGTCTCTGCGCTGTTTACATAGGATCCTCCTGCACACATCATCCCGTCCTAGCCAGTAACACAACCTTTCCAAGAGCACAAAAGCAACAACTGAAAAGAGTTCAGTGGTGTCCTGGTTTTCTTGACAAAATATAAAAGCTTAAGAAGACCAGCTTTAACTTGAGAGGACAAGTGATATAGTGGCCTCAGGGTCCTGGTCATTCCTCTCAGTGCTCAGCAGGTTGTGTATACCAAATTGCAAATGAAGTGCTCTTATAAATCTTTATATTATAAATGGAAGTGAAGTATGTTTATCTGAATATTTCTGGTAGAACTGGAGTGACAAAATTGTTTTTTTACCGCTTTCTTTTTCAATGTGTTAATTCAACCCACACTGAGGAGGGAATGTGATAAAAGACGATAGCAATACAATCCCAGTCGTGCGTGGGCAGTTTACGACCCAACACAGCCTTTCACACATAAACCCAGAGCTATTAGGCGGGCAAAGACCCCCCCCTTCACCTTTCTCCACCTCAACAGATGCTATCTTGCCAAAGGCTGGCGTTTATGCCTGGGATACACAAGTGGTTGGAAAAATTCCCCAGATGGATGGATAAGGATGTCAGTATAAAATAGTGGCTGATCAAAGCAGAAGGATGGGCTGAATGGGGTGGAGTGTTGGGGCCCTGGGAGGTTGACTATGTGTTGTCACCCTGCTGATAGTGAAGAGAAGCTGGCCTTGTTGTATTCTCTGCATCAAGGGAGATAAGAGGGGTGGAACGTGTCAGGCGAACAAATAAAGTTGGGTGGACAGTAGGGGTGCCTCTGCCAGAACACTTGAGAAGAAAGCCCTTAATCAGAGGACAGACTGTTAACAAGGTTGAGCTTGTTAAGGACTTGAATTAAAGCTGAACACACACCATCAATCCTCTTTTAGTGGGGTTTCCGAAGTGGTGACTACTAACTCCCAATCAGGTGCGAAAAACTGGATGCGTCCACAATATCTGTGAGGTGGGGGAGTGCGGTTCTCAAGAAGTATAGCATCAGCCATAAAAACTGAAATGTCTGAACGGTATGTACGTTATTTGACGAAGGCATGGAACACTTCATCTGTAAAGGGGAGTACGGTTTCAGACTCACTGGACTGTAGACGAACCTGACATGTCTCCCACCCAATGCCCCGACTTGTTTCTGGAAGGTAGAGTTCACTCTAGTGAAAGGCCCAAATTAGGCCATGGTAAGCTGCATGAGCATAGAGTTACGTATAGAAAAATAGGTTACATATTGTGGTGACAACTCTGGCATGCAAAAAATGAAGAGATATGAAGTTGTCCCAGAGTATCGAAGAGGGTTATCTTACAACAAATGAGAGTAAAATGAGACTAAAGAGGCAGGCCACTCACTTAAAGGCAAACTACATCTCACCAGACTATTATGTTAGGCATGGTGGAGAGAGACATTTATCTGCAATGTGAAAGGTTTATGTAGTGTGTTTTTAATGGAATTTAAGCTGAATCCTGTTTTTATCCTCTCTGTGCCAGTTTAGACACATTCTGAAACATCAAATGGGAAGAAAATTTTTCAGTATAGTGGAATGCCAGCAGGAACACATGGCACACCACCACTACAGGCTTGGGCAGAGCTTTGTCCTGGGCCAGATCCCAACACTAACACCTGATATTCAGGGAAACTGCAGCAATTTTTCTATAGCAAAAGATTCTTGAGTTGGTGTTACAGATGTGAACTGTAGAAAGGAAA
Organism: Pangasianodon hypophthalmus; assembly: GCF_027358585.1. Lineage (NCBI taxonomy): Eukaryota > Metazoa > Chordata > Actinopteri > Siluriformes > Pangasiidae > Pangasianodon > Pangasianodon hypophthalmus. The sequence goes on along the minus strand of NC_069726.1, from coordinate 4,424,307 downwards.
GTGGCTCCCAGAAGTCATTCCAAAAAAAAAAAAAATCTGATTTTACAGCTTGCCTGCAGCAAGCTGTGGGTGATAAAAGCTGCCTCATGAAAGGAAAAAGCTAAATAAACCCTACTGGAAGCTAAACTTTCAGAGGTGCACTTATGAAAGCACATAAAGCACAACAGGTGAGTAGCATTTATCTCAATGCAACTCTGACTTAATTTAAACTCCTTTAAACTGTCCTAATCCTAGGGTTGTATCTCTAGAAACCAGAAAATGCTGAAAATGAAATTCTCACAAACATGTTCACGACATTGATCAATCAGATTTAAGTACATTTAATTTCGTGAGTAGAATTTCATATTTTTTTACATTTTGAAGAAAAGGTACAACATGTAATATCAAAGAGCAGTCCTTTCCATGGTAGATATAGTACAAATAATATCAAATGTCATAGCTGAACATTTCTACAGCCAGCATTCTTTAAGTATGGAAATCCCCATCCAGAAAACTTCTAAAATTAGATGAATTTTAATGTTATCAAAGGACCCAGAGCATAGTTCTTCACCACACAACTCAGCAGTATATTCAATCAGCTTTTAAAAGGACGTGACCAGGCACTTGGTGTCCTGGGGGTCTAACCAGCCCTCTTCCAAGCTGAATGGGACTGACCTGGAAAAAAGTGCTACATGGATTTAACCATGTGTGATGCACTAGCGTGTGGACTTAAAGGCAGGGAAGATTTGAGATGAAGTACCAGTGGTCAGGGAATAAGAAGTGGCACATGACGGCTCTGTGTCACTTATCGTTATGTACACATCAGCATACCTCTTATCTTTGACCCACAGCCAATTGGACTAAACATACATGCTTCACTGAGCTAAATGGTGTACGCTGCCTCTGACACTCCCTTCCCTTGTTTAACACCAAGCACGGTTGTTATTTTCTGTTACTTGGCAGGAGCAAGAAATACAAGGGTATACGAGTTGATCACAGAAATCCCCCAGATAAGTGTGCAGCCCCTGCGGTGCTGAACCGACCCTCAGCCAGGAACAGCGAACATCTGCAGTTGCTTTGGCTTGAAATTTCTCACTGTTTTCCCACCTCTTCTACAGCCACAGGACGATTTCCAGAACACAAGGTAAACTGGAAGAAAACAGCTTCACATGTGGAACTGCAGGCCACACTGTAAACATTTGCCAGTGTGGACGTTTTCAATAACGACAATGATCTCAGGTTTCTTCACTGTGGCCTGTCAGGGGCATTACAATAACCAGGAGATAAATGCTCATAAGTACAATCTGTCTCAGAATTTTGTTTTCCATAGAATACAATTTTTATGGAGTGTGATGTATTTATATTTATAGAGTGTGATATATTTACATTCACGTTTACGGCATTTGGCAGACGCCCTTATCCAGAGCGACCCTACATGCATCTCATTTATACAACCGAGCAGTTGAGGTTTAAGGGCCTGGCTCAAGGGCCTAACAGTGGCAGCTTGGCGGTGCTGGGATTTGAACTCATGACCTTCTGATCAGAAATCCAAAATATTTCTATTTGTATTATAGAATTATATTAGCATAAAACCAGATTGCTGGTTGTTGGTCAGTCTCAAGCAGAACACGACACTGACATTTCCACATTCTAAGATGAAACCTGTAGGGTGCAGAGGGCCAAATCTGTGTGTGACCATTTCAATGAGGCTGATGGAGCACTGGAACCTGCAAAAACACCAGACTTCACTCCAATAAGAAAAAAAAAACAACTTTTATTTATTATTTGGTACCAAAATAGGCAATATGAAGCCTGAGGTGCACCCAGTCAGTGTAAGAGTGGGCTAAAAGTGACAGGAAGTGACATCTCAACACACCGGTGGTTTCCTTACCTGACAGGACTGGTGGTGTTATTAACCATGACCAAAGGCGTAATCAAATATTAGGAATAAAATTGGTTATATTATAGCCATATAATAGCCATGATGGCTGGATTAATACATAGTATTTAGAGGTTGCAGGGCAAGATTCAGTAACCACAAAACCCTGGAGGGAGACTTGGAGATCCTGAAGATTATCTGGGATTATATCCACTAAAACCACAAGAGCAAATGATTTTTTGAAAAGACTTTACACTGTGACGTTCAATAACTCGCCTAGTACATGTTCGGCTAGGGCTCAAACTGACCTTTGGGAGGGGAAAATCTGTAAAAGCCATGAAATTTTTAACTAAACTTGAGGTCTGACTAAGACGTGAGTCAGGGTGGTTATATTACTCAAACTCTGAGTCACAGAGACCACTGCAGCAGGCACAGCTGACCTTCGCCTCCTTAACCAGCTATACGTATAGGAATTCTATATTGAGCTGGAGGGCTCACGCTCCTCAAGGGGCCGGTCTCCATACTCAGATTTCTGCTCATCTTTAAGGATTACTCACCCGTCGTTGGAGCAGGTGAGGAACTCCTCTTTGATCTTGGGGTGCCAGCAGCCGCTGTTCAGCATGGCCGTGTGTCCCTGTGGGGGAACACGAGACAAATCAGGTCGTTATCGGCCGTCTCCATGCCTCAGGCAAAGAGAACGAGGGTTATATTATGAAGGCGTTTAGCAAAGCAACAACCGTTTCTTGAGTCATCTGAAAATACATAAAGAGACATGACTAGCCAGTTTAACCAAACAATCATTATATAGAAAGAGAACTATAGCTTGTATGTCAAACAACAATTTATTCTATATCAAAACAATAGAGGCCATCGTCAGAAAAGTTAGCCGAATCCCAGCCGCCTTCAAATGTTTCAAGCTGTGAGATCACTCAGTATCATCTTCAAGTCATTTCCTGTACGGTAAAATTAGTCCTAAAAAACAAGCTCCTAGTGAAGTTCCTTATATACAAACACAAAACACCCGAAACCTGAAATCACACAGTGTGGAGGTTTTGCTCTAACTCTAGAAGCCTGAAGCTGCCGTTAACCTACACATACATACCCATAACCTCACCACCAATTTGGCCTGTTATGGAGAAGCAGATCAAACGAGCAAGCGCTAGTTCTCCTTACTGTTCCGAACACTGCACGCTAATCACGTCGTTAATGATATGACAAAGCTAATTTCTCCCATACGGAAAGAGAATAGCAAGATAAACAACAGCGGTCAAAGCAGCACGGCTTCGTTTGGATAGGAGGAAGTGTTCTTGCTATGCACATTTGATCCACTCTACCAACAGTGCAGGAGAGCAAATTGGCAGTGGACTAAATAGAAGCAGACAGATGCTGGGATCTATATATACACACACACGTATACACACAGAGCAAAACATGCCAAGCACCCCACAAGGAGAAACAGCTAAATTACAAACAGAAGCAGGAAGAAGTGTCACTCTAGATTTTAGGAAATCTGTGTGTGTGTGTGTGTGTGTGTGTGGGTGTAAACGGAGAAGATCCGTGAATTTTATGTGGATACAGCACATTAGCCTGGGTCACCTTCACTGGGCCACCGCTCACACACAAAACTGCTTGCAAATTGGGGGCCAATGGAGCAGCACAGTAATTCTACAACTGGACGGTTATAAAAAGGCACGCCGATTCACCCGTTTCTGTGTGTGTAAGAGAGAAACAAGAAAAAGAGAGCTGACCAGGTGCACGATTTGGTGACCCTTTCCACTCACTGATGCAGGAATTTCAACCGTGCTTCATTGAGACTTCAACAAACAGTCTACAGATGTAGCAAACAAATCGCAGGACGCATCCATAAACTATCCAGGTCACTGCTCAGAGAAAAATCACTGAAAAAGAACCTCTTTGAAATCCACACAAAAAAAAGACAAACTATCCAGATCGTCTGTAAATAGACACAAACAGTATTTTTTTAATCTGGTTTAAAATAAATCAAGAGCCAATTCCCGGAAAACTAAAAATCATCCAGGCTTTTAAAGTGGACCAAAAACTCTGTGTTTTATGTTTAAGGGATAGTGAACAAGTTTGTGTGACTCTGACACAGAGAAAAAGGGAATATAAATGAAATCTACAGGACTGTTAAAAAAAAAAAAATAAATAAATCTTAGGCACATGTAAAGAAAATCTGAAGCAACTACGCTTTAAAAAATTAATGAAAAAATTTATATATATCAAATAAATTTATATAAATAGAAAATCAAATCAATATTTGCTGTTATCATTGTCAGTGTTTAATAAAGCTTTTATCTGAGAAAATGATCCACTCCTTAATATCCTCCTTCCTTTATATGGTTATATATATTATATATTATATAATGTTTTAAATGATTTTAGGACAATATAATGCAGCTATGCAATTATAATTATAATTATTATTATTATTATTATTATTATTATTGTTCTACTACAAGCACCACAAAAGGAAACATTTCCCTTCATGTAGTGTGATCCAAGAAAGAAATGTTATATAATAATAATAATAATAATAATAATAATAATTTGTTTATTGGTTATATGTCTCTAAAGGATAAAAAAGGGCCTATAGACACGTCTATAGTCATTTAAAGGAAAGAAAGGAACTCTACCTTGGTATTGGCCATGTCCACAATATACTGGTCCCCTTTGATGCACTCTAGGACTTGGAATCCATCCCGATCCAGGACTTTTGCTTGGGAGTTTCCTGCCACCACCAGGATCACATCACCGGTTATGCTATACTGCAAGGATTTGATCTGGTGACTGAAAGAAAAGAACATAAATATTACATTAAACATGTTTACATTGGTTATATTCACCAAGTCATGCTTGGCTTATTTGGGTTAAAGGTCAGTTGCTCTAAGCGACAGATGCACGGTGAGACATTCAGACAATCGTCACTAGGTTCTAAACAGCGAGGGGCCACACTCTCTGTGTACAGGACACTCAGAGATTGCATGTGTCTGACTCCACAGTCAAAGACATCTGCCAGTTGTGCAAGACTTCCAGCCTCGCAGCATGTTACGTAATTCTAATCGTGAAAAGATGCCTGTAAAAAAAATGCCAATAGAACATAATATTACTTATGGTAGCCATGGTGATTTGAAGCACAATATCAGCTGAATGTAGTTGCCTGTGTAAGATGTTTTTTGGTTTTCATTTGTGTAGACAATTTAGGGTGGCTTTGGAGTTTTTAAAAAAAAAAAAAAAAAATCTGAATATCATAAAGACAAAAAAAAATAACAAGTCCAGTGTTTTCAAACTCTGACTGTACCCGCCGGGGCATGACGATAAAACAATCCTAGTACATACACTTTTATTTTGTGCAGACCCATTCTGGATTTAGTCAGCGTAAAAAAATTCGGCGGGGCTGTTTTGAAAGCTGAAATGTATTAGACATAGTCACTACGACATGCAATGGAATTAGCTTGGAGGATATGTCAAAGCCTGACTGAGACTCATGTACAGGAGCGAACTCAACAGTCGTTCACAGCCTTTATAGTCTCCACATGGGCAATATTTTGTTTGGCTGCAATGCCAGGAGCTTATTAGAGGGGGAACGGCACTGTGAGCTGATGAGACGCTTAATGTGCCGTAGTACTGCTGTCTTCGTACACAGGAAAGCCCACTCCATCTCAGCCAATTGGCTATCAATATCTTGAGACTCCTGATTTTCTAAAGACACCCACTATTTAGGAGGCTGAGACATATCAACACGCAAGCCCTGCCCTGCCCTGCCCTGCCTCGCTGCATCTGGCCTCAGTTAGTCCAGGCTGAGCCAATCCTGAGGTCAAAAACACAACACTGAAAAACACAGTGGGTCAGGCAAAGCTGGAATTTCGGGAGGAATACCAGCCCTTATATCCAAAACCAACTTCCCAATGGGATATATTATCTTATATAAACACTATACAGAATTGCTGTAAACTAGAGCTATACAATTAATCATGGTTTGGCTCTCGCAATAAACTCTGTTTCAGTGTTTATTGTTAAAAGCTGAAGTTAACTTACAGGCTAACATCACACAGGTGTTTACTGACTGTAGTGCATTAAATCACAATTACCTGCCTCCTTGCCTACTTACTTACTTGCACTCTGTATTTGCCTGCTTTCTTACTCGATTATTTGCCTTCTTATTAGTCTATTTAATTACTCGATGAACACTTGCTCACTTACATGCTTGCCTATTTGCTTGCCTACTGACACACTTCGTTACCTAATTACTTACTTGCCTCTTTGCCTATTTACATACTTACATGTTTACTCAAATACTGACCTACTTGCATACATACTTGCCTACTTACTGCTTTGCCTCTTTGTCTGCTTTCTTGCTTGCCTACTCACATACTTCCTTGGCCACTTATTTGCATGCCTACTTACATACTTGCCTTTTCGCCAACTTACATACTTCCTTGGCCACTTACTTACGTACTTGCCTATTTACACACTTTTTGCCTCCTTTGCCTACTTTCATACTTACTTGCCTACTTACATTTTATGTGCTTACTTAAATACTTGCTTGCCTACTTATATACTTCCTTGTTTTCTTCCTTATCTGCCAACTTACTTACTTGCCTGCTTTCTTACATACATACTTACCTACTTAAATATTTATTTGCCTTCTTATAAATTTACTTGCCTACTTACTGCCTTGCCTTCTTGCTTACTTATTTTCTTGCCTACTTAACTGCTTATTTGCCTGCTTACTTGACTACTTTTTTGCCTGTTTTCTTAATTGCTGGCTTCCCTGCCCATATACAAATTTGTGTACTTACATTCTTTTGTATGTACTTGCCTACTTACTGACTTTCCCTCTATATTCTGGATTTAACAGACTGACTCCATCACTATTAAAGCAGGAGTATTGTTTTCTGTGATAAGTAATCCTGAGAAAAATAACAATAATAATAAATTATTATTATATTAGAAATCATTCTCACCATTCACAAGGCTGTAGGGACCTGAAAGCCTGCAGCGCTGCATCCATCCCGGCAAAGTCCCAGAACTTGACGTCGTAGTCGTAGCCACCAGTGACCAGCCGAGCGCCAGATGGGTCGAGACCCAGTGCTGAGACCTGCACCACAACACCAAGAGGAAGAACTGTGAAGATTTTATTCATCTGTAGGGAACAAACTGATCCACTGGGATGTTTATTAACACTTTATGTAAACCTGGAGGTATCACACAAATCCAACAAAAAAATTAAAAAATATGGGCTGACGAGGCATCAGACCACAAACAAACCTGCTCTATAAAAGCCCTGGGATTTTTCTACTGCTTTAACGAGGATTAATTTAGACTTGCTAAGACTCTGTGTGGCTCAGACACACCGCTAGGTCTGACTCAGGAGCTTTTACAACTCTGCTGAAGGAAACAATTAGGTGAGGAAACCGACAGCAGCCAAGTGTTCATAACTGGATCGCGTTACATAGGCCACCTTTATTACATTTGCACCTTTATTACATTTTGTTTTACAAAATAACAGGGAGAGTGGAGAGAGAAGGTCAAAAGTGTTAAGGGAAAAAAAAAAAAAGAAAGAAAAACTTACTGTCTTTGTACCATGCTGAAGCGTGATCTCATGAGTGTCTGGAATCTTCTTTACTGGGTCCTGTAGCAGAACGCGGGAGACAATAGAAGCCAGAGATGAAAGATCTTTATACAATTAGATCCAAAAGTCAAACATCAGGAAGCGATGAAATAAAAATAGTTTTTTTCTACTGCAGTCTTTTTTCGGAAAATATATTTTTATTGGGTTTATAATTAGTTCAGTCTGAGAAATTATTCCTGAACGAACATCTGTAGTTAGTTGTCATGCACCTGTGATTGTTTACAGAGCAGATCTTGGGTCAGGTTCTGGGGCTACTTAAGTCACACAGTGACCACAATAAAGGTCACTGCACCCGTAACTTTTCACCGCGCTCTGTCTTGCTGGAAGGCAGCATGGGGTGATGTGTGGGACAGATCTGACCGTCACACTTAACACCGAACAAGCAGCAGGGGCAGGAGGTGCACCGAGCAGGAAGTGGTTCTGCCACCAGTCGAGTGCTGCCCTGGAAAACACACGCGTTTCTCCACTCTATCAGCTCTGGTGTTAAGTCAAAAGATGCAATCAGACCGCCTCAAGGCATTACAGAGGAGTGTGTAGTAATACACAACCACATAATAATGACTAAACATGTCATTACAGGGAAGGCGCTTTCAGGAACCTTTGTTTCAGTGATCCTGTTCTGTCGAGCTTGTTATTACAGAATACTAATTATTATTATTATTATTATTATTATTATTATTATTATTATTATTATTATTATTATTGCTATTGCTGCACTCATGTTATTGTTGCTGCATATAAATCATAAACCATCGATCATACAAACAGAACTTGTGAACTCAGAGAAGCTCAAAAACTGATATGATGAGAATGTGGTGCCCCCTAGTGCAAACATCAAGTTGTTGCAAAAACACCCCAAACACTAACTAACAGATCACATAGTAAGTGCTAGGGTTTTTTTATTTGCTTATTAACTTCAAGAGAGGGGGGGGAAAAAGAAAAAACTGGTGAGGGAACGACTGTTTATAGCTGCTACAACATACAGTAAGTGATAACAGGAATTAATTTATTTCGAAGACGTTCCACAAGATTAAATGGAATTATAAACGGATAAAAAGCATGATGTGTCGTTTATTAATAAATTAAAAACAGTAAGAGTTAACAACTTACTGTGCTATAAGAGGAATAAAACACTTCAGGATGTGCTTTCATAGAAAACGAATCACCTGCGGGGTGGTATGAGTAACGCCACTTCACATCTCATCACCACATCGTTGATTTTTCAAAAATATTTTGCATATTTCCAGGAGTCCACAATATTATTATTATTTTTTATGATATTAAAGATCAGGAATAAAAATGGCTTTAATGGCTTAAGTAAGAAAATATAAAGCTACAGGTTTGTCTAATGTGCCTACTATTTGTATAGTTGATATGGCATTATTATTAATAAAATAGAATTTTGATTACAGGGCTTTGATGACATATTGTGAAGAGTGCAATTTTATTACCTTTTTAATATTTTAAGGCTCTCAGTAAAGGTAATAATAATAATAATAATAATAATAATAATAATAATAATAATAATGTATTATAGGTATAAGACCTATAATAAAATTTAATAAAAACACACTTTTTTCCTCCAAAGGTTCTACAACTTGTCAAGACTGAAAACCAACACCTACATCATCCTCCTCTGCCATGGGGTCGTCATCATCATCATCATCATCATCATCATCATCATCATCAGCTGAGGTGCGGCTGAAGCCTGGTGGGAGCGGAGGTCCAATCGGCTCATCATCATCATCATCATCATCAGCCTGTGCAGAGAGAGCGGATGGAGGAAGAGGAGGAGGAGGACCAATGAGCTCAGAGTCACTGCTGTCACTGCTGTCGTCACTCTCCTTCTTCCTGCGTAGGACAAAAGATCACCATATGAACTCGTACAGTCGTGTGGATGATGGAAGGAACGAGACACTGCAGGAAGGGAGGACTTTAGAAAGCAGCTTGCACATCCCAGAACAGATTTAGAGCTACCTGGAAGTGGAAGCAGACGCTCTTTGTTTTTGGCTGGAGGCAGACGTCCTGGAGGAGGCAGCACTGGGACCTGAACCCTGAGACTCCGGCTGCTGACGGTCTTCTGCTCAAACACACAGCAGACTTCTTTTAAACAGCTGCCTATACTACTCAAATCCTTCTTTAACCAGGTCATATCTAAATCGCTATCTGTCCAATACAACCAAAAAAAAAAGGGTCAGACAACTAACCTAATCATTAAACTACTTATTTTCATACCTATTTAGCCAAATATTTAGTATATTTAAAACTAACACTTGGGACTATTAACACTCCATTACATTTAGTTGTAATATTAATTTACTTGTGGAGAGCTTAAGTTTATGCCTTGTAGAATCTGCAAAATGTTGATAATTAAAAAAAAAAAAGGATTGTTCTTCAGAAAAATCCCCCAGGTCCTGCATATTATTTGCTTTTCCACCATCTTTTGCATATTTGACCCCTTTCCAACAATGCTGAGATCCATCTCTTCACACTGAGTACAACTGAGGGACTCGTACGCCACTATTACAGAAGGTGCAAACACTCACTGATGTTCAAGAATGCAACACACTATACTAAGAGCCGGGGGGGTGTAAACTTTTGAACAGGATGATCGGTGTAAATTATTATTACTTTGTCTTCTGGGAAACAATATATATCTTAATATATATCTTATGTAGCTTCTGAAGTGCAGTCCTAAATGAAAAAATAAGATCTTTAAACAAAATAACAATTTACAGCAATTTTATATATATTTTTTTAAATTATTAACATTTTGCAGATTCTGCAAGTCGTATGTAGATTGCAGTAAATCTCCATTGCAGTAAAGTTTATTTTATTGTACTGCATTGTATGTTGTATAAGTCATATTTTGTCATGATATCGTCTACTGTCTATATTTACTTGTGTTTAGTGACTTTTGCACTGTCTGTCACTGGGAACTAGACTTCATCCCTGCCATTACATCTGCCTGTGATAACACTAAAATCTACCACACGTCACTTGACTGCAGGTGACTCTGTCTGGAAACAAACCCCAAAAACCAACCTAAAACCCGCTGACTCCTTTCAATGGCCGTCCTCCGAGTCTGCTCGAAAATAGCCTCCAAGTCGAAGGTCCGAGCTTTTCTACCTGTTAACATGTGACACAGGTATTTTATACCGAAAATGTCAAAGGAAATCATTTACAAGAGCAAGAATTCAGGAATAAGAGTACTTACCAAAACCAGAGAAGCCCATAACTGAGGACACATCCTCTCCATCACCTTTCTTTTCTAAAAACAAAAAAAAAAAGACTCCGAATTTTTTTTTTTTAAATAAATAAAGAAAATAAATTGGACATATAGTGTAGTAGAAGGCATAATTTCATACATGGAGTCATTTGAGATTTGAGTCACATACAGTATTTGTTTGTTTTGCCCAACAAACAGATAGATAGATAGATAGATAGATAGATAGATAGATAGATACTCTTAATCTTAATGTTAAGAAACAATGTCAAAAATGTAACATTCAAATTAGCCAAAGTTAATGTTGCTAGCTGCCTAATAAACTAATAACCGAGTTGACCAATTAAATGTGTATTTCCGGTCCGAATAATAATTCTGTACAACGTCTATAAATAAAAAATAACATTAAAAGAATTTACAATAGAATATAATAATGAAAAACTAGACTAAAAGCATACCATCACTATCTCTCTGTGCCGCCATTTTTCTCGAGTATCAACATTAAAGATCACTTCCGGGTCACGTCTGTGCTAGCTGTCAAAATAAAAGCCGGTAACCTGAATTCCAACCAGCTGCATATTCTTGTGTATTCTAGGTATATTCCCCGTTTAAATCAACAGCATCCTCAATGAATGTGAATGGAAACTATACACAGTTTCCAAGGCGCCACAAATTGTCATTTATCCCTGCTTTACAAAAATCAGCCAAACTGGTAGACCATTTTTCAGCTCCCTTCTTACTTAAATAAACTGAGAAAAAATAGATCAATGGTTACTTTCTTAGTTAGGTGGCTTAGTTGTTTGTCTTGTGCTTCAGGGGTTGGGGGTTTGAATACTGCTTCCACCCTATGTGCACAGTTTGCATGCTCTCTCTGTGTTTTTGGGGTTTCCTCCAGGTACACCGGTTTCCTCCCCCAGGCCAAAGCCATGCACTGTAGGCTGATTGGCATCTCTAAGTTGTCTGGAGTGTGTGTGTGATTGTGCCCTGCGATGGTTTGGCACCCCAGCCGGATGTCCTGAATCCCCTGGGATAGGCTCCAGGCTCCCTGCGACCCTGTGTGGGAGAAGCGGTACAGAAAATGGATGGATGAATTACTTTCCAACTGTTTTATTGTGGTGTCATTCTCTTAGAAATAACTTGCCTCGTGATATAGCATTAGTAATGGTTTTTCATTCATAAATTATTTCCTTTCTACCAGTTTGACCAGTTCAGCCTGGTATCAGTGGATGTTGGTGGACGTCCACTTCTTGGTTGGTCTGCAACACTTCCAGTCTTTTTGAATTTTTAATAAGTTTGGCAACAGTGTCGTGTGTGTATGAAAAATATGAAAAGTATGAAATATTTTGGAAGCCATTTTGCTAAAAAATGTTAATTTCTCCTATGTATGGAGATTTTGGGACATCTTATATATATATAATGTAATTTTGAGTTTCAAGACAGCTTCAGATCACTGACTGTACCTTGAAGTAGTAACAAAAGGTGTGAGAAGACAGCCCAAGTATTCATTCATCTTTATTCTGGTCAGGATCAATGTGGATCTGGTGCTTATCCCAGGAACACTGGGTGTGAAGTGGGAATACACTCTGGATGGGACATGAGTCCATTGTTGGGCACCACACACACACACACACACACACACACACAGTCACACACACAAATTAACCACCTACTCGTATGTTTTTGGGAGGTGAGGGGACATGGGGAAAAATGGGAATGGGAAGTGTTATTACTTTAAAGTTATACTGATGTTGAGGAATAATGACAGAGTGAAGTAATGTGAAAATAAACTTTTATTAAATATACTCAGTGCAAACCACATCAAACAATTTAAAACAAAACTTTATACCACATCCCCAGCTCATTCTGCATCTTTTCTGTTGGACTTCATTATTATTTATGTACCATATTGTTTTAAAAACCAGATAATGCTGAATGTGGGAGAAATAAAACATAAATAAAAATATGTTCTATATAAAAAGTACATCAAGTACATCAGTCTATTTCACCTTCACGTGTACCTTAGAATATTATATTCAAAATATCCATCATTTGATGAGGTACCTGATAAATTATTAAAATGCTACAAGTGTGTTTACCCTGTACACACGGTCCCTCATATAATATATACAAGCAAAAAACAACACACAACGATCAATGCTAATGGGGCATGTAGCAGCTGTAAACTCATCAAAGCACACATGTTAATGCTTTTCAACTTTTTAAGCTTTTTAGCTTTAATTCTCATCGAGTCAGACGTCTCCTTCTTCAGCCGCTATCCTCTCAATGGCCGCCCAGTCCATCTTACTTAAAATGCTGCCTGTGCTTTCTGAAAGTGCGTCCAGCCAGTCGTCATCGTTCTCCACCAAGCCCTGCATAGTCAACAACAACAGCAAAACCATGTCGAGAAACTTGCTCAAATCATGAGCATTTAACACTTCCGAATACAAGCAAGGTTCTACATTGTAAAATTTGTCAATTCAAAGGAGCGAACAAGATGAAAAAATTTGCCGCTGATACTGATACCAATCGTAAGGAGCTAAAATTTCACATATCCAATAATATTGGGTATAAACAGGCAAACTCCAATAGTTTCAAGTGGCTGTCTTGTGGTTGTCAGCTAAGGCTGGGCAATATGACAGTATGATAAAATTATCGTGATGCATTATGTCACAATACGCTTTTCTAAAGATATCGCAAGTATTTTTGGGAGTTTTACAACAATCACAAACTCTGACTGGGAGCAGCTGATTAAATTAAATTAAAATGTTGCTCTGGATATAATATACATGGACATACTGGACATAATTTTCTCTTCTTTCCAGTGCTAAATATATTTTATATACATTAAGTAAAAGTATCACTTGTGTTTAAAATACATTTTGGTTTGAAATGGATTCATTATCATATGTTAGTTTTGTCATATCTCCCATTCCGATTGTCAGCTTGTCCATCTCAATTAGCAGAAACATTTCCCACTCAAACAACAAGAGCTTTGTTCCAACGACAACAAAAAAATTTAAATAATAGTATTCTCCTCTTAAAAATATATGACCCAAAATCCAAAATCAACACCTCTAAGGAAATTGCAATAATTCTTGCAAAAACATATGCTGGGTTTTTTTTTTTTTTTAATTTTCTCTCAGTCTCCAGGACACTTTGCTGCCTTTAATTGTGGCCTGTATCCTCAGGATATAAATATGAGGTTGCACACATGTAAAATTCCTTCATCTAACACTGTGTTAAGTCGGAGTGTTTGACTCATCATCTCATACAGCACTGTGGAAATAATTCCTTTCCTCATACCTGTTCCTTGGCTCTGCTGTCAAGCCCAAGAATTCTGCGGATCTCGAGAGGAACGTCCCACGGACTCATCACGTCCCGTTCCTCCTTGTCCTCTAACCGTGACGCCTCTCGCTGTCTTACAGTCTTCAGCTCAACTGGGGATTTATTTAATCCAGTTTTGGGGCCTAGGGTTTGCCGAAAAAACAAACAAAAAAAAGAAATAATACATATTACAGTAGTGCTAGTAGTAGTTTATTCAATATGAAGTCAGCGTATATGAATAAAAGTTTACGCTGGACGGTTGTCTTCACCCTCGGTCTACCTCTCAGGTCTGTCAGCATGCCTCGCCGTGTGACCTGGGACAGCCGGTCACCAGGAAGTGCGTTCACTGAAGAAGTATATAAAAATTTTATCCATTATTAAATACCATAACGTAATAAATTGATTATCTATAAAATTAGCAGGGCTTATAGGAAAAGAACCAGGTCTATGGAGTCCAAATTTGCTGCTCAGGGTCCCAGGTGGAGCTGATGCACCTCTCTTCTGCAGCACCACAGTCTTCCCGAGTGTTGAAACAGAGCGCGCTCGTCCCCTTTGGCTCTTCGGGCTTTTCCTAAGTGACCCTTTAAACTGGGTCCGACTCCTGTAACGCATAAAATGGATTCTCCATTTCAGTGCCATTTATGTTCTATCAGTTATAGTGTACTGAGATAAGACCTGTAGAAGTCTAGGGTGCATGCTGACCCAGGCCGGGAGTCTTGGGCCTTGGCTTTGGTGGTGCTGCTGGAAGGAGCAGGGAGGACGAGTGGGGTAGTAAGCATGTCTGTGATAAGTCTGCAGGCCTCATGTGCTCTCTGGGAGTGATGCTCCAGAAGTAATGCCCTAAAATACAGATACGTATTACATTATTTCTTACACACTACAAGTGTTGTTCATGTTTATACATTACAGCAAGCGAGACTTAGTCTTAAACCACATTATACCGCAGTGTTGCTGAATTCTCGAATGTGATTGGTCAGAAGGTATTGATTAATTTTATACAACAGCAGCTCTGACTGTAGTTCCGGCTGTCAGTTATTATATTAATGCACTCGTTCTTATACATTATTGTTTCTTTATGTCAAATGTATTTACACAAAAACCTACCTGTCTCTCTCCTCTTTAACTTTCCTGTTGATTGCCAGGTCTCTAGAGGACAAATTCTGTTAACCAATTGAATAAAATAAAAAAAAGTCACATTAGATACAAATATACCAGTATATATCAGTAAATACAAGGAACATAAACAGGAAAGCCCGAGCCTGACCAGTGGATTAGGAGGAGTGAAGGGAACGCGCTCCCTCTCTCTCTTCTCCTCCCTCTGTTTGTGGTACTCGACCAGTCTCTCTCGCTGCTTCCTCCTCATCCAGGTCCTCAGCTCCTTCCTCTCCTCCTCCATCATGGCTCTCCCCTGCTGCTCCTCTGGCTTGCTGCGCCGCAAAACAAAGAGAAAAACACTCTTCACACGCTTGTTTGCGTGTTTCGCTTGTTTGCTTGTTTTGCGTGTTTTATTACTCTACTTATTTGCATTATTCATTTTTAAGTGATGTCACATCCTTCAAAATAAGATCACACCTTCTGGTCCTGGTCACTGAGGGAGAGTGATGTAGTGCTGAGGGTGAGAGCGCCCCTTCTTTCACCAAATCTCCCAAGATGTCCGCAACATCACTCAGTCCTGTCAGACCCAAAATGTTTTCATCTAGCCTGATAATTAGAAAAAAAATGCGTGAATATGTAAATACAAACAATGCTGCCCATCTCCACTAGTAGGAACACTTTTACCTATTACTACTTCCTGTTTGTCACGCCACCATCTTTATTTGTTTGCTACGAATAGCTAGCTTCTTCCACTATTCTAAAAATTTCATTTCTGGTCATTCTAGGGTTAAAATTCTAATGAAAAAATGATTCAGCCTTTAAAAGCCAGAAGGGTTTATTGATTAAGAAATACATACAGGCCTGAATTCTCCATCAGTGATTCAGTCAATTCTGCAATAAAATAACAATGTATGCATTAAGATTTTTGCCACGGCACAGAATGCAAAGCTCTAAAGAAAAAATCAGCATGTATATGGTTACTCTATGTGTGTCAGGAGAAAGTGTGTGCATTAACCTTGGCTCACATCCCCGAGAGGCTGCTCCGATTTCACTGCAAAAAAAAAAAGAAGCATCAGATTCAACACTGAGTTTAAAAGAGAACTTACACGTCTGAAATTAAGACTGGAAAGATGGAAATCAAATACTGTTAGGTCAGATGTGTAAGGGAAATGCACTGTGATACCTGCAGGAGTAACATGGCCTTGGTGGACCGAGCGCCCCCTCTGACCTGGAGGAACAACACCATTCGGTGTGGAAGACAAAAACCGTCCCTCACCCTGCTCTTCTTCCTCCTCATCCATGTTCACTCGAGCTGTGCGTCTCTTTGCTGAGTAAAAGTACATATCAGACACTCTTATAATCTCCGTTTCTTCATTACATACAAAAGTCGACCTTATCCTGAGTAAAATAATGTGAAGACAGAAGAAATCACTTTCAAATGATAACTTTGTTCAGTTTTAGTTTATCCTTAATTCCTTTTTTTGGAACATTGCACTCTCTTTATTGTATATACCAAAATAGATATTTTAAACTATGCTTATTGTATTTATTCACCTTATTACGTCATTAGATATGCACAATATTTTTTATGGAAAGCTCTTTAAAAGTCACAATGTTTGCTGAAAATGTGCTGTCTTCCTAAAACATTCTAAGTCATGTGATAGGAAAATAATGAACAACTGGGTGGTGTCATGCGGCCAGGTGTAAAGCAGTGCTGTTCCTGTTACCACCCCAAAGATAATTATTTTCCTACAACAACACATCCTGAAGTCTTTTAGTCCTCTTATACCAGAGCAAATTGCCAACAATAAAGTCAAAAGCTCTTCTAACCTTCCTTTGCAACTTTCAGCATGCGGGAATAAGGCTCCTCGTCCACACTGGCCATCACAACAGGTGTTAGAGCGTCTATGGTATTTACCAGCTGGACAAGAAAAACACATCAGAGCAGGGACTAAATTAGTCTTTAATATTATTTGGTCCAGGATTTCATTCTAGCTAAAGAGACCCAAGAACAAGAACGATTTAAACAAATGGGGAAAAAATTGCATGTGATTTTACTTACCAGCCTGGTGTTAGCAAATTCTCTGTCCATGTGGTCAGCGATGCTCTGGAGAGCTGCCAGTCGGGCGTCCATCTCAGAGAGACGAGCCGAGACCTGGCTGCGAGAAAACGCACGGTCTACCAAGCGGCCCGCTGGCGTGGCCTCCTGTTGAGTCCCGAATTCAGTCAGCACTTTTACTGTGACTGGATCTCCGGCGTGCTCTGGCACTGAGAGCACAAGTGCAGGAGGACTGAACGGTACTGAATAACCTGGAACAGGAAACATACATAAATATAAAAAAAAAAATAGCAAAAATGTTTTGAGCATTAAAGGAATGGTACTAGGAGGGTCACCTAAACTCTTTTGTGTAAATACATGCCCAAATCTTCCTGCAATTACTTTACATGATGTCATTAACATACACAATCTCATTTTAAAACAGAGGAATTTCAGCACCTGGTGATTCATCAGTGTGCTCTTCTGTTCTGATCTCAGTGCTGGTCTGGGTTGAGTTGGTCACAGAAGCTGCTAGAAGGTGAAGCTGAGCAGATGTTGGTGGAGAACAGGCTTGGCTCTGGACAGAGGTTTGGGAAGAGGGCAGGCCCTGTAATAAAGATTCATCCTCCAGCTCGATCACACCGATGAACTCCTGGCCATGAGCACTCTTAAAGAGAGATAGTAATAATTTAGAGAACAGCATTCAGTGACACGCCACTACACACGCATCATCAGTATATTTCATAATAATAACTTAATTAATTATAGCTTTCTGTCACAAGAAATGTTTTCGTAATAGTTCAATACAAAACAGTCCTTCCTTACCGTATGAGTGTTTGGCTTTGTGTGACCTGAGCTCTCTGGCTGCTCTGGAACCATTTTCTCAGAGGAGCAAAGGTTCAGGAACACCTCTGGTGGAACAGCTGGAGCAACATTAATGTCCACATGTCCAGCACCTAGAAAAGTGACCGAAATGAAGCTAAAATCAATCAAATGGCTTTTTATTTTTATTTTTTTATTTTTTTACAGTTGAAGAATGCAGTATTCGACTACAATACATTCTTGTACAAAACAAAAGCACTATGAATTTTAAATAAAGTAATCACTGTGAAGGAAAGTGCAGACCATCAGCTTTATTTCTAATTCAATCTAAATATTTTAGAAAGCACATTTTGGTAATGTTTTATTCATTACATGTATTAATGACGCATGGATTCACAGCTGCTCAAAAAAACAATTAGCATTCAAATATCCAATAATTAAATTACCATGGAAATTGGTGGATTATGCATTAAAAGGGCTGTGATGTATAAAAAATCTAATGGACTTATTCATAAATTTAAATAAATATATTTAGATAGCCTCAAATGAAAGCTGTCTTCTTTAATCTCATAGGCATTGTTTTATTCCAATTCCAATGTGCAATTCAATCTTGTCCAGTGTAAAGATGGAGAATAGTATAGAACTCACGGGATGGAGAACCAGGAGACACAGGAAGCTGGGCTGAAACGGCTTTATCAGTGGTGCAGTGAGGTGGGGCTAAACAAGACAGAAAGAAGAAAATCAGCACAGTTCTCTTAAAATCATCACCAAAATGCTATGAGCTTAAGCAAGAAGCCTCTAAAAAAAGCATCACTCACGAGGGTCTGTGTTGGTGCAAGCGTCCTGGATTTCAGGAGGTCGTTTGTGCGTGGCTGCAAAAGCATGAAGCTCTGCTGATGTGGCGTGAGCTTCAGCCAGCAGCCTCTGACCAGTCAACATTGACTCGAAGGAACCTGAAGAGCCAAGGTGAAGGGAGAGTGTAAAATCTCTGACAGTGGCGCATCTACACAAAAACTAGAGCTTTAAAGAACAGTAAATACAACTTATAAATAAAATGCTAATATGATGATCAGTGAAGGAATGTTAGCTCTGATGTAATGTAAATAATATTATTTTGTTTGTATTTTGTTTTATAAGCAACTCTTAATGTGCCTAATTATTACAGAAATTAGTATTTTCTTTAATAGCTTAATAGCTTTTATAGAATAAAAAGACAGCAGAGATGCTGTGTGTGTGTAAATACTCACCTAAAGGAATGGCGTAGCCATCATCTGGAGTAGATTTGTCTTCTTCAGGCTCCTGGGTAAAAAAAAACAAAAATCCTGATTATTAATAAAATGACTCATTGTTCAGAGCAATCTAAGTAAGATTTTTTTAAAGGAGTAGCTGTATGTTTTCACTAGCAAGCAGAGGTTAATATAGTGTCAAAAGATATCTACAAATTAAATACACACAGTTTATACTGTATACATATATTAATCGCCATTTTGGCTTCAAAATGGCTGTTACTTCTCTTTTTGCTTTGCTGTGTAGTTCTGCGCAAATGCTAAAGTAGAGACTACATACATTTGCATATACTGCAGTACTAGCTAATTACACACATCTAAAATAAACATTGTATGAATTCTATTAAACTATTCCTAAAAGAAATATTCATCTGTAGAATCTGTAAATAGAAAAATACACGTCCCTGCCCTTGATTTCAAGAAAATCTTCTCTGAGGCCATGCAGTGTTCTCTTAACGTTAATGCTGGTTGTTTTACCTGAGATGGAGGGATTATAGAATCATCTGGTCTGAAGGACACAACCTTTTCCCCTTTCTTTTTATCTTCTCTCCTTTTAAGCCTTGAGAACAAGCATTAAACGTGCTACATCATTAGATGGAACACACTAAAAATATATTTTACGGTCATAATCTGAAAGCATGTTTTGATCAGAAATCATATGCATGCTGAATGAACAATGCTTTTAACTAAAAGGACAAAAAATAATACAATATCATACAGAATAATTACCGATTTCACAATATAAAATTGAGTGACCAGTGAACACTATTTTTATAAATGCTTTATAAAGACTCAGATCTAAAATAAATAAATAAATAGATGCATAATTAGGACTATAATTTAAAGAGCTTAGGTAGGTACCTCTTGCTGGACAGCGTGGCTGTGAGTTTGCTCTGCGTCCTTGTGTCTGCCTTGAGGAGTTGGAGTTTAGAGTTCACTTCCTGCTTTCTTTCTGCTGCCCAGGCCATCAGCTCCTCCAGGGGGATTAGGCGAGGAGTGGGCCGAGGAGGTGCGCTGTATCTCAAACCCTACACAAACCACACAGCACACGACCAATAATTATTCTGATTCAACCGAAAACATCTGGATGCTCCAAACACTGTGTTAACTGTAGACTCTTCTATGAGTCTATTAATTTTTTTTTAAAATAATATTTACAATTTTATAATATTGTGCATGTCTGATGATATGAAATACACATTTCTTTTTTTTTTTTATTCAAATGACCCACAATGTGACAACAACAATGCATCCAAATATATATTATTTTGTCAATCCTGACTGTATGGAGGATGATTTAAATAGATTAAGATGTGTAGTGCTTACAGAACGAGATGGCTCAGGCTCAACACGCAGTAACTGTGGTTTGGGAAAGCTGCCCTTGACTACGGTTCCTGCTGTGTGCACCCTCATGGGGGCAGACAGAGGGATCCGGGGCAGCTGGATGGGTCGAACCTGGGTATCAGGGGGTAAACACAGCAGCGGGAGCCCCATATCTGACATTATCATGTTGGGAGCAGGAGGCAGATGGACGACTTCTCTCTCTCTTCCTCTGTTTGATGAAGTGTAAGCTTGAGTTTGTGTGCTGTACTGATTCAGATTTCGTCGTGGGGGTTGTGCTGTTGGTTCAGCATGCCTCTTATAGCTCTCAGGTCTCCTGTACATGCTAGGCTTGTGCTGATTTGGACCCCAGGCCTCTCTCACAGGGGCAGGAGGAGATTGAGGAGGGGGCAAGTGGAGAAGTTTGAGCCCCTGTATAATTGGAACAGTCTTTTCAATGGGACGATCCTGCTGGGTTGCCTGCAGCGGGGCTTGATTGTCCATTGTGGTAAGAAGTCCTTGAGAGCGAGGAATAAAATGACTTCTTTCTTCCTGGCTATTCTGTGACCAATCAGGATGAATGGTCAGCTGTTGGAGTTCCTGTGGCCAAGCAAGCAGAAGAACAAATAAGCAATCTAATAATAAGCCACATCTTTGGAAAAGAACACTGTTTAGAGGTGTTACCTGTGGGTTGAGTCTACTCCTTTCTTCACGGGTATTCAGTCCAGAATCTATTTCCACCCACTTCTGATCAGCAGCTCTGGGTTCCCTGCTCTGTAGCATCTCTGTTGTGTCTGGCTTATTCTCTAATCTTGTGTTTCGGGTGTCACGGGGAGGAGGATCTGAGGACTGAGCCACAGTGGGTTGAGTTTGTGGTTGTGCAGGTTGCGATGCTAGAACACTGAGCTGTGAAAGCAGTGAGTTTGCCTGGGAGAGGGGCAGGTTGGAGAAGGAGGCTCCCACCACTTGCATAAGACTCATGAAGTTGATTTGCTGCAACTAAAATGGAAATACAATACACTGTTATACATGAAATGAAATTGTGTATTTGTGTATAATAAGAGGGCAACTGTTTAAAAAACGGGTATGTGTTACGCACTTGTACTAATCGGAAAAGCTCATCCTGGAGCAGCTGTCTGACTGGGTCATGGTGAATGTTCTCTCCATTCTGGACACTTTGAGGATGGCTTACACTCCCCAATTCAGCTGGAGGTTTTGACGTGGAGGCAAGCTGCTGCTTTCTCTGCTGAACAGGCTCAGGTTCAGGAGCCTCACGTACAGGACTGCAATAAAAGCACAGGTTAGAATTGTTTTGTAGAAAGTATAAAAAATACTGGACTGGACTAGTTATAAACCTAGCTAGTGCAGTTAATACTATTGGCTACTTACGTAATATCCGACAAACACTCTAAAACTAATGTATGAAGCATAACCGGGGGCCTGTGATTTTCTAACTCCGTTATCAAAGCTATTATGCCTGTTAATAATGTCACATGGAATCATTTTTTTATTTTTTCAGGGGAACTCATAGTATAAGTTGTCCTTCGAAGCACTGTTAAAATAACTATATGCTATACTATACAAACCAAATAAAAAGATTTCTTAAATGTCAACAGAGATCAAACATTTTGGAGAAAAAGGGACCCTTAAGATGAGTGTATGATAAGTTGTCCTGGAATTTACACTATATACACGATACTTGCCTATTTTCTGGTTCCTTTCTTGGTTCTGCAGGTTCAATATCCAAGGTGCCAACATCTTCTGAGCTGCAACACAGAGATCATCTTTAGATTAGCCCAGAAGTGCACGATTACAGACCAGAAACAATCCCAAATGCTTCACTTTCCGTTTACTGCACTACACACACGCAAGGAATGAGCTGTGTTTATACTGTCACTGTGGCAACTGCTAGATGACTCTGAATGCTTTCATGGATATTGCTAGAGCCAACTCCTTGGCACACTTTAAATGTGTGTTTGGAATAAGCTACATCGATTACTATATTAATAATTTTTTTTTTAAGCACGGCGTAAACTCACTGAGATTCACAGGAGTCATCGGATGTCTTGGAGTATTCTAAATCCGCCAGTGTTAAAGGCTGTGGAGGAAAAAAACAGTGAATTATTAAATTAAGACACAAACCCAAGTAAAGCAGTAAGATTGTTTTAGCAGGCAGCTGTGTTCACCTGGTCTCTGGGTCTACGTGTTTTGCTCTTCGTCCTGATCTGTACTGAAATATTTGGCCCAACTGAAGACTCTTCCAGGATCTCCACATCACTACTGTCACCTGTAAAACCACACAAGACTGTTCAATATGGTGTTCATCATTAAAGCAGCGGTGCATAACCTTCAGAACTCATCATCTTAAGCATTATTTAAATACTTCTTGAATGTGTTCCCTTTCCGTTTGCAGCCGTCAGATTACTTTGTGTTAATTTTTTTTTCTAATGTTTAGAAACTTCTTTAAGGGAGCTGTGCAGTTACTTACCACAGCTTTAAAGTAGAAATCAATTGGTTTTCCACCAAGACTCTTACCGTCCAATTCAGCCATTGGGAGTGGTTCATTCACTCTTCTAAAACTTCGTTCTTTTATCTCCAGGTCAGAGATCATGTCCTCGTGCCCATACAAGTGAGAAAGACTCCGCTCATCCTGAAGCTCCTCAACCTCACACGCCCTGCAGAATAAACACAGTGCTGTAGAATAATCATGGCGCAAAGCTGCTCAGATCATCAGTGTTTGGTCTGAAATGTACAAATTAGTTTTTTTTGGAATTAGAGTCACACAACAAGAGCCTCATTCGGATGATTAGTTAAAACCAAACTATTCATAACTCTCTGCTGTGTTTATTCAAAAAGCACTCACTCAGAAGTGTGCCCATGCTGGGGGTCCAGATCAGGCAGGGTGATGGGAGTCCCCCCTGAGGCGGAAGGATAGCCAGTGTCCACGCTGCTCTCTCTCTCACGCTTCCAGCCGAACTCAGCTGGCAGGACTGGAGCCACAGTGGCTGGAGCTTCACTCTCTGGAACCTGCAGGGGGATGAGAGAGAAACACTGCTTTAGTGAAGCCTAGCGATCTTGCTCATAGGTCTAGATAAGTGATACATAAACTAAATTCTTAATATAAATTTAAGACCTGGACTTGGGCCAGATGTGGTATTTTCACAGGAAAGTAATGTGTAAAAAAATTATTGTGAAGAAATAAAAAAGAAATTTTCAGGAAAAGTTCAGGATTAAATTCTAATTCTGCAAGTCTAATCTAATATTAAAATTTTGTTTCGCTAAATTTTCACCTTCTATGATTTTTTTATGCATTACAAACACATTGTAATAATATTGCAGGATAATTAATAACACAATTCAGTTCATTACTAAATGTTTTACATAATTAAATTCAAGTTTAGGAGTCTAGCAGCCCTAAAACAGTTTATAGGGCTCCAGAACATTCTCTCTATTTATTGTAATTCTTCATTCTGTATTTGGTATTCTGTATTATTCACTACTTTTGTATTAATATAATATAATATAATATAATATAATATAATATAAGGTAGTATAGAGGAGTATATCTGCACTGTCTTGTCTGAATATAAATCTCACCTTTATCTGAGTAAAGTGCTTGTCAGTCCTCAGGAGGGCTTTGGTGTATCTCTGCTCCAGCAGCCTCAGAGCGGAGAGCACTGCAGGAGCTGAGGCTTTAGCCCTTATCACTACTGGCTCTACGGCACTCTCTGTCTTCTTCCTGCTGGAATGTGTGAGCAGGACACTTCTGTCTGCCCAGCGCAGCATCCATTCCAGCAGCCTGGCCAGCTGAGGAAACTGGGCCTCCAATTTGGAGTCCAGCTCCAGCTGTAGGTCCACATCAGGGCAGGAGATCGTCTTAAAGGGCCAGCGCTCCATTTGAGGGATCCCTGGCATTACATTTCGAATATGACTGGATTCTGC
The DNA here is from genome assembly GCF_027358585.1 of Pangasianodon hypophthalmus. Lineage (NCBI taxonomy): Eukaryota > Metazoa > Chordata > Actinopteri > Siluriformes > Pangasiidae > Pangasianodon > Pangasianodon hypophthalmus. The sequence continues at coordinate 4,399,743 of NC_069726.1, read as the reverse complement.
GGTTATTACATTCTGTCTGAGCGACGTCTCATTCTGTCGTCGAAGGCTAAACAAACCTGGCTGTTTCCCAGGAAGAGGCAGAGCACCTGTGCTGGTTCGAGCTGTGTGAGTTTCACTGAGGACAGATGGAGGAGGACCGATAGAGGGCAGCGGCTCAGGAGTCTCAGGAAGCATGTGAAAGCAGCTGCCAGCACGGAACACAGGAAGCCGCACACCCTTTTTCCGGCCAGCCTGCCGTCTTTTGAGCGCCGTCAGTACGTCAAACGCGTCAGAGTGAAGCTCTCGATCGCGCAGACACGAAGAGAAGCTACTCAGCAAAGGAAGCTCGGATTCCTCCATGTCCAGGCTGTCCCTCTCCAACACGTAGCTTAGGAAAAGCTCTAAAAAGCATGGATACTCCTGGTCCTCAAGCTCAAACACCCACGTCCCCACAGAGGGTAAGGTGAAACTTTTATGTTCTTGCTGTGCTCCATCTCTTTTTCTTCCATCTTTTGATTTGAATGTGTTCTGAGGTTGGGGTGACACGGAGCTGAAAATGAAAAGATGAAAAAGCAAGTTGAAGCTTTGAAAATTTTCATACACAAATCCAAAAATCCAGTGATCCAAAAACATCTAGTAATAAGTTCACTTAATGTTTTCCAAGACTTACTACTAATAAACATATTATTTTGGCTTTTCACACAAGTACAATTCAATTAAGATGTAAAACTAATGACACAGAGTATAAGAGTACCTGTGATGAGGCTTATTCTGCAGTTCTGGTGAATGAGGCTCTGATATTGTATCAGCAGTGTCAGCCTCACTGCCCACTGGAGGGCGCTCAGAATCTGTGAGTGTGCTAGTACTCAAGCTCGTGCACCGTGAGAACCGGTCCGATATGGCATCGGCTCCTGCCCTCTCCTCCTCTTCCTCCCTCTCCCAGATATGCCGCTCTAATGGGATCTTGCTCCTCGCCAGACGGCGCCCTTCTTGAGCCCGCTGCCTCCGCTGCTCCTGAATCAGCAGAATCATTGTCACTCCTTCCTCTTGCATACTACTTGCCTGTGTGGCTGGACAAGAAATAGGAAAGTAAATGAATATGTCTCATCCTGTTAATACATAGAGTGTTAATATTATTAACTAATGACCTTTGCAATGCACTGTAATGTAAAGAGTGAGAGTGTGCCTATATTAATTTTCATATAATAAAGACAGTCTGTAGTTTTACTGTAGCACCACAATATTGTATTTAAAAAAAATTCTCCAACAATGTAACAATATGTCATTATATTCTTTTTTTTTTTTTTTTCTCAAAAAAGATAAATGTGCAATCAACATTAAAGGTGTAATATTTAAAATTTAAAAGTGTTTCTAGACCTATAAAAATCATACAGTTTCATAAATTCCTTTAAAAAAATCACAATAATTATTGTCATGCAAAAGGTTTGGTTAGTTTATTTATTTTAGGCTTCTGTTGATATTTTTCTGGCCCAGAAATTAAAGCTCAGCTCTGTCTCAAAAGACAATTGTGTCCTCTAGAACACTGTTCAAGGACCCAGTGGTGAGTTTATAGAACAATGTGATATATTATATGAGAAATTAATTATTGCGTGACTAATAGCTAAAATGGAGTAAAAAAACAACTGCTGTTTAACCTTGTGTTGAAGTAGAAGCCTGCACAGTGCTGGATCTTAACCTCTGCAGCAGTGAGGTGTACTTCTCTCTTAGAGGAACCCGGACGGATTCCTCCTCGTCGGGAAACACAGTGACAAATGTCTCTGCCACCTAAAAGAAAATAAAGAGAATAAAAGCAAATGAGGGTTTAGAAAGGTAGTAGAAAAGAGAGCGAGGCAATAGAGTGTTGCATTTGTACTGTTTTTGTTTTCACCGTTGGAATAGCAGGCAGTTCGGCCACGAGACTGAGCACCAAGTCCTGTAATGTCTCTTCTGCATTAAGGAAGCGAGAGAAAGGCATTAGGCGGCAAGCCCAGCGCAGGACCTCCTCACGCAATTCGCACACGCTGTTATCTGGAACCTAGAACCACCAAGAAGAACATATAGAAACACAATCAGCATCCTATATAAACACAGAGGTATAATTCTGTTAGCATTTTGTTTACCTCAGAGTCTTTAGTCTTGTTCCTTGCAGCTTGGTACCTTCTACAGGAGACTGTGAGCTGGTCACGAACATGCAGCATCCAGCACAGCCCACATAATTCCCTAAAGCACACTGAGATCGCCACACACACAGTTTGTTAGTATCAGGTTTTCTATACATTACGGCTATGTTATTACAGACTCGCACATACACACCTATTGTTTGTATGACGACACTGTCCAAGTCTTTGGACTCCAAGCGGAAAAACCCATGGCGATTAGTGAACTTCTTCAACCCTTCTGGAAGGTCATCTTTAGGTTGCATGTTTACCTTCCTGATCTGTTGACAAAACACAAACCACAGCCAAAAAAGCAGTTAAAAATACTGCTTTGATACTTTCTATTGTGGTAGTCGGTCAATGTGGCCCGATAACAGTTGATTCTTAGTGGATAAATGACAGTTCTGAGAATGACTTGCCCAAAGCATATGGAGATGAAACATTTACCTTGCGAAAGAGTTTACGGCATCGACGCAGGCCACTGATGTACCACTGCACAGCCGGTCGGGAGCAGTGAGCGGCTCTGAACAGCAGCAGCACTCGCTGTAACACTGCAGCTACACGGCAACGTGATTCCCTCTCCAACGCCAACAAGATGTCAACAACTGAGTCCTGACAAAAGCACATGAGTTGAATGAGTTAAGTGAAAAAAGCACTTTAAAGAAGGATCCAGCTAGCGTTAGGAAAACGATGTGACGGCTAATGTATGCTTGCCAGGAAGCACACTTTAGATAGATCCAAAGCCTGTGCTCAGCCGGGGGTCTGAGTGGAGTACCTGTGTGTTAGGAGCAGGTTGTGGACAGTACAAAGGAGGTGCGGGGAGGTAGAGCACAGGAGGAACCAGAGCAGTGAATGAAGAGGCATGCTCCTTGGCTGATTCCAGCAGCTTGGTGAGAGGCCGTGACACAACATCCACCTCCGCCATGACTGAAGCCTTCAGGATCTCCTGTGCAGACACGTGGAGCAGCTCCATGTCCTCGACCTCCACAATATCTTATAATATAAACCAGACAGGTGGCTAAAGCAAGAGTCATCAATATATCGCTCTGTGTTGCTAAACACAAGTACATACAGTACGTTATGTAGAAAAATGAAACCAAATAAAGCACAAACCTGGGAGGTTTTTGAAGGTCTTGTCCTGTGTGTCAGATGAAAGTTTGCAGTGCAATAATGACTCCAGCTGAGTCTGAAAGATAAAGCCAGGCTGCAGCTCTGCAGGAAGGTGCAACTCTCTCCATTTCAACCTACGGCAAAATGTAAAAACTATACTATGACCTTTGAAATGGTCCATTTCAGCGAGACAAATTATATTCCATTCATTTTCTCCCTGACTCTGACAGCCTTTAACGGGATTTGGCCATAGCCACGTATTTGTGTTTAACAAATACTATATACTGCCCCATGATTTAATAAGCCTATGTACAGTGCTTCTGAGTGAACGTATTACATATGTCAGAGCTGCACATAAATATACACACTTCATTCTTATTTGATGAATCCAACACTATCGTGCTGAAAAATTCACTCGCACAATTTATGCACAGTTTGGTAGTATGCAATGCTGATAAAAATAGAGCCAAAGTGTGTTGCAGTCAGTAAGGAAGCAACCTGCTGAAATCATAGTGCAGTCTGCAGTAGGTGGTATAAGCCAGACTAAGAGAGGCAGCCATCTTCCAATCACCCAAACTCTGAGCCAACCATGATGCCTCAGGAATCAGCCCGCCCAGCAGGAGGAGCTCCAGAGCATACTCCACCGTCCATACGCCCGAGAGGTGCTGCGACCTCACAGCGGCCGCCACCTGCCGCTGACAGAGAGCCACCGTGCGTCGCTCTGTCGCTGTAGCAACAACATGGATTCATGAATGAATTCGAATTCACTGAGAAATGTGGGGACATTTTGTGGTGACTTGTTATTTTTACAGAGTTGTTACTCACACTGTGGCAGATGTAGAGGAGGCAGGACGTCTACGTTGTGAGGCGGGAAGATGGCTAGCGGCTGGTTGGTGAAGTAGGACGCCATGAACCTGCCGAGAGACTGGACCACAGCACAGGCAGCCTCACTGTTCACCCGCTGCGGGAGCCACAAATCAAACTGAGCCTCGTCTACGGGGATAACTGATGATAAGAAATACTGGATATTAAATTTAATAACCACAAAGAATGTACAAGATTAAAAGTTTCCATCCAGCTAATTTCATACAAAATTTAATTGGAAAAATTCTTGAAGGAAAGACTCACATATCTGCAGAAAATGAGGTTGATTTAAATACATAGATACGTTTTTAGGAATTTTCTATTATCTCTGAATCTTACCTGCAGTATCTTCTAAAGTCAGTAGCTGCTTGGCCATGGTGTCACACAAGGCCTGGGCCTCCCTCAGCCTATACTGAAACAGCTGGCCAAACAGAAGAGCCAGACAGTAGCGCGTCTCCAGGAAGACTGTCCTCGGCCCAGCTGCTCGAAAAAAATGAACAGGCGCTTATGACGGCAGCACATGGCTACGTAACCTAACCTGATTGTAAAGGATCTTCACTGAAGTCAGCATGATGTAGTAAGAAGCATACCTCTCGCTCTCTCTTCCCACAGCTTGTCTCGCCAAACCTGGACGCACTCACTGTACTCACCAGAAATGAAGTGCTCCTCTCCTGTACACAAAGAGAAACGGAAATTCATGTTTTGTTGATGTGTTTTGCACTTACGGTCCATCTATCTTCTTTGTACCAAAAACAACAACAATAAAAAAAATTACACTGATGAAGTCTGGCTTAATTATCTTAAAATAAATTCATTGTGTGACTGAGTCTAACCTGTTATGTTGTACAGGGCAGGACTTTCCTCCAGATGGTCTCCGGCTCTCTGTAATGATACTTGGATTTGAGAAATGACCTCCGACATGTTCTCCAGTTCCCTATTTCGACTCGCTAAACTTCTATCACTTTGTAACTCGTCTTGGTACTGCAAGGCTTGTCTGTAAACGTCTCGCCATATTGCCACCAATCTGAAAACCAAAGAACGTTCATTCATAACATTAGCAACCGTTCTAGAATCGAGCTTTATCAATCAATTCAGCTCTTTTGAGCTTCTTTAAAAAATCAGCAGTACCTATTTGAAGGTCGGTTTAGCACAGATATCTGAGAGCTCACAGCTTCAGCATCCTCGTGATCCTGTAACAGTGGGATGGAGAAGACGTCTGAGGGACAAGGATCGTCCTTTGTTTGCCACAATGCTTTCTGAGGTAGACTGTAGGTCTGGTCCACAATCTTAGATGCTTCCCGGAGAACAAAAAGTGCTGCCATGAAGTTCTGAGAGGAACAAACAGCGTGCAAGGATGAAGGGAGAAAAAGATTAACAAAACGTCGAGCGAGATCCAAAACGATCCCTAAGCAGTTGGTGCCACCTTTGTGGGAGGAATCCCAGGGCAGAAAGGAGAGCAGAGACCTGAGAAATTCCAACACACTATCTTGTTTGTAAGGTTGTATCAATGGATCAGCAATCCAGAGAAGGCGAGCCAAACGAACAGCACAGGAGACGGTGTATTTCAGCATGCGCTCTCTCTGATCCATAGTACCACCAAGCGAAACACCAAGAGCCCACGTGGTTAGCAAACTCCGCTGTGCCCTGGTCAGTTCCTCCACGAGAGCTGAGGAATCTCGGGCTGAATCTTCCGACTCTGCCTGGGACTGGGCATGAAGCGTGTCAAACATTGAGGCGAATTCTAGCCTGCCCCCATCCTCCATAACCGAGGCAGCATAATGACCTTCGTCTGAGTCATCATCATCATCCTCAATCTGAAAAAAACAATTTAAAAAAAGATAAGAGAAACCAGTAATAAGGAATGATGGTTAAAGTTACGCATCACCTCTCAAACACTTATTAATACAGAAGTACAGCTTGGGATTTAATATTTATTTAATAAGTTAATAAGATAAAAATAATACAAATTGTTCTGTTACTTATTATTCAAGACTATGTTATTTAAAAATAATTTAGCTGTTGGAGAAATCTTCATGCAATATATATATATATATATATATATATATATATATATATATATATATATATATATATATATATATCCCAATATATAGGTTTGGTAACTAACTGACGACAAAACGGCAGTGTTGCATTTTAAAAAAAACTGTGAAGGAAAAAAATAATAAAACTGAAAAGGAGGGAAAAAATTAATCTTACAGATTCAGTATTTTAACTTTCAGTAATTTCATTTTTAACATCTAATCAGCTGCTTTCCATCAAAATATGCAATTGTTATAAAAATATTGACGACACCCACAATATCACAGAGAAGTGTACTGTGACGTAAAGTAATTGATTATTATATTGCCCAGCCCTAAACACCACATACTTCATTCTAATAACACATGTAAACTTTTAATACAGCCAATCAAACTTGTAATTTCTTAACAACTAACTAACAACAGTCTGGATGCTGCTTAATGCATTGCTGTCTCAGTAAATAATAAACATTTACTTATAATAGTGAGGGATTATTATTTATTAGTATTGTTTACCCTCTCTGTCATCAGCCTCGAGGTTCCTGTGCCTCCTCCGGCTCGTAAAAATAGAGGCAGTGTCGATTCAGGCGTCTCTCTTTCTTTCAGTGCCAACAGACTGGCTGTGAACTTCAGAGTGGACATGGACTCCAGTCTGGACTTCACCTGGGGCTGAACAACCACACAGATACACAGACGGTATTTTTCCATCCAAACTGTCTGAACAATGGCATGTTCATACCACTCACGCCCCGACTCACCAGCTCTGAGTGGACGATCTTGCGCACTCTCTCCAGCGCCTGAGCCGTCTCCATCAGGAAGCTGCTCATCAGCGAGGAAGAGGCAGGTCGGCTGGACATGTTCAGCACCGTCACCATGTAGCCGTCGGACACAATGAGACAAGGCAGCCTCGGGTGCCAGGTCACAGAGTAACGCTGTCTCATTGGGTCACGCAGAGACACGCTGGAGCTGGACAAGGCATCTTCTGGTGGCTGTGAAGGCACTGGAGGTCTGGGAGGCACGACATCAGCCGTGTTATACAGAATTTAATAAGAAACTCTTTTTCTGCGTATTAGCATGCATTAAAGAAGGTCAAGAGTTTCCACATTATTACGATCAAACATGCTGAAAGGGACGGGCTGAATTAGTAGGCTTTGTGGTGCCACAAGCTGTAAGTGTGTATTGGGGGAGGGGGCACAGAATTTCTACTGCTCCAGTACTTACATGAGCACAAAATGACCATGTTGGAAGAGGAAAAAGAGAGAGCGGATGACTAGAGATGTAAGAAAAGAAGACAGAAAGATGGTAAAAGAGGACAGCTATCAGAACAAGAAAATCAGGATGAATATCAGTGAAAAGAAAATGAGTAATGGATAAACATATGACCTGAAACAGCACTAATGCACAGAAATAATTGCAATAACAGCTATCCATGAACATGACTCAAAGCCCGCTTGTCATCTTTAATATCAGATTTAAACAGCTGAATTGTTGAATCTGATTGGTCAGAAGCTTTTGATCAATTCTCTATAAACAGCAGCTCTGACAGTAGTTCCCGGCTGCGACTCAAATCACGGGTTTATATTAAAGCATTTGTTCTATGATGTTATTATTTCTGTAGTATCAGCTCATTGTTTGGAGGTGGAATTGTAATCGTTGGCAAATTGATGTGAATAAAACACTTCGGGGTGTGCTGTTATAGGAAAAATAATGAACTTAGAGGTGGTGACAGTAAGCCGCATCACACCACCTCATTTTGCTCCACCAGCATGCCCTTAAGTTTTACATTCCTTATTTATTAGGTATAAAAATTCACATCAGTGTCGAAGTACCACAACTCCGCTCACCTGTAAGTGACTAACGGATGAAGAGGCAGGAAGTGCGCAGGGCCAAACTCAATGTCGCACCCACTTGTGGAGAGAGAAACCAGGCCTCCTAAGCGGGCCAGCATCAGGACAGAGCCTCTCTTCAGAATACAGGCCAGATAGAGACCTTCTGGCGTCCAGCTCACACAGCTCACCCAGTACGACCTTCAGCAAACGACAAGCCGTCAAAATAGCTTCTGTCTTAAGTTTAAGAATAAAGAAGTATAAATCCTGTATCTTCTACACTCACCTCACATATTTGGGTGGGATTGACAGCTTTTTACTGCCACATCCTCCCAGTGAGCTGGATACAGTCACAAAGTTCTGCACGCTTATGAATAATGCCTGAGTAGCCTGTTCAATATAAGGACATATCAGAGATGCTTCCTGATAATTTATCAGTAATCTGATACTGGGGGAAAAAAGATATGTGATTTAATCAGTAACTGGACAACTCATACACATTACCCTTGGATCTTTCTGGTTAAGGATTATTGCTAACAGTTGTCCATCAGGTGAGAACGCCGGTACTAACGCTCCTCTTGACTTCACAGGCCGACATGGAGGCAGGAGATGGCTGAGAGGGTAGGACTTAGTGACCCAATCGACGCTGTATTCTTTCAAACTGTAGCAAAGAAATCTTTAATTAATTCATTCCCAGTTCTACCAGGTATTTTGCTTTCCACCTGCTTTTATAGTCCTACCTGTTTTTCCAGGTCTCCTCCCACTGAATCTTCAGGAAGGTGACAATCAGCTGCTCTCCAGTGGTGAAGACAAAAGCACTCAGGCACACATCACCTACAGCCTGGATAAAAGCATAGAAAAAAAAATACATACGCCAGCAAAATTTTGAAAAGAAGCACTGATGGAATGTTGCAACTTATCAAATCACATGCGTTTATACAAATGTATGTTAATGTGCGCCAGAAAACAGCCAAACCCTGACAGTTCTCACCTGACTCTGGACAAACACGCAGTGAAGACACGCTTCCTTATCTTTAGCGGAGGGAAGCCGTGAATTTTCTGAGGGTGCTATCTGACTCCAGCGTCCCTTGACGGTGTTGTCCCGAAAGCTGTTTAGATCTTGAGGCACCAGGCATTCCCAGAGGAAAATCTGTCCTGTGAAAGAGGCCACGAGAATCCTCCATCCGTCCCCTGACACCAGTAGAGACAGGCGCCGGGAGGTTTCTACGCATGTGTAAGACAGATCACGGTCAGCAAGAGACTTTTACATGAAGCTGAAATGACATTTCGGTACAAATTCCTACACAGACCTTTACCAGCAGAGGCCAGCTCATACACCGCAGGCACTGATGTGACCATCTTTAAGGAATCTTTGTCTCGGTCCCACAGAAACACCTCTCCGGAGACTAATAGCCCAGCCAGCCACATACCTACACACAGCACAGAGAGATGCAGGAGATATTTAGATGTATCATAATGCAGGTTCCCGATCCCGGTCCTGGACAGCTGTCCCGCTGTCCTGCACATTTTAATGTTTTATTCCCTGCTCTGGGTGTGTTAGAACAGGAAAAAGGGGTTGTCCAGGAGCGGTGTTGGGAAGCTGTGCATTACAAAATGCTGTGAAATATCATTTGAGATCAGAACTCACCGTTTTGAGAGCTGGACATTGTCAGCACTCTTGGTAGCAATTGTTGCAGTTTTGGGATCTTCTTCTTGGTCTGGCCTGAGCGTAAATTGATTTCACTGATCCGATTGTCATCCAAAAGAAAGACACTTTCTTTCTCCTGGAAAAAAACAAAAACAAAAAACAGACAAACAAGATGTGTATGGAATTAGAGAAATCAATCATGCTGTGACTATGAATTAGGGAAATCAGATTGTCATCCAAAAGAAAGACACCTTCCTTCTGGAAAACAAACAAGATGTGTATGGAATTAGAGAAACCATAATCATTCTGCGATTATGAATTAGGGGAATCATAATCATTCTGCGATTATGAATTAGAGAAATTATAATCATGCTGTGACTATGAATTAGGGAAAACAGATTGTCATCCAAAAGAAAGACACCTTCCTTCTTCTGGAAAACATGTAAAACATCTGGAAAACAAGATGGGTATGGAATTAAAGAAATCATAATCTTGCTGCAATTATGAAATAGAGAAATCAATCAAGCTGTGAATATGAATTTGAGAAACCATAATCATGCTGTGACTATGAATTAGAGAAATCATAATCATGCTGTGAATATGAATTACAGAAATCATAATCATGCTGTGACTATGAATTAGAGAAATCATAATCATGCTGTGAATATGAATTACAGAAATCATAATCATGCTGTGACTATGAATTAGAGAAATCATAATCATGCTGTGAATATGAATTAGAAAAATCACAATCATGCTGTGACTATGAATCAGAGAAATCATAATCATGCTGTGAATACGAATCAGAGAAATCACAATCATGCTGTGACTATGAATTAGGGAAATTATAATCATGCTGTGAATATGAATTAGGGAAATCATAATCATGCTGTGACTATGAATCAGAGAAATCATAATCATGCTGTGACTATGAATCAGAGAAATCATAATCATGCTGTGACTATGAATTAGAGAAATCATAATCATAGTGTGATAATGAATCAGAGAAATCATAATCATGCTGTGACTATGAATTAGGGAAATCATAATCATGCTGTGACTATGAATTTGAGATATCATAATCATAGTGTGATAATGAATTAGAGAAATCATAATCATGCTGTGACAGAAAGCACTTTCTAGTCAAACCACAGTACAGCTGTCAGCCTCACCTTTCCCAGCCAGCAAAATCTCGGCCATGGTTTTCTTCTCTTGATGCAGGACGACAGCAGCACCTCGAACTTTACCTCCATGTTTGGTGTCTAATCTGAGAGAGACTTCAGATGCTCCTGAATCCCTGCACTTCATGTTTGAAATGAGGACATATTGGAGCTAGCTCGCTAAACACCTAGAGAATTCCTAGATAACGGTCAGAAATTCTTGTCTAGCCGCGCAATAACAAAATAATAAACATGTAGGTAGCAAAAACAAACATTTAAATTACTCTAAAAATAAAAAAAACAGTAAATACTCCATCGAAAAAATACCAAGCCATGTTTGTTAGCAAACTAGCTAGCGACCTGAGATGGAATCCTGTGATAGCAGCCAGGCGTTTAAACAGACAAAAACCTTTATTACTTAATCAATAACGGATCAATTTCCATCTCTGACACAATCCTACAATTATCCCAACACCCTAAAACACATAAAGTGAGTATTTGTTTCAAATTCATAACGGTTTTTTTTTCTTTCGAATTTCCCTCCACTTCCGGTACTACACAGATTCCCGTTTCGTTGCCATGGAACAAGACGCGTTCACGCCGACACGAGAGCGCGCAGCGCGCCCGCGCACAGGAACCCTCCTCTACTGGGATTAAAAAAAGGATTATTAAAAATAACACATCAGCCACAAATCAAGCATTAATCTATTTAATACCATCAATTAAAATTGTGCACCTTCTTTTTTTTTTTTTTTTTACTTAAAATCAAACTACAAAATGAAATTATTTAATAGGTTTTCCTGAGTCCTTATTTATGAGTGGGTGGTGTGATGACGTAATCAGTGGCTTTACTTCAAGCATGCATCTGAGAAAGAAAATGTTTCCATCGGAGCCTTAAAAAGAAGTAAGTAGAACGTTATAATACAGATTCAACTGGGTATGCATCATTTTTTAAGGTACTATTATTATTATTATTATTATTATTATTATTATTACTACTACTACTACTAGTGCTACTGCTGCTGCTGCTGCTGCAATAAGATTGTGGTTAAAAAAGGCATGTTTGTAAAGGAAAAAAGTGACAAATACAGAAGTATAGTATCATTTCCCACTGCTATTTCAATTATGTCTTTCATTTTTGAATCACCAATGTAAACTACCAGTACAGAATTCTTATGTTAATGTTTGTATATGTATATATACTTTGCTGTAAAGACTTAATACATAAGACAAAAAAAAAAAGTTACAGTTCTGTTCATATGGCTTTTGACCTATAAAAAAATAACTATAAGTTGACCAGTACTGTGTACTTCCAAATGTAATAGATGTGTCTTCTTTAGTACAAGTTCTAAAATTCTATTCAATTCTATTTTAGAGTCTTTGTAAGACTACTGTTTTTTTTCCCTAAATTGTCTAATTTGGTCTAAAACGCCAGTTAAGAACATAAAAATATATAAAAAAAAAAAAATTCCAAAAGTTTCCAATATATTGTGTATATGAATAATTTATTTAAGCATGTTATTATACCTTCTATATGATTCATGTTTTTTTATATTAATGAATAAATTAAAATCTTCAGCCTTATAGAATGGGCACATTTCTCCAAGTCCCTCTGTTCTCTCATGTATTACCGATGAATCCATATTTTAATCGTGCCTAAACCAGTATTTCATACTCGATGCCATAAAATTGTATAAAAGTTGATTTGGGATTCAGACAAACACGTTGCTCACAAAGATGTGCAATACTGATAATCAGCATCTTGTGCTGAGGATAGAGACTGGGGTTGTGCAGAATATGCAAAGAACCTGTAGGATAAATAAAAACAACTACACTATCCACTATACTTTGCATATTCTGTATGCACAGAAGTTTAAATACAGTATTCTTTGAGGGGTATTTTATGATATGATATGATATGATATTTCTACTATGTACAGTAATGTTCTATTACATATTGACTGACCATCTGAAAGTCTGTCCATCAGGACAAAATTAGAATAGACTGCCTACTCATTATTGTTTGTTGACAATGGAAACAAATCTGCAAAACACATTTGCCTACATTTGCAGCCGGTAGGAGGAGATCTGAGCACCACAGCCACAGTGAATGTAATTAGGTGTCTGCTGATTTCAGTATAAATTTCAGACTTCACCAAACTGTGCTTTAGACAGTAACATCGATTATCCGGGCAGCTGCACCCGTCACTGCATTTAGAAAGAAAAGAGAACTTGATGAGAATTTGAGATGGATACAGAACGCCAGATAAAGTCTATAATCAGAGGCATTATGTGTCTGGCTGGAATCATTGGTAACAACTGGCTGTGCATCAGCTCCCTGCCAAAATCCATTTCTCAGCTCCGAACTAACGACGCCCTATTTGTAAACTTGGCTGTATCCAATCTGATCACTAATTACATGGTGGACATCCTCAACATTTTCCATACTGAACAGTATTTACCACCGGGAAAGGTGTATTGCAGCATTCGATTTTTCCTGCCTGAATTCTCGGAGACCAGCAGCATCTTGACCACCATGTTCATCACTATGTACTGGCATCAGAAGCTCGTGGGCTCTCTGAAGCGCGGAGGAGCTCCTGTGCAAATGGACAACATCCGCCTCATCACCTCGCTGCTGATAGGAAGCTGGACCTTTGCACTTGTCCTCAACATGCCTCATTTATTCTTCGTCGCTGAAGACAGTGAGAACACGACTAGTACGGAATGCAAGGAAGAGCTGCCTTCGCCCGAAGCCGAGCAGGCCTACGAGGTGGTGTACATCACACTCGCAAATGTGATTCCACTTACCGGGATTCTTTACGCAAGCATCCAGATCACAATTACACTGCTGCAGAATGAAAAGCGAATGAAGAAAATGAGTGCGGCAGTCAGAAATGGAGGAAACACCTCAGCCGAGAATAGCGGAGACAACACTAATAATGTATCAGCAGTTACCAAGTCCAAGTCACAAGCCAAATCAGGAAGTCTGGTGAGGGCCGCCAAGAGTGTGGTAGCAGTGGCCATTTTTTTCTTAATTTGCTGGGTATTTCACCTCATCGTCAGAATTCTCAGTTCCGTCTTACCATCCAGTGTGTTAGTGGACTTGGAGAGCTTTGTAGGAGCATCTTATACATGCATCATCCCTTATATTTACCTGTATGGTATGCAAAAGATGACCTGCTCCAGAGGAGCAGGACGTGTGGTAGGAGTAATTCTGAGTGAGGAGTAATTCAGTAAGCTGTAATTTAATGCTGTACATGAAGGATTTAGACTCCTCGCACAGTGAAAAAAAATGAATGAAAATTGATTGTAATGAAAAAAATAGTAATTCTGTAAAAGTATCTACTGAGAGTATGTAGCTGTAATAATCGTATTTAAAATGGTAGCTCACTTTCTCTTAATTGCACTTTCATTTTTTTATGATTTCACACTGATCGCTTAATTTCTTGTTTTATTTAGTTTGTCTGCTAATAATCTATTACTACATCTATCTGGAATCTGGTACCAATCTGTAACCAAAATAAGCTGCTGTAGAATAAATGGTATGATGTTAAAGGACTTGTTTTCATGTTTAATTTTCATTTGGGGAAACTGGTCATTAAGGTTTAGCAGCACTTTATCAATACGGATCCTCTGCTGTCAGATGTCAGTTACACAGCGTTAATCGTGCTGTCTTGTGCGAAACTATGAAATGACGCACTTTCGTAATTGCCTGTAAACAGAGGAGCAATTTGTCTTTACGTCATAGAGGGGTTGAGGTGGTTAATTTGGTGTAATGATGATTACCCCTTAAGGGTAATCAAGAATGTAAAACAATTAAAGGATGTTTTGGGGGGAAAAAAAAACTGATTGATAAAGAAACATTGAAATGAGACCAAACTTCAAGATTCAGATTCAAGGTTGTGTTTTTACTATGCTTATTTTGTTAAGAATGTGGTATGAATTATTTGGAAATGAATGACAGGTAACCAGTACTGATATTTTTTGAAGCGATATCAGTGAAAATGGCAACTGGATGGAAACTGAACCAAAATCAATGGAACAAAATGAAATAAAACATTATAATCCTGCTGCTGCAACCAATTTAACCAAGCACTTTTCAACAAACAAACAAACAAACATATAAATTAAAGTGACATTCTCTTAAAATAGAATTGTGCATTTCTTCACTATCAATAAAAAAAAAAGAAAAAAATCAACCCGACTATAAAAAGAAGTACATAACTAAATAATTAATTGAGCAGTTTTGAACCAATAGCAGTAATGAATTTAAAAGGATGAAAAGCTAGATAGAAATGAAACCAAATGCAGATCCACAAACACACAAAAACAGGCAATCAAGCAAAAGATAGAATCATGAATAAAACTGTTTGGCGTTAAAGACACGATGTCGACAGAGAAAATACAGCAAAATTGGTAGTAGTGGAAAATATAATGTTTTTCCTGCATAATTTATAGGGGAAAAAAGGATTCAATTTTTAGCATCTTTAAGCATTCTGCAAATTTGTCTTTGTAAGGGAATTATTAACAATTCTATGTAGGACACTACAACAGAACCACTTTGGAATGAACCTTAGAGCCCTTAGCCATCCAAAGAACCCTTGAGAAACCTTGCGAAAGAGTCTACAACGTCTCCACTGAGAGCAGCTTCAGACTCTGCTGGACTCGTATGCACTCAATTCTGTGATCAAGTGATCCAGTACCACTGGATCACAAGAACTAGTGACTCAGTAGAAGCTTCCCTTCTATGTTCTCCAGCCAGTGGATCAGAACAGACTGTTTCCTTTAGCCATTCAAATATAACAAAAGAAATGCTGGTGTATAAATGGCTGGAAGTGAGTTAAAATAACTTCCACTTCTGCCTTTTTTCCCCTCATAGTTCACTTCCTGTTCCAGTTCTCTGTGCACTTTACCTTTTATGAAGTTTTGTGGGTGTCGCTACATGCAAATGAGCTGTGTGTGTGATCAATATATGTACACGAGTATGAAGAATATGAGCATTTCCAAAACTGGTAAATCCATGGGAAATTTTAGTTCAGTTTGTTACTTGTTTAAAAGGTGAGTTTTTTCACAGATTTTTCATTTTATTTACCATCTCTGGTCTGATTAGTGAACCAACAACATGGCTTTTTAAAAGAAGTCAATAATGAAAACAATGTTTTTTTTAGGATTCAAGAATTATATGTTTTTTTTTTTTATTAAATAAAATGTTGTGTGTATTTGTGATCTGTTTTTATCTTTGGCAGATAGATATTTAGTATTTTCTGAGGGTGCTATCTGACTCCTGAGGCTCTTTAGATCCCGAGGCACCAAGCAGTCCCATTGGAAAGTCTGTCAGGCGGAAGAAGCCACGAGAACCCTCCGTCCTTCACTGATAGGTGCTGGGAGGTTGCTGTGTGCGTGTGAGACAGCTCTGGGTCAGCAAAATGCAGCCAAAATGACATTTCAGTACAAATTCATACACAAACCTTTACCAGCACAGGGCAGTTCATACACTGCAGGCACTGATGTGACCAGCATTAAAAAAAACCTTTGTCTCAGTCCAGCAGAAACACCTCTCTGGAGACTAAAGGCGCAAACATCCTTCACTTTCACCGTGCATACTTGCGTGCGAGTGGCATTGTTCACACTGCTCACTTGTGTATCTTATGTACATCTGGAGGATTAAATGCAGCCTCCACTAGATGGCACGTCAGAGCCAAAACATCTTCGTCCATCTGGTTTCCAAGTCGAACTGTAATGTTCAGCGAGTTCATACACAGTAATGCATTTGTGTTTAAAACTTTCTGCAGTGGGCGTGACTGTTGCCATTGGGCCGCATCTCAAATCGAAAAGTCTGACCTTACATTTAAAAGTATTTACTAATCTAGAAAGTCCAGAAGAGTGGTACCCGAAACACACCTTTCAGTAGGTTTAAGAGGTTTTTAAAATTAAACAGTTACTGTAATAGGAGTAGTATATACTTATGCAATCTGAGACACAAAATTAATTGATCTATATTAATTAATTTTTTTTTTAAAGGCCACTATTGGGTAATAAGCTTTTCAACTGAGCTATCATCACAAAATTAGAACAGTAGGTTCAGACAGTGACTCACTACTATGGGTGGGAATCACCTTAGTACATACACACTACTAAAGCATAACTTACGGTGCATAATTTGTTCAAATATAAATCTTAGATGTTGTGTATAAGACTTATACAAAGCCCTAAAAGATTGCAGTTGTGTCCATGTCTTTTGACATAAATCAGTGAACTGTTAGTGGGCTAGAACTCTTTAATTCCAACTATTTTATTTTTATAAAATAAATAAAAAATATTATATAATATATATATTATATAAATATTATATATTATATAAAATATTTTTCTAGAATAAATTTATAAAAACATTTTCTCTCAGACCTCACATAAAGTCTTCAAAAAGCAGCAGCAACAAATGTATTATTTATAAATTTGGTGCAGATTAAATGATACCATTTTATATCAGTATAATCTCAAGAAGGTTTTTATGAATGGTTTTATTTTGTCTCATAAAAAAGTTGATCAGTTAAAAACCTGAATTATCTCAAAATTGAAGCATCTAATAAGTGTATGACCTTTCTTTTTACTTTTTTTCCCCCTGCTTATTAACATTTCATAAAATATATTCCGAAAGCTTATTTTCAGTTTATTGCCAATTTTTGGCCCAAAAAAAAAAAAAAAAAATCCTTACCCCATATCATCAATATGTTATTTTATTTAAGCATGTTATTATAGACTGTTATGCTATTATAGTATTATATGATTATATTTCTGTCTGAGGAAATAAAGATGACCAAACATTATTTATGAAATTAATATGCTCAGCCTTATATTCCTCATGTATCATCTTCTCCTAATTCTTCTCTAAACATTTTTCCTGCTGATGTATTTGCAAAGAACTGATATTTTTGATATGTCTGTTAGTTCCAGTGAAGGGAAATTGTAATACTGCAGCATACAAAGACAGCCTATAAAACTGCATACTTTCAACTTTGTGGCAACAGTTTGGGGAAGAACCACATGGGTGTGATGCTCAGGTGTCCGCATATATTGGCCATACAGTGCATGTACAATAATACTCTTTATTACATAGTATTGATATGTGATATATTCAGGCTGACTGCCTGAAGACTGTCTGTCAGTACAAAATTAGAATAGACTGCCCACTCATTTTTGTTTGTTGACAATGGAAACAAATCTGCAAAACACACATTTGCCTACATTTGCAGCCGGTAGGAGGAGATCTGAGCACGACAGCCACAGTGATGAAATTAGGTGTCTGCTGATTTCAGTATAAATTTCAGACTTCACCAAACTGTGCTTTAGACAGTAACATCGATTATCCGGGCAGCTGCACCCGTCACTGCATTTAGAAAGAAAAGACAACTTGATGAGAATTTGAGATGGATACAGCAAACTTGATAAAGTCTATAATCAGAGGCATTATGTGTCTGGCTGGAATCATTGGTAACAACTGGCTGTGCATCAGCTCCCTGCCAAAATCCATTTCTCAGCTCCGAACTAACGACGCCCTATTTGTAAACTTGGCTGTATCCAATCTGATCACTAATTACATGGTGGACATCCTCAGCATTTTCCATACTGAACAGTATTTACCACCGGGAAAGGTGTATTGCGGCATTCGATTTTTCCTGCCTGAATTCTCGGAGACCAGCAGCATCTTGACCACCATGTTCATCACTATGTACTGGCATCAGAAGCTCGTGGGCTCTCTGAAGCGCGGAGGAGCTCCTGTGCAAATGGACAACATCCGCCTCATCATCGCACTGCTGATAGGAAGCTGGACCTTTGCACTTGTCCTCAACATGCCTCATTTATTCTTCGTCGCTGAAGACAGTGAGAACACGACTAGTGCGGAATGCAAGGAAGAGCTGCCTTCGCCCGAAGCCGAGCAGGCCTACGAGGTGGTGTACATCACACTCGCAAATGTGATTCCACTTACCGGGATTCTTTACGCAAGCATCCAGATCACAATTACACTGCTGCAGAATGAAAAGCGAATGAAGAAAATGAGTGCGGCAGTCAGAAATGGAGGAAACACCTCAGCCGAGAAAAGCGGAGACAACACTAATAATGTATCAACAGTTACCAAGTCCAAGTCACAAGCCAAATCAGGAAGTCTGGTGAGGGCCGCCAAGAGTGTGGTAACAGTGGCCATTTTTTTCTTATTTTGCTGGGTATTTCACCTCATCGTCAGCATTCTTGATTCTGTCTCACCATCCAATGTGTTAATGGACTTGGAGAGCTTTGTAGGAGCATCCTATACATGCATCATCCCTTATATTTACCTGTACGGTGTGCAAAAGATGACCTGCTCCAGATGTTAAGGACACGTGATAAGTTATGAGCGAGTAGTAATTCAGTAAGCTGTAATTTAATGCTGTACGTGACGGAATTAGATTTGAAATATCACACAATGAAAAAATTAATGAAAATAGATAAGTGAAAAAAAAGTATATAACTATAATTTTTTTTGCATTTTATTTGTCTGCTAATAATCTCTTACTAACCAAAATAAGTTGCTGTATAATAAATGGTATGATTGTAATGCACAATTAAATGTAAAAAAAATTGTTAATTTTGAAAACATATTTTCATTTGGTGAAACTCTTTATTAAGGTTTATCAGCACTTCATGTCTGATCCTCTGCCCTCAGACCTCAGTTACACAACATTAATCATGCTGTCGTGTGGAATTATGAACTGATGCACTTTCTTAAACAGAACAGGGGCAATTTGTCATTGTGTCATGGAGGGGGCTGAGATGGTTAATTTGGTGTAATGGAGATTTACCCCTGAAGGTGAAATGTATTGTTAAATTCAGTATAAAACAACATGCATGTTTGCATGTAAAACAATCAAATAAAGATGTTTGGGGGGAAAATGATTGATCAAGAAACACTGAAATGAGACCGAACCTGTTTCTTTAGTTTGAAATTAATGACAGGTAACCAGTACAGATTATGTCATTTAAACGATCAGTTCGGAATGGAAACTGAAACAATATCGATGTTCTAATAAATATTCTTTAAAAGTAGAATCCTGGTCCTTTTCTTCAGCAAGAAAACCTAACTTGAAAACATAAATAACTAAATAAAAAATTGAGCAGTTTTGAACCAATACTAGTGATGGATTTAAAAGGGCAAACTTCAGATGGAGATGAAGCCAAATGCAGATCCACGAACACACAAAAACCACACAAGGAAAAGAACAATAATGAACAAAACATGTTGTCCCTAGAGATACAATGTTGACAGAGAAAGTACTACAATATTGGGAGAAGTGGAAAGTATAGGACAAATGGTTGTCCTGTATACATTCTTAGAATAAAAAAAAGAATTCCACGTATTCTTTTAAATGTATCTATCCTCTTTGAGCATTCTTCAATTTGTCTTTCTGAAGGAATCACAATAGAGGACTTCCTTATAAAAAAAACTCCCACGCAGAATGCTAGAGCCCTTAGCCATCCAAAGAACCCTTAAGGGAACCCTTGAGGAAACCCTTGAGGAAGAATATACAGCTTCCCCACTAAGACCAGCTTCAGACTCTGCTGGACCCATAACCACACAGTCACTCAGATGATTCAGTTGAAGCATTCCTCAATGTTCTCCATCCAGTAGACTAGTACAGAGTGTCCAGTTATAATGTCTGGACACTTGGAAATATTCAAGAACTTCCCCTAAATCTATTGAGTATAGAAGTCGCTTTTCAGCTTTTGGTATCTTAAGCCATTTTTAAATTTACAGTATTGGACTTATAAAAGTGTTTTTTAGTCCACATCAAAATATATCCTCTTTGTAGGTAATGGTATTCATAGACCATCATCTTGACCAAGCTAAAAACATGTTAGGGAGAAATTATGAGTTAGTATAGCAGCAAAAACAATACAATGTTTTTTAGTCCTTTCTAAAAAGGTAGGTCTTGGGACTTGGTTTGAAGACAGCCAGTAACCTGGCTGTTCAGACAGCCAGGGGAAGTCCATTCCACCATTTGGGTGCCAGGACAGAGAAGATTCCAGATGCAGGTCTTCCTTGTACCTTGAGGGATGGTGGAGCAAGGCACGCCATGCTAGATGCTCAAAAAGATAAGTGCCTTCAGGTAGGTGGGGGCAGAATTAGTGTTCCCTACATGGTGGGAGGAGATGTCAGATCCTGATGTCATTATCACGATGGTTTAAAATCAGCATAGCGGACTACACGGATACCAAAACATCAACCATTCTTTAAACAGTTGCCCCAGATCTAACTAGAAGGAGACCTACTCCCTCCTTAAGATGAATGTGAACAAGTGGATAAAGCCTTTAGTAAGAGCATGCATGTGCTTTTTTGGAATCCTTGGTAACAACTGGCTGGCTTTTCGTTCCCTGCCAAAATCCAGATCTCGGCTCCGAACTAACGACATCCTGTTTGTCAACTTGGCTGTATCCAATTTGATCACCAATTACTTGGTGGACCTGCCAGACACCTTAGACTTTGCAGTCCACTGGACCGCAGCCGGAAGATACTGCGCTGGGTTCAATTTCTGCTCGGACATCTCAGAGACCAGCAGCATCTTCACCACCATGTTCATCACTATGTACTGGCATCAGAAGCTTGTGGGCTCTCTGAAGCATGGAGGAGCTCCTGTGCAAATGGACAACCTCCGCCTCATCACCGCACTGCTGACAGGGAGCTGGGCCTTCGCCACCGTCTTCAGCATTCCTCATTTCTTCTTCAGCTCTACAGGCATCTTGAACCAAAGCTCCGATGACTGCATGGAACAATTCTCAACCCAAGAGGCCAGGCAAACCTACGAGATGCTGTACCTTACACTGGCAAACCTTGCTCCGATTATTGGCATAGTTTTTGCAAGCATCCAAATTGCAGTCACACTTGTACAGAACGAGAGGCGGATCAAGAAAAACACGAACGTGTTCACTAGAGGAGGAAACGCCAAGATGAAGACTCAAGAACCCACATCCAAAGATATAACGTCAAATGCTGCAAATAGCGTCCAAGACCAACGACAAGGGGTCCAAAGGTCTCAAGACAAAACCAGGTCCTCCTCAGGTAATCAGGTGAGGGCTGCCAAGAGTGTGGTGACAGTGGCCACCGTTTTCGTGATCTGCTGGCTAACACACCTCATGCTCAGCATAACCATCACCGTTTACGAGTCCATTGTAGTAGCGGACATCATCAGCTATATAGGAGCAACATATACATGTATTATCCCTTATATGTACTTGCATGGCATGAAGAAGTTGAACTGCTCCTCCAAAGGCTGAGCAGCAATCTGAAAATAGCACACCAGAATGCTCAGTTCTCCCAGACACAACAGGAGAGGAGAAAGGAGAAAGGACAAGTGAAGCGTTAAGCTACAAACCAGAGTGCAAAGTACATCCTCTAACTCACCTTCAGTGGATTTAGTGGATTTAAGCGCAGATCTAAAAACATTTCAAGTTCAAAAAACAGATATCTCTCTTCTGGGTTTGTGTTTGCGCTTCAGAAGTTATTGTTTTATTAGCAACAAGTCATTTTTTTTCCCCTCAAGAAATAAAATGAGTGGTGTGTTTTACTTACATCTTGATGTCACTTGCGGAATTATAAACTATCCCCTGGGCCTAATTATACCTTGTTATGAGTAATTATTGTCACCAAAGCAGCAGGGAAACAAAGCTGGCACATCAGGAACTACAGGATACTAGGGCAAATGATTTCTATTACTGAATTCATATATTTAAAAAAATTAAAAAAAAAAAAAAACAAAATGGTTTGAGACCTTTTTAATTCTTATTTTAACAACGTATATTACAGATTTAAACAGTTATTCCCACCATTCAAATGGATTATTTAAGTAAAAACTTGCAACTTTAAAAAAGTTTCCAATAGAGTGTCAAAAAAAAAAAAAAAAAAAGATGCAATGCCTACCTTCTACATTTTCACATAAGCTGGCTACATACTAGAAATAAAATGAAAATCACTGACTGATGTCTACAGAATCACTCAGGTCAAGTGATAATTTAGACTAGGCTCCTGATGTGAGTTGTACATCACTAAAACAAATTAATCATCATATAATAATAATAATAATAATAATAATAATAACAATGAGCAAAACTTGTTTTTCAGCAACTAGATTTGTATTTTTTGTTGTTGTTTTTTTCTCCCTATTAGTAGTCTTCAAGTCCTGGACAAATATTACATACAATTCTTTTTACAAATATCTGTGTCCAACCCTTAATAAACATGACCAAATCGGTTGTGAAGCCTGGCAGAAAGGACCCCTCAAGTAAACACAGCACCAAATAGAAATAGATGATCATCTCTGTATGCTTCAACAGGAACATTTCCAAGTACTATGAGAGAGGTAACTGTGTAGATCTGAGTCTTTAAATATTTTAGGTTGCATATGCAAAGGCGTGAGTGTGAACTATTATTCCTCGGCATTTCTTCCATGTGACTGTGTTCTCATGTCATTAGTGCGACCCTCAAGCTCAGATCTGAGTGAAACAGCTGTGAGGGAAGTATATTTGATGTAATGTAAGAGACACCCCTAACTGGCCTCAGTGAAGCTTCTCCAGTTTGGCCTGTAGAGATTTAAAGTTGCGTATGATTTCCTCCAGGGCAGCACTGGGGCTCAGTGACTGAAGCTCCACCAGATAGCCACAGATGTTGTCCAAGCACACGTTGGTAAACCTCCGTCTGGGAAACGAGAAAAGAAATGTCATATGGAACAAGGCTGAATGACTCGAATCCAGCGAGCGTGTGATGCTGATATCCGAGTTGTTACCTGTCGTAAGTGGGCACTCGGCTTGGGTCGTCTACGTAACCCGACAGGAGCACATGGATGCACTCCACTAGGTGCAGAGGTTTCCTCAGACGCTGCCAACAGGGATCCTGAAAAAAAATAAGCCAGGAAAAATCATGGTCAAAGTTAGATCAGTAGTTGTTGCGTTGGTCATTTATCTTTTTTTTTGTATTTTTTTTTAACCTTAATGGCCGATACATCAATCTAATAAATGTCACGCATACAGCCATACGGTAGCAGGGACTAATCATTTCAATAATTATCGACTGCTTAGCTAAAGTTATTTAACTGATTAACACTAAATATTGACTTTTATTAAAGCTCACATTCTCACATTCATTGTCCTTTCTGTCTATTTGGTTACATAATTTGTTGCAGTGCGGTGCAACATTTAATCATTTGCATGTGGTTACATCTGTGGTTGCAGGGTGGAGTAAACTTTATATATTTATTTACTTACATAGTTGGTTGCAGTGTAGTGCAATATTTGTTTGTTTGTTAGTTTATCATTTATTGGTAGCCAATCTGTATCTGAAGGACCAGTGCTATTGTGATTTACGTATTTATACATTAGAAAGAAAACAGGGAAAATAAAATGTACAATGTGATAGAAAAGACTGCTCTCTATTTACTAAATATAATAGTTTTACTGCACTCTCATTTTTGTTCTAATTTGGATGAATAATTGTGATAATCATGATTTCTATAACTGCATTTATTCTGGATCTCTCTCTCTCTCTCTGCCTCTCTCTCTCTCTCTCTCTCTCTGTGTGTTCTGACTTATTCAAATCCTGTACAAGACTAATCTAGTTTATTAGGCATAAATAAACACTGCTTCTGTCTGAAGGAGCGCCTCATACCCGAGCTTTGAAGAGCTGATCGTATACTTCCAGCAGACGTGGAAGCTGGACACCAATCTCTTGCATTGTGAAGGTGACAAAGCCCACATCCCACTTCAGCTTACACACTTCCTGCTCCAGAAACTTGACCAGGAAGTCTTAAAAAACCAACAAAAACAAAAAAAACAAATTCTGAACTGGGTCTTGTAAAAGCATGAAGCAGTAGATGCTAAAACTGAAATTTGAAGGATAAACAAATGAGCTAATCAAGGTATTCTTTTGCTGTCTGTCATTAGATCAAAATATATTTCAAATAAAAGGTAACAAAATCCAGAGGGAACTAAAACCAAATGTATGCTTCCTGACTCAGACAAACAATGCATCAAGGGAAACAATTAAACAATTATAGTTAACAAGTGTTGACTTCAGAAAGGTAGACCTCAGAGAGATGGTGTTGACAGAAAATAAAACAATACCCAGTGGAAAATATCGTGGTGTTCCTGCATACAGCTTCCCCAGGGAGATCAGCTTTAGATTCAGGGCTCGCATGCGGTCTGCTGGACTCATAGCCACACTGTCATTCAGCTCTGCGACGAAAAAGACACAAGGATAAGCCAACAATGACCAGATAAAATAATTAATTAATAAGCATGTGGCATCAGGGGCGTGGTACATCAGCTGCAGACGGAGAGGAGGCAGGTAACGCCGGCAGGTAACGCGTAATGATTCTCACCTGTGTATTACAGCCAGCCTAATTATGTGTTTCTTTGTGCTTTCAGTGACTGCCGTGAGCCAGAGAGAGCGAGAGACAGAGAGAGAGAGAGAGAGAGAGAGAGAGAGAGAGAGAGAGAGAGAGAGAGAGAGGCACAGCTGGCGGAATTGGCGCGTGCACATGCACACACGCACAAATGCATGGCGCATGATCTTGGGCGAAATCCGTGAGTAAGTGACGGCCTATTTTGGTTTGCATTTCCGTTAGTTTGGCTTTTTTTTCCCCACACACACACCCTGTCTTGCTGAAGGTACTCTGACCCCTCCAAGCAAGCAAACAAGCTACCCACCCTGAGAATTGTACATTTAGCTGCATTTTTAGGAGACGCCCACCTTTTTCCATGATCTCTTGCCACAGCGAGTGAACCAGGATAGGGTCTGAGTGTCCAGCACAGTGAATGATAGCCAGCTTGCACTCAGACAACCGGAAATGGTCTGCAAACTCTCCATAAAGCTGTAACAATAATAAGACAACACAGGTTTAGTTAACAGATGTGATTTTGTAAAGTATGTCTATGTATATATTAGTTTTGGCAGGGACACCCAATGCTAATTAGAAGAAATGTCCAGATAGTACACATTGAACCTTTAAATAAATAAATACATAAATAAACAAACAAACAAACAAACTGTGGTACAAGTTTGATGTGACTGAAATCCGTTCCTTTCATTCATGGCTACAGCGACTTCTGTGCTGGATTACCTTAGTGATATCCATTAACTCCGAGTCCAGCTGAGATATCGCTGCCTGTACTGAGGGGTGATGGGAGTATTGTCTTCTCAAAGTCTCCTGGATCTGCACCTGAATCCGCACCACCTGGAGGAAAAAAAGGAGCATTTTCAATATACGGAGGCTCCCATTTACACTCCCACTCCGCATACATGAATACAGCACGCTGTTTTCACAGTCAGAGTGATGGACTGATCTTACATACCTCCATCTTCTCTTCCAGTTCATGCAGGAACTCTCCGTCGGCTCCCATTGAGGAGATGCAGGATGAACTCTTGGCTGAAAGGATGGCCCGGGAGATGTACTCCAGCCTCTGCTGTAGAGAGATCTCTGTGCTGTAGACAGACAAAAATATACACTCAGTCAATAATAAACTGCACTCCCGCTTAGGACATCGGCTAGAGGAGTGCATCGTGACACACCTGTGCATATCGGCCAGCCTGGCCAGGACGTGAGCCGCTTTGCCAAAGCTGCGATTCTTCTCATAGTACCGCCACAGGAGGTCCATGTTGCGTACTTTGCTCTGGTCCTGCTTTATCATGTGCATTAAATGATCTTCGAGATACTGAGAGTTGACCTACACAAAACAAAACGAATATGTGTCTTGTAGTCGCACAGCGAGTACGGCTTCACAATAATGGCTTAAATGATAATCAAAATGATACTCAATATGGAAATCAGGATTAATCAATTAATTATTTGAAAACACAAAAAGGGATTGACTTTCACACTGTACATTATCTTCCTGCACATAACTCTTTTAAAAAAAAAAAAAAAAAAAAAAAAAAAAAAAAAAAAAAAAAAAAACTCAGAACCACTTCTTTTACATTTAACCACAAATCGTTTTAAAATAAAAATTTAAAAAAAAAGCCACCATAAGACATAACTCAAAAGATAAATCAGTGAGATTGTAATTTTCCTGTAGCAGTCAGTTAAAAAAAAAAAAAAAAAAAAAAAAGAAGACTAACGTTAGCTGCCCAATTATGCTTAACTAACTGAAGGTGCAAAAACCATGATTGTGACTGAAATATGACTGTGCAACTTTCTCAAGAGTTCAGCAGTTCAATTGGCTCAGTCAAATAAAATTGAAATAACTTCAACAATGGGCTTAAAAAGCTGCACAACAAAAGACTTACAAATTGCACATACCACATCAAAGGGCTTACAAATTACACAACACACACCTTACAAATTGCACACACCACAGCAATGGGTTTACAAATTTTTATATGTAAATATGTGGGCCATGCTTAGATAGCACGTGCCATCACTTGATTTGCTGGTTCACTCTAAGGTATACATTTTACTGTATGCGTGAGAAAAAAAACCCAGTGGTGGCAATCATATAGACAAAAAGTCAGCAGCTGATTTTACTTCAAATAGATATGCAAACACACCACATGCTACTTGAATAGTTGAGAAAATATGGTGCGTGATGCCAGGGCTCACGCTGACTTCTTAGGGAGAGTGAAGATTAATCCATGCCCTACCTCCAGGAGTTTGTCAGTGAGGTCAGCCTGGATCAGCCAGTTGTACAGTGCGATGTGGAACAGCTCATCTTGCGACCTTTGAGCTAGGCCAAGCATTTGCTCAAACTGCAAACGAAAAGAAAAACAAACAAATAAATCAATACATAAAAAAGAGTAAAAGGATTTTCTTACAATCTCTTCAAGTCAAAATATAAATAAAAAAAGGAAATACAGTCATAATACTACTACTAATAATAATAATAATAATAATAATAACAACAACAACAACAACAACTCCTCCTCCTCCTCCTCCTCACATGGGCAGCAGCATCCTCATTGCTGAGCATGTTGGGGTCAGAGGTCATAACCGGAGGCCCTGGCTGCTTAGGCACACTGGGGGACTGCGGAGCTGCTTTGCTGTGGTTCACCAGCTCCTGCATGGTGTCTGTGATGCATTTATAACATGACAGCCTGGACAGGGAAACATTCAGCCAGTGTTCAATAGCAAAACTTACTAAACGTACTAAAACCATACTTGTATTCCCAGTATAATGAAACAAACATGCTTACACACCTTTCCTGAAAAGCTTGCTGGCCTACAGCATCCTCCTCAGGCTCTCCGTTCTTATAGAAGTGGGGACCCAACTTCTGGGGGTCTTTCTTATCAGAAGCTGTAAGGCACAGCTCCACAACACCCTCATAGAAACGCACTAGAGAGGTGGACAATGTTCAATTTGCTCATTATATCCTTGTTATTCTCAGTGTGTGTAATGTAAAGATCAGTCAGGTACGCTTTAAAGAAAACGTGTTATAAATGGGTGTTCACCTTGTCGATATTGTGAGCACACAAGCGGCAGGTCCGTGTGATTGCTGATCTGTTGGTACAGCCGCAGTGACTCCCTGAGCGTACGCTCCTTCTCCGCCTTGCTCTGGATCTGCCTCGAGCTCTGCAGTAGCTCATTAGCCTGGGATGAGAGCAATAAAGGTTCTGAGCTCAGAGTACAGGACGCTGTACTCTTCTTACCCAGGGACAAACCAGGGGAAAGATTACCTTCGAGCAGATGCTGTCATCACTGCTGTACAGAAGAGGACAGATATCTCGTAGGAGGGAGCTGATGGCGTCCACAGAGGCGCTGTCTTTGATGTACACGTTGATGAGGGCGGTGATGAGTGCACCGGTCAGTTCACGCCCGCGGATCACAATGTCCTTAAAGCTGATGGCCTTCAGCTGCTCCTGGAAGTCCTGTTGTGTGAAAGGTACAGAGAAGGATAATGAGAAAGGACAGAGATTAGGGGCCATTTTCCACTGCACAAAATCAGATACACTGAAAACTGGAACTTTTCCCCCTCTCATGGGCCATCAGGCTAGCATCAAAGGTTCCAGTGGTGTGGTTTTTTTTTTCCCCAAACAAGAAAAAAAAAAAAACAAGAATGGCACTTAGAGAGACTAATGATATTTGGGGGTGGGGCTAGAAGCATGAACCTGATTGGTCCCTCCATATACATATGAGTTTAAAAAAAAAAATATTGGGTGCCAACTTTGCTGTGGTTTTAAAGCTTTCATAATCCTTACAAGGTTATTTTCATTACTCAATTTTTTTTCCAATTAGTTATTTAAAATAATGTTAATCCAAACACTTCTTTAGTGTTGAATGCAATGAGTGTGTGTGCCATAATGATGTTGCTTTTACTTCCATCGCAAGAAACAGATGGTGTGAGACAGAGAGGGAAAAAAAGAGAGAGAAACAGTGGTTTTCTATAAGGAGAGAATGTAAGACTTTGTGTTGGAGGAGACCTTGGGCAGCTCAGAGATGATGAGACTGAACTGGTGGTCGCAGAGGAGCTTCCAGAGAGCCAGAGTCTGATAGGAGCGGTGCACCAGTTGCTGAACGCCCTGCAGAGATGTCTTCTCATAGACCTGGGCTTCAGCTGTGGAACAACAGGAGCAAAGCATTACGGTAAACTGATTCTGTTCTCTTTCTCCCTCTCAGGGGGAAAAAAACAATCAATCAATCAATCAATCAATAAATTAATTAATTAAAAAAAGACATACTGTGGTATTTCCTCTGGAGCTCTTGCTGGACTTGGTGAGAGCTGGCGCCGTCCGGACGCATGAATCCCAGCAGCCTTTGCTGCAGGTTGGCTGGAGAGCTGAAACTGTGAGAGCAGAAGAGTCAGCATGTCTGTAACCCGACCCATCATCAAGCTGAGTGTGAGGAAACTCAGATACACATGCTCCTACCTGGCTGCACCCAAGGACGTGGGGCTAAACTGCGAGTTCTTGTCAATGAACTCCTTCAGGCCTTGAAGCTCCATCAGAACTGCCTCCAGGTAAGATGAACTTGCAGTGCTCTCCATCTGTGACAAAAAGTCAGTAATTAAAAAAAAATAATAATAATAATAAATAAATAAATAAATAAATAAACAAACAAACACCTAAGTT
Organism: Pangasianodon hypophthalmus; assembly: GCF_027358585.1. Taxonomy (NCBI): domain Eukaryota; kingdom Metazoa; phylum Chordata; class Actinopteri; order Siluriformes; family Pangasiidae; genus Pangasianodon; species Pangasianodon hypophthalmus. The sequence goes on along the minus strand of NC_069726.1, from coordinate 4,369,879 downwards.
TTCAAGTTTGCAAACTTTTAGGTGGCAATAATAGTAGACGCATTGCAGTATTAACAATACACAAGTAAAAACTGATTTATTTATTTATAAAGAAAGAAAGATGGAAGTGCCTCAAGATCCAACAACCAGTGTGATTGTAAGGACAGCAGCTATAGGAATTGTAGAAAGTTATATATAAGTTTGGAAAAAAGGTGCTCTGTAGTATGGAACGGTTTGGAGAGATTTATATTGAGAATATTGCAGAACTGTATTGTGGAATTGCAAGTTATTTTGACCATTACTAGTATGATTTGTGGCCCTTTTTTCTGGTACATACGTTCTCCGGTCTCTGTTATAGCTCTGTATATGACTGCACACACAAAATATTCAAAATTCCTTACTTATGATATCTTACGTTTGTGAAAAGCTCTGTTTTTTTTTTTTTATTATAACTCATTAGGAGAATTTTTAGAGAAGACAACTCCATAAAAATGCAAACTATTATCAGCCAATATTTAAAAATAACAAGATATAAAAATTGTCGCTATGTAGTCCAAAGCAAATTGGTGCAATGCAAGTGTACTTACAACAATCACAGTTTGGCTTCCTTTACTGATCGGCTGCTCCAATACCAGGCTCCCGTCCCAGATGTTGCTGTCATCATTTCAAAAATTAGCAACAAATAATCAAAGCCAAGTGTGTGCTGCAAGTTCATTATTGCCATAAACACAATTATTAGCTCTTTACCCAAGTATGCGGGAGAAGTAGATAACAATGCCATTGTGCTTCCCAGAAAAAAGGACCTCAGGACCAGAGGACATCGCGGGCATGGCAGCGCTGCCGGGGCTCATGGGAGTTGAAGGGATGAAGGGAGTAGACACACTAGGAGGCATCATACCTGTAACACAGAGGCATGCACAAAATTAAACACTTCATTTTAAAAAACAGAATATGTGAACATAATAAAGAACTAGTGGAAGGTGATTGAGGTAGGAAAGAAACAAAAATCAAGTTTTTTTACAAGTCAAAAATAAGTCCAATATGTTTGGACTATATGTCTCAATTTTTAGTTTTACAGAATGCCAATCAGAACAACAGTGTGAAAATAATTTTAAACCAAATGTACATGGTGCGAAACTATATTTTAATGTCCAGTGTTAGTGAGTTTCAATGGAGCTGGTCAGTGCTATAACATTCTGATATTTGAAATCACAGAAGATTGTATTGTATAGCCTTAATTTCTAAACATGCCATTTTCCTTTTATAGAGAAACAACTTTCTAATACAATGATTTGTATAAGCATGATATTTGGAAGGAGTATATTAGTGCATTAAAGGGGTACATAGAGGGAAGCAGGTACCTGGAGCTGGTGTAGCTAGAAAACTGGGATTAGGAAGAGGACTACCAACAGGGATAGGAGATCCTACAATCACAACAGTAAAATGTTACGGGTTAGAAACAGGTTGCTACCAAATCTACAATCTTCACAAAGCTATACCAAACAAAAACATTAAGTTAGTAAGTTAACTCAAGTGAATAGTGAATTTATGAAGAGTTTCCTCCAATTACCTGGCACAGGGGACCCAAAGAGAGGTCCGACGTTGCTTGGTGCGCTCAGGGCAGAAGGAAACCGCATTTGAGCCTCTCCTCCATACCTGCACAAAAAAAAAAAAAAGCAGCACAGGTACTTCACATCACTCGAATCAATATGTAGGAGTGTGTATAAAGAATTGAGCGACTTCACTGAAGAGTGGACCTGAAGAAAGCTCGAGTGGCCCACACAGAAACTTCTCTGTCACAGGCGGCAGTGGAGCAGGCCAGGATCAGAGCAGTGGCACAGGCCTGCTCCTCCTACAGGACCAGGAAACAAACGTTAAACAAGTCTAAATCTATGTATGCACACATCGATCAGTATAAATGCAGTAAAAGGTGTAGTTCATACCCTATGGAGCTTGAAGAATCGCTCAATTTCCTCACTCTCCCCACCACTGCTGCTGACCAGCAGATGGCGCAATTGATCCACTGGTCTCAGTTTGTGGAATATATGACTTCCCTGACGAGACCCAAAATGGGGAAAAAAGTTTATTAACTCATTAAAAATGCACAGAAGACCAAGAGAGGTGCTGATCTGGAGAGAGAGATATTTTACCTGGGCAGAGAGGAGAACAAATTTCTGAGGTGGGATGTTGTGCTGCTGAACCACCACTGGAGAATCAGTGAGTGGGATGAAGTCCCTATTTAATGGAGTGACAATTTTGGGCACTTTCATCTCTTCGATGGCACAGAGTGCCCAAGAGTGACCGTCTACATTTGAGGTCATCTGTTTAAAAGAAAAATATTAGAAGATGTATGTGGGTACATGCAAATAAATGCAAGACAACAATAGCATGAGAGACATCTGACTACATTTAGTGATTATTATGAGGAAGTAAATATTAGAGAAGCTCTAACCTGAGCCTCCATGAGAGGCTTCTTAAAGGGGAAGGAGTCGTGGTTTATACACCACAGAATATCGCTGTCCTCCGTCTCTGATGCTGCCATCAACAGAACGCCTAGGAAAGAGGAAAAAAAAAGAAACATGATGCTCAATTTATGGGTGTGAAAAAGGAGTTCAAAAACATACAAGAATCAAATTTATTATACAATTATACTACTAACATTAGGATATACAGGATATGTAAGTAGAATAGCTACAGCAACAAGAACAAGCATCTTAGAAGGTGTGCTAGTGCAATGGATTTTAACTCCAATATCATCTTTAAAAATGTGAAGCTGTGAGAAATTGCCGTTTCCTAAAAATCCTGATATCTGTGTGTGATTGGTTTCAAGCTTTACCTTTGTTGTAAAGAGCCTTGTGTACTTTGGAAGGCTTTTGCAGGGTGGAGGAGGCTGAGAATCCCGGAGGCAGCCGAACGTGAACCAGAGCCAGGAGGCTGGGTCGGGAAACGCTCTGCCTGGCGTTGGGTGGAGCGAACGGAGTGGTGCTGAAGTACAGACGTACACCTGCGCAGTGCACAAAAACACCACAGTTACTACGGAGCACGCGCAGCCACCGTATTCCTTAGAATGATTATCATTATCATTTCACTGATTCTTACCAGCATGCGTTACAGCCATGAGCTGGCAATCCGACGACTCAGAACGATCAATAACGGCAATCTGGACGATGGGTTTGAAGACAGAACGATCAATTGTCCTGCAAAAGACACACAAGCAAGTAACTTGGATGATGCACGGATTAAAATGTTGAAAGAAAAAAACTAAATAAGTGCGTTCAAATAGCATGGTCTTACCTGGCGATATTCCCAGCAGCTGAAACGATAGCGTTCTGAGACATGGCTGCCACTCGGCTCATTCCCTGGCCATCAGATCCCAAATCATAAACCTGACACAGACGTTAGCTAGTTAGTCACACAGTTAAATCAAAGAATTTAACATCATGACTGAAACAGACATGAATTAAATCCACTGACCTGCAGCACACCTTTCTCTGATCTTGTGTACAGAGTGTTGCGTGAATTGTCAATAGCTATCTGAACAACTGGATCTACGATAGAGAATGAGATAAACAAAGAAAACAAAAAGTGACACCTCTGATTCCAAGAGGCAGCAAACCTGCCCCAGCAACTGCTAGAGGGCAAAATAACAGATGGTGTAGTCTGAAAAACCTGACATGTAGACCTAAGTTGATGTGCTGGAAGTTCTTACCATCTTCAGAGAAGGAGAACTGCAGCAGAGATGGAATAAGGAAAGACAGGCTGCTCTTGGAGTGGTTGATCTTCCTGCAGCGCTGACTGAACCACCCAGCTTCGGCCTGGTAGGCGATTTCGTACAGACATCCATCCTTTCCGGCCAGGAAGATGCGTCCCAGGTCTGTAGAGGTGATGGCCAGCATGTAGGTGTTGTCCGTGGGGATGGAGTAGAGTGGGTCGGGCAGGAGCTGCATGGCTCCCGACATGCTGTCATTTAACCCTGCAGAGGAAATGCAAGAACAAGTAAGAGTCACGACAACACAAAACTACGGGCTCAGAGATAGAGAGTGTGAGAGAGACAGAGAGAAATGGGCAGGGAGAGAGAGAGAGAGAGAGAGAGAGAGAGAGAGACACACACAAAGAGAGCCACACAGGGACAGAGACATTACCAGAAAGACACAGAAAGGGGTAGAGAGACAGAAAGACAGTCACAGAGAGATGGAGAAAGAGACCAAAACAGAGCGAGAGGAAGACAGACACATAGTGAGGCACAGAAAGAAACAGAGAGACAGAAAAAGGGAGACAGAGAAACAGAAGTAGAGAGAGACAGAAAAAGAGGCAAAGAGATAGGGGCAGAGAGAGAGAGAGAGAGAGAGAGAGAGAGAGAGACACTCACCTGTCTGAGCCTTAGGGAAGCTCAGTCCCAGTATAACAACATCTACAGGTGTAGCCAGCACCAACAGGAAGTGGATGTGAGGCTGAAAAATCCCTGCGGGACAGTGATATGGTGTCAACAAACATTGTGTGAGTTGTAAAAGACAAACTCACATTCACACAGAATTCTGACAAAGTGCTGTAGAGGAGAGTTAAATCGAAATAACGAGTCCACTCACACCTACTCACCTGCTTTTGGTTTGACCAGGCCAACTGAAAGGATAGTTTCACTCAGACCATCAAAATACGCCACGTCGCCTCTAAAGAAGTGAAACCACAAAATCAGAGAACGTGACAAGACCTCAAACTCTACTGGAATTTAGTAGAACTTTATTTCAGTACTCACCCATCCTCATAGTTCCACATAAATATATCATTATCGATTGTAAGCCATGCCCTGCTGATCTCAGGGAAAACTCCCATCATGCAATTGCACTGCATGTCTGTGAAGCATGTTAGTTAAAGTATGACAACTTATGCGAACAACTTCATTTACAAATTAAGCAGTTCACATACAAAAGAAAGTGTATGCTATTTTGTAACACTACAATTTACTATAAAAGGAAGCAATTCAGAAACAGGCGAGAGGATACGGCTAAACTGCTCCACCAGCTCCGGAGGCAGAGGCACCCTGCGGACGGCACTCAGCTCTGGTAAATTTGGCACGCTGATGAGACCGGGGCCTTGTAGAGGATAATCCATGTCAGACACACCGGACAGAGAGGGCATATCTGCAAAAAGTAATCATATAAAAGAGAAACATTATTTGCGAGGTTAAACAATCCAGGTGTCCGTTCCTGCTTTAACACATTTGACTGAACTCATCAATTCATAGCCCATACCCTGGTTACCTCGGATAATGAATATAGTGTACAGTGTGAGTGACGGCCAGGTGGAAACGTACTATGTGAGGGTACATTGAGCAACTCTGACAGGTCAGGAAAACAGCGGTCTTCCTGCAAGTGACGGTCAATCAGTCGAGCTGAATTTTCCAGAGCCTCTTGCAGCGCAGCTGCCACACTGCTGGGGCCCAAGCTGGAAGGCATGGCGAGCTCGAAGAGACAGTGCTCACCTATGAAACAGCAGCGCACAGATAGAAAACTAATGAATCAGTGAGTCAAAAAAGCATGAGTGGTGCAACACAAACACTTTTGTTAGGAGATCGTGAATTCGAATCTCACAGCCGACTGTAGCCAGGATTCTGAATGAGCAAAATTGGCCATGGGATGGCGTTACTCTCTTTCCTGTCAATCAGAGAACCACTAATCAATCATGGGTGCATGTGAGCTTATGTATGTAGAAGAGGGTAGATAGCTCTTTCCTCGGTGTTCAGCGAAAAGCAGTTGGAAAAGATGCGGTTGGCACTGGGAAATGACCAAATTAGGAGAAAATGGGGTTATAAAAAGTTATAACACTTCATCCACCTAACATCATAGTAATGATTATCTTTAACTTTTTTTTTAACCAGATGCCAAAGACCCAGAAATAAAAATAAAGTGTGTAATAATACTAGCATTAGGTGACAGATTTAACATCCTACAATATAAAAATGTAAAGTACGTAACACTTTTATTAGCTACTCTATAGTTTGTCCTTGTAATTCAACTGCTTTACTTTGATAGCATAGAAGTTGCGTTAATAACGTTCTCCAGTCGAAATATCGCGATATTTTATCACAACTTTTACTTACATTCTTAAGCGTGCGGTGAAATATTAATATTTAAGCAAACACAAATGAACAACCTGTAGAAATACCTTACAAGTTTTACTACATAGCAATACCCGAAAAGTATGTGAAGTAAAGTAATTTATTTAGAGCTACTACATTATTAATGCTATTATGCTAATGTTGTTTTTGTATTCATAGTTCACATTAACAGTTACAGTTAGCTTAGTTTAGTTAGCTACACGGCTAACTTATTCAAACATGGAATACAGCTACACTGACATATTAACCGTGTAAAAAATCCCACAGACCATGTGTCTACAGAGCTCTTATGTCGTTACGTGAACAAATTATTTCTCCACACTCCCAAGTCGTAACTTACAATTTTAAAAAGCAACAGCCTAGTTAGAATTGAAACACTGTCCCGCCAAGCTCGCGTGCTGCTGTGTGCCTGGAAACAAAGTCTTACACACTTCCGCTTCCGGGTCAAATATTTAAAGCAGAATTGACCGTTAGGATAAACAGTACCACAGAGTGTAAGAGATGGATGTAATATGTACAGGCAGTGCTCTGTACATGTGGTTAGAGTTTTATAATAATGTGTGTGTGTGTGTGTGTGTGTGTGGTATATAAATGTGTGTGTGCGTGTGTATGATAACACAAAAAAAAAAAAAAATATATATATATATATATATATATATATATATATATATATATATGTGTGTGTGTGTGTGTGTGTGTGTGTGTATGATAAAGAAAGAAAATATGTATATATATATATATATATATATATATATATATATATATATATATATATATATATATTTTTTTTTTTTTCATACACACACACACATACATATATATATGTGTATATATATATATATATATATATATATATATATATATATATATACACACACATACATAAACATATATACCATAAAGATTTATCTTAAACCTCCAACTCATCTTAGTAAATAATCTCACGTGGATACTGTAGATTTGTACCTAAGAGCTGCTGCTACTGCTGCTGTAGTCATAAAGACTTTTATTTTTTAATTTTATTTATATGTCACTTTTAACAATGCATTTATCTGGATATAGATCTAGATTTAGATTTACTCCTAATGAGCCAGAGGTACTATAGCCTTCTGTACTATAGCCTTATAGTGTTAGGAGTGTTTGAAAGATCTTGCCATCAGGGTCGCTTTTTTAAGCTTTAAGTTTTAGCTTTATAATATCCACGTGATGTTAGATACTCTGTAATGAATGAGATTTGAGCAGAGGTTGTAGTAAGTGCAATCATTAGGCTGTGCACGTAAGAACATCCACAATCTTCTTTAAAGTATCTATCATCATCTCAGGGGGACCATCCACAGCAACCTCATGGCAAACTGTAGGCAATCTGTGCAGGGCCGTCCTCAGCAGCAGCGAGTCAAGAGTCAGTACATGAGCCAAAGCTAGGGACATGATCCAGAAATACTTCTGTAATTCTTAATAGTTTTAATACGGACATCATTACAACTTTGTTTCATATTGTTGCTATGGTAACGTTCATCTGTAAATGCATAACTGTGAAAGAGGAAACGAAAAATGGATTCATATCCATGAATGAATGAATATAAACAGACCTGTGTTTACTCACGAACGCTCAGTTCACCTTTAGATGAAAAGTTGGTTAAGCATAAAGTTAACACTTAATACAGTTGATGTCTTATACACTATATGGCCAAAGGTTTGTGGACACCTGAGCATAACACTCGTACTGCATGTGCTTGTTGAACATCCCATTCCAGATTTAGCCCCAATTTGCTGTTATCCTCCATTCTTCTGGGAAGGCTTTCCACTACATTTTGGGGTGTCGCTGTGTGGATTTGCCCATTGAGCCACGAGAGCATTAGTGAGGTCAGGTAATGATGTTGTATGAGGAGGTCTGGGGTGCAGTCGGTGTTCCAGTTCATCCCAAAGATGTTCAGCGGGGTTGAGGACAGGGGTCTGTACAGGACACTCGAGTTCTTCCACTCCAACCTTGGCAAAACATGCCTTCATGTGATTTTGACAATGTGCACAGGGGTATTGTCATGCTGGAACAGGTTTGTGCCCCTTAGTTCCAGTGAAGTGAAATTGTAATGTTACAGCATACAGAGACATTCTATACAATTATGTGCTTCCAGATTTGTGGCACCAGTTTGCAGAAGAACCACATATGGGTGTGATGGTCAGGTGCCCACATATTGTTGGCTATATAGTGTAAATCTCATATGTGCAACACAATGTGATCTGTATGTGTGGCTTTTTTTGTTTTGTTTTTTTTTGTAAAAGTGCACAAGACCTTCACTTTTCTCTTATCCTTTGCTTCCCTGAAGACAAGGTTAGACTCGGATCTGACAACAGGAAATCAAATCCTCCGCTTTCTATCACGTTGTGTAAGATCCAGTAATTGATTTTGCCTCAAAAAAAAAGGTCACCCAGAAATAATTTTGTGCAATTTACATCTGTAGATTAATCAATTTTCCTCTGTCTGATTTGTTTTCAGTGTAAAACAGGTGAAGGTGGACCACAGGTCCCTGGATGGTAATTAGATTTTTTTTTTTTTTTTAACTAATTTTGTTCTTCTGTATTTCCATTCGTTTTACTGATTTGGCTGACTTCTTTATTCAAAGTTACTCAAAATGTGAGGTGGAACATAATCCAAGCATTTAGCTGAGCATTTAAGGGTTAAAAGTCTTATTTAAAGTGCCTATCAGTAGCTTTCTGGGAGTCCAGGGATTTGAACTCAACCTTCTGGTCATGTCATGTTATGGTAGAAAGTTTTTAACAAGAGTCATTAGGAATTTTCTCCCCAGTCCAATGCTGTTCTAATGTTTTGGAAAGAACTCTTATCATAGATATACCATTTTTAATATCAATATTGTTTCTATACTGTAACCATTCACAGAATATTACAAAACCCAAGTGTCTCTTATTAAAAGGCAGGATGTTTTTTTTCCACATCTGACTGTATGTCAAAGTCCTTTTGCACCCCAAAAAATTTAAAAGAAACCAAAACTTTGTTGTTCTTTTATCCTGCTTCCTACACAGGCTTAAACCAAGGGGACGATAGGAGAAATAATACGTCAGTGATGCCGTTATCAGCTCTAATAGACCAGCGGTCCATCATGCAGGTGGTAAGAGGTAACAGAATGGTCACAGTAAGAGAACATCTGAAAGTAAAAGCTGTAGAAGATCCATGCCAGCATCCTGCCATGTTGTTCTCCTCTGCTGCTGGAAGCAAAACAAACTCAATCCCTTACTATAAAGCAAGTGTGAGGTAAAGTACAAAAGACTTTTTTCCTTTTCTTTCTTTTTTTTCCCCTTTTCTTTTTTTTTTTAAGACCTATTTGATTTTGCCTTTTGTCAGACAGCTACTTTAAAAAATAATAAAAGTCAAATGCAAACAAGACAAGTAACAAAGAGAAGTAAAAAAATTTATTGCAGTATTTGTTCCGCCAGAAGTGCTGGGGATCCCTTTTTTCTCTCTAGGGTGACCTAATACATCAAAATCTACATTTACAAAAAAAAATCTCCCCCTGCATGTAGGCCACAGATACTGCATGCTCTGCTTTGAACAGAATAAATTATGTCCAGGAGACTCCATTGTACAGCATGAGTAAACAAAAAAAAAAAAAAAAAAAAAGGAGTAAAACATAAAGCAGAGGAAATATTTAAAAGGTTCTTTCCCTGGACACTGAGCTAAGCTAAAGAAATCCATCCGGTGCTAGGTTTAACTCCAAGAACACTTTATTAAGAACATCAACAGACTAATTTCCAACATTCACTTTAAGTTTATTTTTTTAAACAGATTTTTTCGTCAGAGATATAAACATTTTTGTTTTTGTGTTTATTGTTTTTTTCTGTTAAACTATGATACAGTGGGAGTAAAAATCACACAACTGAGTTGCTGCACAACAGCGAAGGAGCTCCCACACGTTTTCCAAACATTTCCTTCTAGATGCGTTTGTCCTGTTTAACTTAAAATGTGTCCACAGAATGCATTCCTGCAGGTCCTCACGACTTTTAAAATGCTTCCCCCTTCCTTCCTTTCCCTCGCCTCACTCTTTAGACAGCCAATCTCGCGCTTTTGTGAGTCCGTGAGTACTCTTGCCACACTGTCCGAGTTAGAAAATGTTGGATCCCAATAAAGTTTGGCTGCTGAGAGTTCCTGGTGGAGTAAGTGTAGTCTGATTAGCTGGAAGTCCCCTCCTTGGCTGCGTACAGTGAACGTAAAGTCTGCACCATTTTGTTAGTCAGCTTGTGCGCGCTCGTCAAGGCGATTTTCTTGTAAATGATGTCTGATTCCTTGATAGTGTCCACCCAAGGCACCAGTTTGCGTCCGTCCCGTTTCTTAGCCTCGGCCCAAGTGCCGGAGTACGAGCCGGCCATCCAGTGCACGCTGTAACCGTTGCTCGTCTTCTGGATAACCCGAGCTATCTGCGGCCGGTCCTTGTACTTGGGGCAACAGATGGCGATGACGTCCATGGCTTCTACCGTTTCATTCATGTGACCTGATGCATCTGCGGAATCGCCGCCTTTTTTGGATTTCCGTGACGACTACAGAGAAAAAAATAATAATAATCACAACGTAAGTATTAATTTGGGGGGAAAAAAAAAGCAATGGACATTTGCTACAATTTAAAATACTTCACCAAAGATGTAACTTCGAGATTAAATCAATCCTACATTTAAATCAATTAAAAATCAATCCTACATTTTTCTGAAACCGCACAAAGGACTTACTCCAGGCATTTTCTCGTCTCCATCGCTGTCTTCATCGTACGAGTCAGCAGCGTTGTTTTTCGGGCTGGAGCCTCCCAGCAGAGCAGTGATGGCTTTGTTTCTGGCGTGGGTGCTAGCCGACGCCTCACCTTCCTCATCCTCTTCATCAGGATCCAAGTGCTCCATCAGTACCTTAAACTGCAGAGCATGAAGAATCAGTATGTTTGAACTGTCAGCAATAAATCCAGCAAAATACTCAAGATACAGTAAATGTACAGTAGTTCAACTCAAACTAAACCTGTAATACCATCAAACATTTTTAGTATTTTTAGCTCCTCATGCCTCAGGATCTATACTCGTCATTTATAAGTTGCGGCCGAAAAGCATTTTTGCCTTCTAACATTTCCAAATTTATGTTATGAAATAAATAGTACAGTAATAAGATGAGATGAAACCTAAGACTGGTGTGTGTGTGAAAGAATGCTTGCTTTTACTGTGTAATGTTCAGCTATCAGTGATGATCCTCGGGTGCGAGTTTTAAGCAGGAAACACCAGATTTTTTTCCTGCACTAGGGTTACTTACGTCCAAGTATTGCCTGACGATCCTTCTCTTGACTTCGTAGGTGAGTTCTGTGTTGGAGAGACTGTTGATCAGGAAGTCCAGCGTCTGCCGTGGGTTAAAATGCACGTTGGTTTTCCTGTTCACCGCTTTGTCGTACACTTTTGCTGACTCTGTGGGCGAGTATTTCTGGATTTTGCTGTGGAGGACAGAAAAAAAGATGGGTTTAAACAAAAACTGTTGAAGAAAGTGCTGCGTATTGCAGGTTCTATTAGTAGTAAGACAAGTAAGTCATGATTGTGTGATCTTGTACTTTTTCTAATGCAGTAAAATTGTTAAAGCAGTTTAAACCAGCCATGCAAATATCCTGGAAGACTACAAATAGAAAAAAAAAAAAAAAAAAAGTGTTAGGAGGTGGATCAGTGTGTGATGGATACCTGTCGGAGAAGCCATAGAGGTTCTTTAAGTGCTGTTTGAGCACTAAGAGGAGCAGGATGCCCTGCGAGGCGTTGGCAAAATCAAGCAGAGGCATGGGGTTGTCCGGCAGACGGTCCATGACCTTGTCCACGTCGTCAGCCTCCAGGTCCGAGTCCGAATCAGAGTTCACCACAGCCCGCTTAGCCTTCTTGGACCTATGGACAATGTCGTCGTCTTCGTCACTGCTGCTTCCCCTGCTGCTCACAGGATCCTCTTCCTCCTCATATTCTTCCTCCGAGCCGTATTTCTTTTCCCGCTCCTTCTTTTTCTTCTTCTTTTCCCTCGGCCTACAGTCCTTTAGCAAAGACTAAAAGGGAGAAAGTGAGCATGTGTGAGAGAGAGAGAGAAAGCATGAGTTACAACTGATAGGAAAAAACAGAAGAAAAAAAAAAACTCACATGCAAACACACAGACAGGCAGGAACAAACAGGAGCTCACCTCTTTGAAGGACTGCAGGAGGTTGCTGCCGGACACTGACAACGTGATGTCGATGTGATGCATGATGAAGAGAGGCTCCTCCTGGGTCTGGTACGGGAAACACGCCAGGTTGTCGGCAATGAACAGCAGCATGTTCACCTCCGTCTTCTGCGAGGGAGCAGATGCGGTTTGGCAAGTTTAGTCAAAGCGACTGGGCTCATGTTATAATCTTGAACACATTCCAATACTTCGTCAAGGTGAATTATTATAAATTTGTTCTAATGAATGACTGAATATCAGATTAAAGGTGTAATTAGATTTCAGAAAATCTAATAAAGACGCCTAGATAATTATTTTTCTTTATTTTTATCTCCAAATGCACATCAATATATATAATTGCTAGCAATTATCAAAATGCATGTGTCAGGTATTGACAAAGAAATATTTTCATTGCCTGATTCATGTAGACCTGGAATCCAACAAAACAAGAATACTTTATGTGCATGCATACACAAATCATGATAGATGTGGGTAGAAGGATGACGTGAAATGTCTAAGGGATGAGAGCAGGGCAGGAAAAATAAGAAACTCATGCAATCAATGAGAAACAGGTTACCATGACAACTCTGCTTAATAAGTTTTTATTTTAGACAAACTAGTTAGAGCAAATGAGGCCTTTACGTTGATGATGATTTAAAATGACCCGGAAGAATGAAACCCTTCATAGATAATCACTGAGAAATGCTTCAACCTAATGTAACAAACTGACTCACCGCACTATCATCAAACAGATTGAGCAGAGAGATGAGGAAGGCTCTCCGGTGCTGCCGATTTCCCCGCACCATGGTGAAAAGGTGTGAGCAGAGCGCCGTGCTAGACTCGTCCTGACGGAAACCCCGGATGATCGTGTCCCGGGACGCCATTATGGCCTGCTGGACTTGGTAGGACATCTTCATCCCCGCCACAGCCTTCATCTGGTTTCATGCAAAGATCAGAGGACAAGCTCTCCGTATTTTGACGCTATATAGATATAATTGGGCGGTGAAAAATTATATCCTGAAGGTCACTCACGTGAATAAATCCTGTGTACTTCTTATCAATTTCCACCAGCTGCTGGTCTGCCTTGTTCCTCATTGTGGGCTCGGGATCGGTTCCCATGGCAATCAAATAGGGGACACACTACGCAAAAACACCATAAGGACTATTTAGACTCAATAGATCAAACCTCCGAGGAGTATTTATTGCTACAGACAGTGGTTAAGTTGTGTACGCGTACCTGTACAGGGTGAATGAGACCCTGGTTGAGCGTGAGAGCGATGACGTTGAGGGCAAAGTGACGCACACTGGACTGTGTGTGGAAGAAGGCCTCCAGGACCTGCTTGAGGTACAGTTGCATGATAGAGCTGCTCATACCTGACGAGATGTCACCCATCTCCTTCAGGTCCTCCTGCTTGGACAGTTTCTTCCCTGCAGAGACACACATCAGTCGGGGTTAAAACGTACCTGACAAATGAAGAGGAGCATTTTGGCTGTGCGACAGACACTCACACTCCCTGTCAGCTTCCTGCATTCGTGAGTCCTCTTCCTGCAAGTACGTCTGTAGATTCTTCAGCACCTGAATCTTCAGGTTTACAGACTTCTTCCTGTCGGACAGGAGGCCGTTGTACAGGGTCTTTACGTCAGGGACGAACATTAGGCCTGGGTGCTGGATGAACAGGAAACCTAGGGAACAAGGAAAGCAAATTTTTTTTAAAAAAAAAAAAAGGCCCTTGCACAAGGACCTGACAGTGGCAGCTTGACAGAGCTGGGCTTTGAACTCAACCTTCCAATCAGCATCCCAAAGCCTTAATCACTAAACCACCATTGTCCTTACGTTTCAGAACCCCAATAAAAAGCACTGATGCTTACCCAAGCCAATGATGGCCTTAGTCTGCACCTCCTCGTCCTCATTCTTGGTGAAATACAGAAGCAGCTCCAACACTTTGTCCTTTATGACAATCTGGAAACAACCAATAAAACATCAGTGACCAAAAAGAAAAGTCAAACTGAAACTCATGTGGCCGGTGCAAAGGTCAAGTAGCAGACCTTGTTATTTCCTTTGAACTCCTCTCGGTCAAAGTCAAAGTGCCTGCACAGAGCTCCTACAGTGAAGAGAGAACGCAGCAGCGCCGGCTTGTTGGACACCAGCACCGTGCTGTTCGGATCCTCCTGGTGCTGGGTCTTTAGCTTGTTTAGTGCCCCTGAGAACATTAAGTACAATAAGTCAGTACCCTCCACACAGCTATCTAACACAACTCCTAACTATTCCTATAAGCTTGGCTAGGTTTTACATTAGTGCTGTCTTGACTACATTTCAAGTCCATGTTAGCATATTTATTGTATGGATAGGAATAAGAGACTGCATGTGGGTTTTGCTTGAATTAGCACACAATGCCATTGAATCAAGAGCAAAACTCTTACCATAGTACCGGTTAAAACAAGCCCAGACAAACTTGTAGTTGTGAGTGACCTTGTTCACTATTGCCCCAAGACAGCTTACACAATGCTGCACAACCTGAAGAGGGAAAAAGCAAACACATTTAGAGCCGCTGCAAAACAAGAGCATTGAATTGGAAACAGAAATGGTTGGAAATTTCCATTTGCCACACTTATGCCTAAATTTATTGCCATGCGAGATGTTTTCATTCCATGCTTTTACTATAACAAACACATAAAACAAAGAAAAGCAGTGAGAGAGCGGTACAGGTGGACAGAGTCCTTTCTGAATTTAATTCCAGAAATTAGTCTGAGCTCTGGAACTGTGGAACTACACAGCAATAAAAGGCAATTTCTTGTAATTTGTGATGATTTGCTTCAATTTTGTGCTGCCATCTTTGAGTTTTAACTATGGACATTATCTAAGAATTATGAATCATACATATTTGGTACACACACGTTGCAATATAAATAAATAAATAAATAATCTTTTGATGGAAACCTGTCAAATACTTTTTTTTTTTTTTTTTAAATAATAAACCTGACAACAGGTTTTTTTGGATGGCTGAAATGGCTTCATTATCTAAAGCATTTTTGATTTTGGATTTAAAAAAAAAAAAAAAAAAAATCGGTGGAAAGGAGTTACAGTTTTGAGAGATTTTCCTATGTAAATGAATCCTGACTCTTTACTGACCGTCATTCCATATTTGATGATGAGCTTCATCAGGTCTTCCTCAATGGTGGTGAGAAAGGTCTCGCTGGGATGGTCCATCAGAGGCACCACCAACTCTAAGATTTTAGCTACATTGCAGATGACCATGAAATCATTCTGGTTCTGTGAATGGAACAAAGCACAGGGGGGGGGAATTTTCAACTTGAGGGAACTTGGGGAGCAAATTTTGTGCTGTTTTTCTAGCAGACCACTAGAGGGAGCAGAAGGTTTAAATGTGTAGTTCAATACAGCGGAGGAGAGTTTGATGCTCACGTTGCACTTGGTGGTCAGGTAGGGCTGCATGGTCATAGCGTGTTTCACCATCAGCTGCGCTCGGATCTTGCTGAACAGGTACAGCGTGGTGATGCAGGCCACCAAGCGATTGGAGTTCACCCCTTTACTCTCACAGTCTGCAGGGTAACAAGTACATAAGCATTCAGAAACTATCAAACGCTAAAACTGACCACCATTTAAACATTTGCAGAAAATGGTAAATTGTGCTCAGGCTTGTGTGTGTGTGTGTGTGTGTGTGTGTGTGTGTGTGTGTGAGAGAGAGAGAGAGAGAGAGCGAGAGAGAGCAGTACCAGTGAGAGACTCCTCCTCGTATTTGAGGATGTGCTCCACTAGATTGTCGACGAGCTGGGCACAGGCTTTCCTGGTTGGCTTGTAGGAGGCGTCTTCCTCAGTCTTTAGCAGCTGCAATTACATCAGCACATACATCAGATTGAGAAAATAGCAAAAAGACAGACAAAACTACTATGCTGTACATCATATCCAGTATGAATGAAAGAAGACAACACTCACATTCTGAAGCAGCTGTTCGAACCAGTCATAACCAGAATCCCTGCATGCAGACACCTGTCGAGAGAAATCCCCTTATGCTTTATCAGGCATGAACAGAGACACTGCCTAATAAACCCTACAGGCATTAGGGACAGGGATGCGTACTCAAGTAATAACTGTTCATTGTGACAATGCAATAAATGCATGAATGAACATTTACTTAAAACTATTAAACTTCCATTTCCATTTTGCACCAGCTTAAGTCTAGTACCAAGAAAGCAGATCCTTCGAAAAAGTTATACTCTTCAATTTTATAATTAGTTACTTCGGCATTTTCGACAAAGACTGCACAGAAAATCTTTTCAGAATGAACAGAGCAGAGCAGAATGCAGAAACTCTGACAAACTTCATCAAAATACAGTACAGTGTTAGTTCTGCAGGGCTGAACTACTCCTAGTATAACATGCCATGTAAACGCATGCTGCAAAAAACTGACCCAAGTAACGTTTTCTAGCAAAGACTACAACAAATTGTCCATATGTGATATGAGTAGAGTTGAGAGAATAACATTAATAACCTAGATGTTAGCCAAAACCACAAATTCTGTACTTCTTAACCCCTCAGGGATTTGAGTGCTAAAGTAGTTGCTCATTTTCTCTGACCGGAAAACACACAAGCCCTGTTATCACTGTTATCACACACTAAATTCCAGCTTACCACATCAGTGATATTGATGATCTTCCTGGTCATGGTTTCCTTATCGTGGTTTGGAGTCGGAGTGAACCACAACTTCTGGAATGTTTCATTCACCAGTTTCTGTGGAAAAAGTAAAAATAAATAAATAAATAAATGAATAAAATGACCAGACACCAGAACATACATTACAATCTGAGAGCATCCATGAAGCGAATGGAATGAAATATAAACTAAATCAAAATGCATTAAACAGGTAAGAAGGCACGATGTATACCTTAATGCCTTCTTCATCGTTGACCCTTCGGATCATCTTCACACACATCTCAGTGATCTTGTTGAAGGTGGGCTGCTCCAGACAGATGTCTCGCAAGATCTTAATCACCCTCTTTCTCACGCTGATTCCCGTATCCTGCACAAGATGAACCCACGCATCAACACTTGAACATGCTACATTTTCTACAGCCTGTAGATGGCAACAGAGCATCACAGGAGGAATTTACCCAAGGTGAACTTTCATACTCCAAATGAACTTTAATATAGGGAAAAAAAAATGAGTCATCAGCACAGCTGTCTTATCGTTCAGACGACTGTGGAAGCTATTTGACATGAATGCCCAAAAGAAAAAAAGTCTAAATTTACCTGACAATTTAGCACATGTATGCTAAATTTCTGTGTGATGCAGGATTGTATAAAACCATTATGAGACCGCTATTATCACATAGCAAATTAAACTCTTGAGCTAACCTCTTATCTGTGACCTTTTGAGTTTTGCAAGTACTTTTAAAGCAGTCGGAGTGAGAGACGAAATATTAACGCACCAGTATCCTCTCAATGAGCATGTCGTAGTACTGCTCGGTCAGCTGAGGGCGACTCAGTACAAATCGGCCGAGCAGCTCGACAGCGGCCTCCCGCACACTGGTGGAGTTATCCATTAGCCGACCGTGGACTCCACGCTGCATGTCCGACTGCGCATGAATAACACACAAGAATGTTAGACCAAATGCCATTGCAATTTCTCCCCAAAAAGATGTCTCTGTGTATCCTAGTTCATCAGCTGATAAATAATGTTACATTTTTCAGGACAAGTTTGTTCCAAGGACCCAGGGACACGTTTTAAGCTTCTTCTTTGCCTTAAGTGTGACAACACACTCACCCGAGCCAGAATGCTGGGATCCACAGCTACCACCTCTGAAAGACACTTCATCGCTTTCGTTCTCACAGCAATAGCACTCTCTCCCAGCACTCTCAAGATCTGAGCAACACAAAACAGCAGGAGGCTTTTTGTAGCAAGACATTGCCGGCACACAGAACACCGAAAACTTGTAGGAATCCTTTTCTCAACCAATTTAAATATCTTTAAAATGTTTTCTCTGTATTACACATCAGGGTTCCACTCTTTCCCTCAAGCTGTGTGAATGCTTTCTTACCTGCGTTAAATAAATATCAAAGCTCTGTGCAAACGGCCTCATAGAGGCCAAATATCGCACAACTAAACAGGCGTCTTCGTAGTCCACAGTGTCCGAGTTCATTCTGAAGAAGAAGAAAAAGTATTAGACCGGGATCAAGACAGAATACAATTTATCTAAGAGAGAAGTCTGATCATATACAGATGTACATAAACGATCAGGTAAGAAAAGGGTCACCCATGCTTACTTCAATGTGCCAAACTGCGATGGAGTGGTCTTGATGATTGAACGCAGGAACTGCTTGCGCTTCTCGGCTCTCTGCATGATCTCGCCCGTGGTCTCTATGTCCTTGGCATGGTGCGCTCCTTCTGCAGAGTCTTCTTCCTTCTGGTTCTGAGACTTCATGGCCTTCTCTGTCTCTGTAGTGGTGTCCCTGAACCACTGAGCGATGTAGAACTTCCTCGCAAACTGGCAGGTCACAAGAACACTGTTAAGTTACATTCCTTTACAAAATTTCTCTAACAAATGAACTTAGGCAGTAATTTACACAAACCAGTGTAAATTAAATGGTTATCTCCTTTTAAGATTCAATAGTTCCACACTATTTTTAAGGGTACATTAAAAAAATTTCAAGAGAGGGGATTTAATCGATATATAAACATAGTCCTCACCAAAAGAGAGGGGTCAGTCTCCACGTTTTCATCCAGATAATCCAACAGAGCTTTCTGAAGCTGCTGGGTCTCATCATTGCCAGATGCCTGGAGAATTAACACCGCAATAACGATTAATAAAGAATATAAAGGGAAGAGATCAGTGTATCGACTGAGGATCCGTATAAATTACAGTTTACCTCTCTGAGGATGCGGTCTATAGATCTCTGGTCCATTTTGCTAGTAACAGCGTCTTTGCGCAGGCGAGCAGCGACCGTTCCCAGGTAGTCCAAAGAGGCCACTCTGAGTGCCATCTCAGTCTGTTTGTTACTGAACTGGTGCACCTGAAGACAAGAGACAAGGTGGTGGGAAACTGGGCTAAAAAGTGGTAGCTAACATAACATAAAATAAATGTATGGTAAGCTATTTAGCCAGTTGTGTGCATAACACATATAATCATGTAGCCCGTTGTGTCTGTGCACTCAATAAAACATTGTGGCTATGAGATTTGGAGTTTTGTCCTCATTAATCACACACAGAAGATATTATTTGAGTCTGGTTATCTTAATTTCCCTCTCAGCATGTTTATCCTCAAGGTGTACTGCAGCAAGCAGGAGAGTTACAAGACAGCATTGTGCTGGATTTTATTTTTCTCAGTTTCGTCAGTGTTTCCACAAGCCTGCATGTTCCCGATGCTGAAAAGATCATCTGTCATCCATGCACACTAATTACTCTGATGAGTGGGAAAAAAAATTCTACTTTAGCTCATGCTACAATTACAGCATCGAGGCGAGTCTCATCTCATTCAGAGTCTCAGTCAGACCCAATGAAAACTTTTGATTTGCAAGAGTCTATAAAGGAGCAGGAATTACTTACCAGTAACCGGCCTAGGAGGCTGAGCAGCAGTTCGGCAGCGGGCCACTCCGGTTTGTTGACTGTTGAGAGAAGGTCCTGCACGAAGTTTTCAAACAAAGGTCGATAGTCCTCCTCTCCCTGTTTGCTGCCACATCTGAAAAACGAAAGCAGGGTTGAGATTAAGCAGGTCAGCTGCGCTAGAGTGCTGCAACAAAGCCTAAGTGTCTCTGAGCTCTTACTTTTTGAGGAAAACAGAGAGGAAGTTTTGTGCTGTCCTCATTGCAGTCTCATACGAGTTTGTGATAAGGACATCCTGGTCCACCTAGAAATAACATCGCCAATTAATCTCTTGACATTAATACTTGATAAATCCTGTATACTTTATTTGGTATGTCCATTAAAAGTGTATTCTCTTACTTTCTTTTCGTACTCATCATCTGTGTTATCCTTCTCAGTGGGAAGATGCACCACGCACTGTATGAGCTGCAGCACCAAAGCCGTCACCATCTGGATGTACATGGGTTCCCCGTCAACGTCGCTACTGTTCAACCTGATAAACAGGGAAGACCAAATATGGGTTATGAAATATGACAACTGCATAATATGGTACTTAATGAAAGGAAATATCAGGCAACCTAAAGTTTCTCAAGCTTCTCTTGCTGGTGGGGAGCCTGGCGAGAGAGGTAAAGATCTCCTCCAGAATCAGCTGCCTGTGTTTCTCATAGCGGGAGAAGACCTGGAGAGGAAAGACACCATCGTTCATGTTCAAACATAAGACTCCATGTGCCAAGGTCTTTAAGATGGTGAGTATAAAGGTGATGAAAACTTACAGCAGTGACCAACTTAATGGCACAGAGTTGAAGCTCGCTGACGTTCTCCACAAAGAACGGTGTGATCCCCATTGAAGAGACCTGCAAGAGACAGAACCGAGGTTAGCACAGACTTCCTTTTAAAGGATGCACTGACGAAACAGACGAAGCAGACACTCACCTGCAGAATTGTAGTGTCAGTTAGTAGCTGGATCTCCAGCAGCTCTGAGATGTTGCTGACGATGTCACACACTTTGTTGTAGAGCATCACGATAACTCTTTGCTTGTGTGTGGAACACTTGGCCCGTTTGGCTTTTGAGCTCAACATGCCACCTGGAGAGAAAAAAAAAAAAAAAAACAGAAAGGGTGAATCACCAATATATTGAGGTAGATCCACTGGCAACTTTTTATGGCAAGTTAACTTCAGAGTCATGCCACTAGAGGGCAATGTTGGTTTAAATTTACCAGATAAAAGTTGTTCTTGGCAACAAGAAAACTTTGACAGTAAGTGTTGCCTATAATCGTGCTTTATGACACTAGCAAGTCACTGCTGTCATTTGCACTCTGTCACATGTGGGCCTGTAGCAACTGCTCCCACTGCTGAATGTGTGTGTGCAGCTTATTTAAGTGCTGATATGAGATTGTTGTATTTATAATGTATACTTCAAAATCTATTAAAAAAACAAAACAAAACAAAAAAAACCACACAGTTACCTTTGTTTTAAAATGCATTTTATATTCTACACAAAATATTAGAACGGCTCGTTCGTCATTTCTGAGCACCAAACAGACACGGCTGGTCCGAGGAACTCACTGGAGCCAATTGTTTGGATTTGTGGCTTTACGGAATCATCTGTAATTTGCATAAAATTGGGAAAATCTAATATTTTGTGCACCACGCTGTTGCTGTGTTACTTGCTGTTGTTGCTGGAAATCGTAAATGGGACATGCACTTGTGTTGAAAATTAACGGTCACCTGTTGCTTGCTAGAACGAATGCAGGGTAAGAGACACCGGCGTATTACGCTTAAAGTACTAAGTTAGCATTTTCCCAGCGTTAGTCAGCGTAGCTCAAAGTAAAAAAATTGAAATGGTTCATATTCTACCTCAACACACAAGGACAGAACAAAACCTTAGGGAAAGCTTAACTCATTGAAATAGTGTTTTTACTGTATTGCTCTAGTGCAGAAAGTTGACTAAAACTAGTTTCAGGAAGACATTTCTGACGTTAAATTTGCTTGTAAAATTGTCACCAAACATTTAAATATTCTTGCAGGAGATCTGATCACTGACCTCCGTGTGGGTCCACTCTATAGACGGGGTCATACTGAGGGTACAGGGTGTTCTGCAGATGGAACTTGGTGAACTGCAGCACCCTCTCGATCACATCCTCGATGTAGACGGCCTTCGGCATGCGCAGCGAGGTCATGATGTTCAGAGCCGTCAGGCAAGAATCGGCCGATTTGGTCACCCGCTCCATGATGAGGTCACGCCATAACCGCTCTTCATCCTCTGGCTCGTTGTCCTGAGATATAAATAGGAAAGACTCTCTGTTATTAACCATCCACAGGAGAGCTGCAGTGTGTGCAGCGTTACAAGTGGGAGTGTGAAAACTACACTCACGTGGTTCATGAGCGTGGAGAGCTTGGCGCCGTCCTGTATGTTTTTCTCCAATATGCTCAGCACTTTTACTAGCTTGTCGGATGGAATCTGTAAAGTGAAAGAGAATGGATTTGTAGCGACATTTGGCAAAATAAAGTGGCTAACAAATAGAAGAAGCACATAACTATCAGGTTAACATCTTAGATAAACACACAGTTAGAGTTTGGTATCGCTTAGCATAAGCGCTGCACTTATTGTATGGTTTATACTGACTCTGTTTAAACATCTTGCATGATCAGCATTTGGGGTGAGGGGAAAATGTGTAAATTTTGTGGTGCTGTTGTGGTTAATGTCTGTAACAAGACAGACGGTGATGGGCGCATCGCCAGCTGTGAGCTGACTGAACCCCAGAAGCAGCGTACCCTGTATGTGATGCCCATTGCTTTGATTTTGGCCGATTCACTGCCCAACTCCGATAGCTGGTGTTTCCCAAGAAGCAGCTCCTGAGGGATCTCGTCATCGTCTGCGGCTGCGAAGGGAATGCAAGATTTCTGGTAAGAACTTGCAGTGTCACAACACAAAACAATAAACCATCATGCACTGGCTTTAGCGGCAAACTAATTAAAATAATGTGACCACTGAAAGTTACATACTTAACGACGTCAAGTCCACATCCTCCAAGTTTTCTAAAATATTGTCCACACTTGCCAAAAACCTCTTGAATGTCGAAGAGTCCATCATTTCTGTTTGGGAGAAGGAAAAATTTTACAAGTCATACGAATGGTGGAATCAGTGGTGGCATCCTGAGTTTAAAACCCAAAAGTACCTTCTGGAGTTAGCTTCGGCTCGTAGGCTTTCCTCTTTTTCTGCTTCTCCTTCATCTTCATCTTTTTGAATACTGATAAGAAAAGAGATGTCTTGTAGGATGCTACACAAACCATTGGAACACCACGATGGAAAACAAAAGAAAAATGCTTTGTGTGTGTGTGTGTGTGTGTGTGTGTGTGTGTGTGTGTGTGTGTGTGTGTGTGTTACTTACCGTCACTCATGCTGGGTGGAGGAGTCTCGTTCCCAGAGTCGTCTGGACTGTGGTCTCGGTATCGGCTGCCTGATCCTCGGCGGCCCTCAGTGTAGCCTCCACTACGCCTGCGCTCTCCGGAAACCTTTCTGTCCTCGTACTCCCACGCCCGATCCCGGTCCTTCTTCGATCGCTTTGGGGCCGCTGTGAGTCAAAGATTTTACTCTCAAATCACAAAACCAAATTTGTGGGGAAAAAACAGTTCTGACCCTACATGGTTGGTGGAGGAATTTTTGAATTTTACTCACACTCCGATTCAGCATCATCGTCCGAGCTGACCTCGGCATACTTGGGCTTCTCGTTGGCTGTACTGCGCTTACGTTTGTTCATCTTTACCCTTTCACAAAGAGGCATGGTGGACTCGATTTCTGCAAGCAGATGCGGAGGAAGCTCCTTCAGCACCGACTCATCAATGCCCCCTTGAAACAAGTTAATAAAGACTGTTACTCCTTTATTTAATTCAGTCATGGCTCTCCAAGCAAATCTTTATGCAATACATCATTAAGGCAGTGTTTCATAGTTTACGTATCCAGGTGTTACTGTTTTGAAATATGCAACTAAACTGTCAGGAGTGATTGTCATGATTATCTTACCTTTTGAGGACTTCCCATAGGAAGGCCTGTTCTTGCTGGATTTGGAGCTGGTCGCATGCCTCTCCTTGATGATTTTCTGCACCTCGTCAAGGGAGAGCTTCTGAAGCACCACAACAGGCTTGGACCGTTTGCTGATGTCTTCTACCAGCCCGAGCCTCTCTAGCTTCACCCGTGGCTGGCTCCAAATCTCCCCAGGTCGTCTGGGTTCCGCGTTCCCATCCTTGTCGCGTTTCAGCTTGGGAATGACGAAATTCTTCAGCGCGCCAGACTTGCCGCCTAGAAGGAAATCAGGAAACTCTCCAGCTCTGCTGTCAGGGGGTGGCACCTTAGAGCCATCAGTACTTTTCCTGGTACCATCAGAGCTCCGCCTCTCCTCTTTGCTGTTGGGAGATTTGAGGTCAGATCGGGGCCGACCTGAGTCTGGCCCACTTCGGCTTTCCTGTTTCACGCGGGGACTGTCGGGCCGGGAGCGGTGCTCAGGAGAGCGCCTGTCCCGGTGTTCTCTAGATTCGGACCGGTGTTTACGCTCACGATCTCTGTCTTTGTCTCTGTCTTTATCTCGGTCCTTGTCTCTGTCCCTGTCTCGACCAGGGCGGTCTTGCTCTGACCTGCTGGAGGATTTTGGTGTTTCCGGCCTTCGGATTTTGGAGCCGTCACTGCTGCGCTCCCTGTCCCGCTCTCTATCTTTGTGTTTTTCCTCTCTGTGGCCGTCCCGGGAAAGCTCCGGACGGCCGTCTTTTCGGGGAGTCTCAGGACGGATTTTGTCAGGCTTGCCGTCGTGCCTGTGCTTCGACAGGTCCGGTCGCTTGTCCGAGCCCTGCACCTTCCCTGAGGAGTCGCGCCGACTGTCCTGCTTGTGTTTTGGCGTCTCAGGGTGGCCGTCTGAAGCCATTTTCTGCTGCTTTATGACCTCATGCCGTCCGTCTGCTGCCCTCTGCAACTCCTCGTCCGTTTTTGACTTGAGTCGCAGTACCCCAGCTGAGTCAGAGCCGTCATCAGCCCAGCGCTGGGCCTCCTGGGCAGGCACAGGGCATTCAAGCTGCCCCTCGGCTCTTCCTGCCTGCTGCAGGTCTATGCTGACCATAAGTGCTGGACGGTTAGCCCCGTTGCTGGCAGCACTAGCCTCCTGAGGCGTTGGTTTGTTCCCTGCGCTGCCCCCACCGCCTACACCAGGGCCTCCGGCAGTACCAGCAGCGCCGGGCTCCTGAGGGTACGAGTCCTGTTTCCGCTTCTTCAGGGGTTTGTCTAAACAAAACAAATCAATATCATTACATCATTCAAACTTGCATGAAGGAACTGGCTTCCTGGTTTCAGTTCCACTTCATAACAAAACCAGTCTCAAGAGCAATTCACACTATATAACAGGAAAACTGCTCTACCTTTATCTTGAACCTCCTTAGAGCAGCGTTCTCGTTCAATAGCTGATTCGCGCTCTATCCTTTCGATCTCAGCCAGGGCGTCCAATTCAGCCTCGTCGTAGGGTGTCCCGCTGACTGCTCCGGGCTGTTTGGCAGCGAGTGCCCCTGTGTTCTGCAGCACCGGGACCTGCTGGTACCCCGACTGTTCCCGATAGCTGTTGCAGGGCAGATCGTTCTCTGCGTCTGAGCCGTGCTCCACGCCGCCGGACATAAGCTCACTGGGCTGCTCTGTCTCCGCCGATTTGACCCGCGATAGCTTCAGCGTCAGCTTGGTGGAGTCTTTGGAGGGCGAGCTGACGATGTCGTACATGGCGCCTTTCTCACCCTCCTCCTTTATCATTTTCTTTTGCTTTTTCTTCCGCTCAGGCGAGTCCATGAGGAGGTCAGGAGCGGCATCTCGTGGTGAGGTGTATGGAGGTGGGGACTGGAGGATCAGAGGTGGCCGGGATCCAACTAGAAACAGAAACATTAAAAAAAAAAAAAACAGTTGCACTGATAGCCACAAGCATCATTTAAATCAGGATTATTTCAGGTTCACACAAATCCTATGGCATTGATTTCCTCATACCTACATGCAGTTACCCTTCAACACTGGGATTCAAATGGGAAGAAAAAACTTGGCTATATTCAGACAGCTCAAATCTGATTTTTTGCAAATCCGATTTGATCAGGAAAGATTTTCTGCAGTCTGAACAACACAGGAACACTTGAATCGCTTTCAAATCAGATTAAAAACTGATTTTGGAAGCCTGACCGGTCATGTGGTTTATTTTTTTCTTTTTAACTTTCACCTGCCCAACACTACTCAGATTCATGCCTGTGCTGTTACTATGACGACCAAGGTGGAAATGCAAGTAAACGTGACTACAGCCCAAACAGCCAAATCAGATTTGGTTACTTGTAATTTGCAATGCAGAGGCTAAAAAAAGTCAGATTCAAGGGGGGAAAAAAAAAAAATTCAGATTAGCCCAGCTGTCTGAACACAATGCAGGAAACACAAAACCATACTATTATCACAATATTATAATGCATTTCAAACCAAAGTAACACTTGTGTGTATGATTTATTGTATACACTATAAAACCATTTGACTACTGTGGTCAAAGGGAAAAAAACAGCCTGTGAGCAACATCAGTGATTTGTAAATATAAGGTAAATAACAAAACAATGCAGTATTTCTGGCGAGTATATTACGTGTACCTTTTGGGGTTCCTTCGCTTCCAGCAGGGGAGCACACGGATTGGGGCGATCGAAGGGGGAAGGAGGCGTTTCTCATAGAAGGATCACTCTCCTAGAAAACCCATATAAATTAGCTAGAATCTCAGCTCAACATTCAGTACATCTGCCAACACCAATCTTCTTTACTAAGTAGCAAAAACATGTTCTAAATCGTCCTTTCTGAGGTTAACAAAAGTAATGTTGTGTGGTAAAGTGTCTATTTGCTACATCTAATTGAACTGGAGCATGTGCTTATATGGTTCTATCAAATGCCATCAAAACGGTTTCTGTGCTCATTGAGTGGTAAATAGAAAGATCAAGTCTTTTACAGTTTCAGAGGTCCAGAAAGTGGTGATATAAAAAGAGGATATTATTAAATTCGGTTTCTACTACATTGCTGAAAAAAATACAAAAGCATCTTATGTATTTGTCTTAATACGTAACTTATTATAAAACTTATGCACACATGGCCATTAGATCTGAATCTATTAAGGGTGATATTTATTATGTTTATGTACAATAGTCGTCTATCGCGCCAAATAACAAAAATTAATCCTTCTATAAATGGGGAGTCGTAATCTTCATTTCCTGCGCAGTCTAGGCTTCTGAATTCACACTGCTCACGACTCATAACTCGTTCACTCACTGAACAAGAAGCTTTGTTGATGCACTCTTGCAACACACAAACAGCTACTGATCGCACAAACATGTCAAGGCTTAATAAAATCGGGAACAACTCAAAAAATGACAACTAGACATTTCCGTCTTCTACCAACAAGCAGGTCTTGGGGCTGATGAGGCAAAAAGCGAGGCATGATGATGTGCATCTGCTCACCTCATTTCCCAGTCTGTGGACTATGTTCATGTACTCTTCGTTGGAGCAATGCCGTGCGTTGTGATTGGCTGAGTTACTTGACATTTGCCCGGAGACCTTGTTGTCATGGATGTTTCGCATACCAGGCACCATGGGACTAGCCACAGAGACTGCAAAAAAAATAAATAAATAAATAAAAATTTTGAATAAACCACTAGATAAGTTTTGACAAACTGGTGATGCTTCTGCAACCAAGCCGGAAAAATGTTAGTCTTACAGCAATACTTAAATTGCGGCATGTGAACTCACCTTGGATCTGTTGATGCTGAGAGTAGGTGGGAGGATGAGGGTATTGCATGTAACCGGCAGGGCTCTGAGGGGCGTATGGGCTGGGTACGGGGCTGTTTTGCTGGGGTATGAACCGGGCACCGGAGCCCGTCTGAGGCTGAACAAAGCGACTACAGGCACAGGAAAGAACTTGTCAGCATACACTAGGCATTTGCGAGTAAATACATCTTATGCCATGAAAATTGCAATTGAAAAACAAAACTTGCGGAATACCTGGGAGGGCTGGGCGTAACAGGGGTTTGCTGGTAGTTTGTGGATGCCGGGCTGCCATGCATGGAATTTTGAGGCATCTTGTATGGCGGCATCATTGGCTGTTGCATTATACCTTCAATGACAAAACAAACAATCAATCGTCTACAACATAAAACGTCATAAGAAATTAAATTTAACCACCCGGTTAGTTTTACCAGCAGGATTAGTATACATAGCCTTTATCGTGTGCAAGAAACAAAAAGCAAGGGTCATTAGTCAGTCTAACTTTAGGATGCAGTGAAACGTCATTCTTGTCATTCAGTCAATCGTGTGGCAAAACACCACTGGTTACAACACAAAGTTTAACAACATGACAGACAGACAAGTTTAGGGGGTTTTAGGACAAGGACATGAAATATGTTAGAATGTACGTTAGAGTACAATTCACACATTGCTTATTGATTCATTGTTGAAGACAACAAAGGAACACAAGGAGCACAGCGTTGAGCGCGCTACGACAGAGACGTCTCTCTGGATCGGAAACACCTCAGTGGGCCTTTGCTTGCGGTAATTAGTAGGTCTGATAATTAGCAGGTCAATTATTAGGAGTAATTCTCATTCAGCCTTTCGTCAGCAGATCAGAAGAGTAAGGGTTAATAACACGACTGTATGCTAACCTCCCATGGCTTACTTTAAAATTTACTACCCAGTGTCAGTTTAACTAAAAATTAAATGCAGCCAATCAGCTAAGACATGTTTGGTGTCCACGGTGTGTTTCTTTAGTGTTGCACTGGACCTACAACTCGAATGTTTCCTGCAAGTGAGAGAATCTTACAATTATCATGTTAGCACTTTGCGAACTTCGTGGCTAAATCAACCCTGCATCAAGTTCTTATATGATCTCAGTCTTCCTTGTGTGGTTTATGACACCGTATGATAGTTGTCCATAAAAATTTAGATATCTTGAAGACAGAATTACTTCCTCAGAACATTGTCTGGTATCACTCTGTACAAAGAGGCATGGTCCAGAGTGACAACGATGGAATTAAAATTGTATGACCAACTAAACTGATCATCTGAACCACTTCTAATTTGCACTTAATTAAACTGTTTATGTACAAAATGGTATTGCTGAGCCAAACTATGTCTTTTGAGGTGAGCCATGCATGCAGTACACTTATATCAGTCAACTGTGACCACACAACTATTAATAGTCATTATTGCTGCACGAAAGCCCACGTTTCAGACTTCTGAACTAGGAAGCCTTCAGGATAGAGGAAGCTATAAAAGGCTCGGCTGCGGAAGGCTGCCGGAGCCACACCAGGCCTCACACTGTGCTCCATTGGGTTCAGAGTCAAGGGCAATGTCTCCATGTCTTCTCCTTACCGCCCTGAACCCCGTATCGGGTGGGCATACTTTTCTCCCTGAAGATGTTGGGGTTCCTGGACAGCACCGTCTGCAGCAGCACTGGCATGTCGCCCTCCGGGTCATCGCTGCCCAGGTTGTCCTTCAGCTCTCTGCCATGAAGAGCAACAGGGTGTGAGTGGAGCAGTTCATTAGGTCACACAGTAGAAAAGTAATTGGCACTTCATTTAAAACTCTGTGAAACCCATAAATTAAGTTTATGACCTGAGGTTCTTTTCTCTCTATTTTTTAAATATTTCAATTCATTTACAGCCTAAAGGATGATTTTAATTCAGAATAGGAATTCTAAATTTTTGGTGAGCCAGATTAGAAACTTTCTTGGGCCAGTTTCAGACCCACAGGCTGTATTTTTAACAACCCTGGTATAGATTATTGCCATATATTTTTTAAAAAATGGTGCAACAGTAAAAAACAGTTAAAAAAAAAAAAAAAAAAGCAGGCATCCCTTGTAGCAGTTGTGTAAACAGTGTGTAAATAGAAAAAAAGAAAGATCCTTTAAAAAAAAAAAAAAAAAAAAAAAACTTAAAAGTTGCCTGCAACCACTAAAACATATATGGTTGTTTTTTTCTATCCAAGTTCTTTATCCATGAAAGACAGCTCTCCAATCAAAAGCCCCAGGAGGTTTGGGGTGATTTGTGTTTACTCTCACACAGGTGAACCAGCAGCATCGCTATATTTCTGTGTTCAATTCTATCCGAAAGCAGAAGACGCTCAAAACAAAAGCACCACACACAATCACACACATCATGTTTGAAGAGGCTGAGACAGCAGAGATACGCACATGTGCTCGGTGGAGACCTGGTTAAGGCTGTGGACCAGCTGGGAGACAAGGTTGTCGTCCCTGCGGGCCAAGAGACAGTTGACCTCCTCGGCGATCCTCCCATTGTACAGCAGGCTCTTAGTGGTGGTGGCAGGGAGAGGGGAAGGCAAGGGCAGCTGGTTTAACACTGCAAAAAATAAATAAAAAGAGAGAGACTTTTTTCAGCATGGATTATCACAGTGTCTGGCTTGAAAAAATAAACTTAAAAAAAAAAAAAAAAAAAAGCTAAAACAGGCTTTTTTTAAGCAGTAGATCAGATACATGCTGAAAGCTGTGACGCTTTTATTTTTAGATTTATATTTTAAGTATATTGGCGTTTTGCCTTAGTTAAGTAGCTGTTAAAAAAGTGACAGTAAGCTGGAACTGTGTCCAAGCAGGTGGCCAAGCAGCACGCTGGCACCAAATAAATAAACTGAAATGCTTTTGTTTCAACGCCAGCATGAAGTGAAAAACAAGATTCAGGAAAGATGGCCGTGGAAACGGCTGCAGGACAAACGGCTGCAGTTCGGAATGATATTAGTTCACTTGGATCACGTAGATGAATTGAAAAATGTGAAGGATGCTATCTTACGCTATCCGTCAACGGTACTTTGAAAAGGTGGTCACACATTTTAAACACAAGCAACAGCGTCAGAGATGCATGCTGGAAAGGAGCAGAGACACAGAAGCCTCATCAGTTTTATTCCACTGACTGTTCTAACAGACATTTCCAAGTGTGTGAGCGCACAGTCCTGGGTTTTTAAGTTCTCAGTTGTTATGGTGGTAAAAATATATATAATATCTACGGCAGAATTCATACACTTGCCAGTGTTACCTTTGTTTAAAACATAATTTATTTTGTGTTGTAGTGAAACCTAAAGAAATATGAGACTGCTGCTTTTCTTCCATTTTGTGCGAGAAATGCTACTGAAGTTAAGAAGTTAAGTTTAAGATGCGTGCTCGGTCTCGACCAATAAATTCACTGAACCCGGACGTTTGGATTTTTCTCTTTATGGCACGACCAATTTGCACTCGTTTGCATTTTTTTTTATCTTAATTCAAATTGCATCTTGTTTCTTTGTCTTTGCATTGCTTGCCACTGTTGTCAGAGTTGCACTTAAATAGAAAAATGGTTGCATGTTGCTTTGTCGCTTGCTAGTGCGAAATCAGGAAAAGCCTAATGATAACAACAATAATAATAATAGCTCAGTAATAATAACAGTTTAATAATAATGATAGTAATGATTCATTCATTCCTCTTCAGTAACCACTTTATCAGGGTTGCTGTGCCTATCCCGGGAAAACATCCTGGATGGGACATCAATACATTGCAAGGCACTGCGTGCGCGCTCACACACACACACACACACACACACACACACACACACACACACACACACACACACTCATTCACACTAAAGAGCAATTTAGACTAGCCAATCCACATATCATGTTTTCGGACGTGGGAGGAAACCCAGAGGACACCCAAACAGAGATGGAGAGAACATGTGAAACTCCACACAGACAGTAACCTGAGCTCAAGACTGAACCGGGGAGCTGAGAGGCAATAACGCCACCCAGACCGCCATAAGAAGAAGAAGAAGTAGATGAAGAAGAGCTAGAGTGGCCTACATGGTGTCATTCAAACTCATATTCGTTATAACTGATTAATCTGGAGAGAGCAGAAAACAATTCTCTCTCTTCCAATCTACAGTGTATTAAATCAACAGCCTTTAATACAGTACACGCTGTCTTACCATGAATCGGAACAAGCAGAAAATAATCTATGATATATGTGATGTCTTTGTGGTGCCACACATCCAGTGAGACTTGATAAAATGTTAATTTTGATGGAGGTCCTTACTTGATTATGGCGTTCCACCATTTTTGTTACTTTTCCTTTACAGAAGGAAGAGAGCACGGTCGACTCTCTCGTGTCCCACCAGCTCACAGAGCTCATAAATACGCAAGGTTAAAGTTTGCCTACATGGGAAGGAGCGATAAGCATTTACCGCTGCCAGAAGTTCGTCGGAATCTCATCAACTTTGTCAAATAATCACGAAAAAACAAGCAAGCAAGATTAGTCACGTGAATTACTATTAGACTGACGCACATGTTGAGGGCTCCTGTGCTCTTTTTCCCCCTAAACAATTTCAAATCAAATGGGTCTAAAATCATCCTCATCAGCACAGGAGAGAGAACCGTTATAAGAATGCTGAGAAAACACGGTGTTACTGGTGGACAATTTTAGACCCAGAATTTCCTGAACCATTTACCAATGTAATGATGCTTCGTAAACTTGTGCCATGACGGAATGCTGCGTAAAGATCGGCTTTAATCCTCAGCCTTAAAATCAGAGGCTGTTTTGTAACACTGTAGTGTAAATGAAATTAACAGCTTGTTTATCAACCACTAAATGGCCGGTGTTATTGGTAATTCGAGCCAGTGGGTCATGGCCAATTAATTTACATTCACAAGATACCAGAGAGGATTGTAAGCATGACGTTAACCGTGTTTTCAAGAAGATCAGCCACAGTCAGAAACTGAAGCCCTAAACATTAACTTCTCTGTTCATGGGTAAGTGGGGTGATAGGACTAAAATAATAGGTTTGCTTTATATATATTAAAAAAAAAAAAAAAAAAAAAAAAAAAGAGCCGTAGCATTGCGTTAAAGAACATTTGTTGATACTTAATCTTTAATGTCCACAAAAATTATTTAATTTTTATATTTAAAAAAATAACATTTTATTTATTAAAAAAAAAAGAATAAAAAATATTTAACCTTGAAAGGGATTTATTTTTTAAATCTGGAAAAAAAAATTAAGTAAAAAACAATCAAATTAGCTGCTTCCTGTCGGTTTCCTTTTCCATCATGCCCTCCAATTTCTTTATTAGACTCAATTTTTGAATGTAAATCCGTCCAAAAACAGGCTATAAGCAGGATCTATGAATTACTCAGCATGTATGATTCAACTCCTTTAGATCTACTCAAAAATAATTGGGAGACAGATTTAGGTAAACTAATTTCAGTGGAACTCTGGCACGTAATAATACAGGGTATTTTCTCATCATCCATTTGCCTCAGACATGCTGTAATACAATTTAAAATTGCACACCGTTTACATTGGTCTAAAGTCAGACTTTCTAACATTAAAGCTGACACAGATCCCACATGTGATAGATGCAGGCAGGCTCCCGCAACTCTGCTGCATATATTTTTGGACATGTTCTGGACCAATATCTTTGAGACCTTCTCTGGGATATTTGGAGAGGTAGTAGAGCCATCTCCATTTATTGTTTGGTGTGGCCCCGGAAAACATTAGTTTTAGCAAAAGGAAAATTAAAATGTCGGCCTTCCGTTCCCTTCTGGCTAGGAGACTGATACTGATTAAATGGAAAGACCCTACTCCACCGACACTGAGCCACTGGATAAGGGATAAGATACAGTTAGAGAGTCTATTGGGGCATTTTATAAAATCTGGCAACCTTTCTTAACTTTTGTTGAAGAAATAAAAGCAGGCAATATGGTCTTGTAAAAGAAAGGGGGTGGGGAATATTATTTATATTTACTTCATATTGTTTATTTTTCATTATTATTATTATTTTCTTATTTGTTTATGGACATCTGATCATGTATAGTACACTTATGCTATGTCTGGTGTTTGAGGGATGGGGGGGTTCAGTTTTGTATACCTTTGTTCTTTCTGTATAATTTGAAAACCAATAAAAAAAAAAAAAACCTTGATCAAAAAAAGAACACTATTTTCCATGAATTTTGACCCAAGAATTGTAATTAATCACCTCGGCTTCTCCACTAATTATTCTCCCATTAACACCGCAAAGTGTGTGACACATTGTTGGGATTGTCTGGTACAAAGTCTACAACTGCTTCGTGTCTCGCGACGTGATAGTAGCGAGTTGCTAAAACTGAACCGCTCAGTGTCTTTTATGAGGGGAAAAAAAAAAGAGCGAGAGAATGAAGCGATCGCTCCGTTCCTGCCAGGATGTCGGCGCTGTCTCTGCAGCGCTGAAGCCAATTGCATTCCCTCTGGAATCCCCTGGCATGGACGGCAGGAGGGCACACCTCCACATTACAGCCAGTGCGTATTTTACCAGTGGGCGCACAGGAGACAAAATTAAACTGAAACAGCTTTATATATCACTGCACATGATCAGAGTCTTCTCCTCGTCTCAACTCTCACGCTTAAAAAAAACCCGACTAGCACCAACAAAATGATCAGCTGGTCCTTATGTACGAGTTTTAACATATATTCACTATCCAAACAACACGATCCAGGCGTAAGCATTGGAGTGTTTAAGTGCATGCTTTCTCTGCGATTTGAGGAAACACAAGCAGGCCTGCTGTAGAGTAAAAAAATTCCATGTTATAAAAGACACTTTTCTTCAATAACATGCCTAATGAGTGTGTGTGTGTGTGTGTGTGTGTGTTACTTACAGTCAGTGAGGCTAGCAATCCCAGCAAGAGTGGTAATGGGAACATGAGGCATATCCCCATTCATGCTGAAGATGGGGGTGGGGGGTCGTGTCGATGTGCAGGATGCTCAGTGTCGCTGCTCTCCGACCAGCCTTCACATCTCCCTTCTGCTGAAAGAAAGAGAGAAGCGTTGTGAGCAAAGACAACTAACTCAGCACCACTGATTAGCGATGCACAAAGCAGAAATGTCGTATCTTTTCGCAATTATTATTATTAAATCATCTCCCAATTTCAGAAAGTGTCACAACAGAAAATGAGGAGGACTTAAAACCTCATCTTTCATTACATCAACTGGTTTTGCAAACGTCTTCCACTGGGAGTCATCCTATTAGAGCAAACCAAATTCGAATGTTTTGCATCCCAGGACCCCTTACAGAGCGAGACGATTTCACAGCACAGATTTAATTTTAAGAACTCTAGAGAAAATATGTACCATCATGTTAATTTATTTCAGCCATTAGAGCTGGATCTGTATGTAGACTTGAAACACTGTGTATTCGCTTAACACCATTTCCTTACATTTATTAATACAGCACTTAAATTTCACAATATTTACACTACTTCCATTTTAAGTGACCAGTCAATTACTCTCACGACTATGATAACTAAATAATAAGCATAATTTACTTTTATACTAATCGAACATAATCTCCAGCACAGCCACTTGATTCTAAAAAAAAAAGAAAAGAAAAAAAAAAAAAAGAAAGGAAAATGCAATACAGTCAAGGACCCTGTGGATCCCTGGATGTCAGTTGGGTTTAAAGAATTTGAATAAATTGTTATCTAAACAAAAGTAAGATCTTCAGTGTCCAGTCTGTCAGCATCTAGGATGCCTAAATAGTGTCCCAAAAATATAATACGCATCAGAACACATACACAGAATTTCTGGGGAAGGGACGGACAGTGCATATCCCCAATATGAAAATTCTTGTGATACCAAATAATCCAACAGTCTGATGCAGGTTACACGAATCACTGTAAAAAATCTGACCCAAAGCACCGATATTCACACCAATCGATAATCAATGAAAAAAGATTTCAAATACAAAGGTGAAAGAAGTGAAGTAAGGAGAAGTAAATCTAAGACCGGGCTACAGCATGCCTGCATTTCAAGCTGTCTCCTGTCCATCACTTAACCTTAAAGCATCGAGGGCTAGCCATGATTCAATCGCCTTAATAACAACATGTCGGATTCTCACAGCAAGAAGGCGTCAAGGGCAGGCACCTATAAACCTGAAGAATGGAGTTTTGCTGAACCAGCACGCACGATACAAGCAATTAACTTGTTTAATCGCAAAGGCGTTTGTGTCATATCACCCACCGCTGCATGCAACAAAAAAAAAAAAAAAATTCTGAAACCTAAAAACAGAATAGCTCGGTTTACTGATGCATCACAATCGAAATTACCATACAAGTACAGACCTGCTTATCTTGCACTGACTCCAAGCTTGGCTAGAGCACAACACAAGTCTCAGTGTGCATCTATTTACATCTGCAATGCAACTTAATATACAGTCAAAGCAAGGGTGAACCCTGGACTAGAGAGACCTACATAAGAAGCCACACATCACATGACACTTCGCAACCATCCACAAAATTACTCTAGCTTATAAAACAGGCGGAAAAGCGGGACACAGGTGTTACGTGTGCATCGTGCACTTCTCTATATCTGCATCCCTAACGCTGTGACGAGGGGTTCAACCGTCTCTGCAGCAGAGGGTGATGTGAAAACTGTCAGCAGAGAAGACTTCAGCGTCGTGTAACATCACAGGTGTCAATCACGCAGTGTTCACATGCCAGAACAGTTCACACCATTTAACAGAGCTGATGACGATCTAGATCATCAGATAAACCTTTCTAATATCAGCAACTCGTCAAATACAACAAATCATTTGTTTTTAAAGGTATGATAAAAGTTATATTCCAATGCAGTTACCCAGCTGAGTGACATCACAGTGCAATATAACGCTGTTAACCTCTAACTAAACCGTTTGTGTTAGATAATAGTTTGTGCATGTTTGATTTTTGACATATTATATGCTCAATTTGCTGTGACATCAGTCTCAGCCACTGTCTATGTGTATACGTACACATGTGTGTATATCTATCTATCTATCTATCTATGCACATATCTATATTTATATTTATACATATTTATATAAACACACAAGATGCTTTATCCAGACATAAAACAAGATGATGTTCTACCCAAAAAAAAAACAAAAAAAAAAAAAAAAACCCACATTGCATTTTCACTGTAGTTCTTTCATAAATCATTTGTCAAAGGTAGAAAATAGAGTGAGTGTATATACAGGGATTTACGGTAACCACCTGGCACTTGGTGGGAGGAAAAGAAAAAAAAGCTGTTTCTGGTCTGTTGTAGTTTTAGTGTAGTTTCAGTGTGCATGTAAACTTTCTAGGGTCTACATCTACAAAACAGATTTCCCCCAAGCATTCAGGGGCTACTGTAAAACCTCGTATACACGTGCACTCCGGTTTCTACTGCAAAAACTTTTGAAAGCTTCTTCCCTGACTGGCACACATGGAGAGCAGATGACATTTTTAATCACTTTCTAATTATTAACCAGTCCACATTTACGTCTTTTTTTGTCTCTTGGCAGAAAACATGCTGTTTTTGACCATTTTCGGTGGCATTCCTAATAAATATAGTTAATTGATGCTACACTAATAGATTTTTTCATATTAACGAGCTCTATTAATGAACATTCTCCGTTTACTGAAAGAACGTCAGAGGGTCACATCTTTCAAATGAGAATATCAAGATGAGAGATTACGAGAGCGAGTGAAAGGGAGTGTTAGTTAATATCAGATCATTCATATCATGAATCAATCCTTCCTGATTGCTATGCTGATTGGCTCATCTGAAAAAAAGAAGACTGTCCGTATTTGCGTATTTTTGAGTGATAACACGTAGCAGAGTACTCTAATGTTAAAATGCGAACCTATGGCTGGTCTGGATAAATATTCTTCCTCACATGCCTATCTGTCACCTTTATATAGAAAACTGCCTTCTACCTTTGCGCATATCCTCTAAGGAACTTCGGAATCCTCGCCGTTGTAATATCTGCCACTTGTCCTCCGACACATCTGCTCTAACTCTACCGGACTGCCTGGCCAGTCTTTTTTCACATATCTTTTAGAACTCTTCTAATAAAGTCTGAAGGCTGAGACGTTCATGGAAAAACGTCTTTTCCGCTGGCTTTGCCTCAACTTTTCGACTGTTGTCCTGTTGCAACATTTCGTTTTTTTAGCATCCTGGAATTCAGGTTTTTCCTGTAGATCCGTGGTTCTCAGAGTTGGGTCTACAAAGCATAGCCAGGGGGTCTATGTAGTGGAAATCACGACCCGCCATTAATAAAGGTTATTATGGCTATAAATAAGATCGGCTAAAATCTCATGACAATTTTAGTGTGCAAATTTCAAAAATTCTCCAACAGACAAATTACTTCTGTGTACATTTAACTAATGTGCATAATTTTTGAATTGTTTGAGAACGCCTGCTGTATATAAATTGGTTAAAAAAAAAAAACATAGCAGATCCAAAATTTTGCAATGGGTCCCAAATTAATTCCAAACTAACAAACCACACACCTGACAATCCACACTTTCAGAAATAAAGGTACTTCTCCTTAGTGCTGGTGTGACACCATGAAGGGTACATCTTTTGTGCCTCTATGAGGTATCTTTTACCTGGGAAAGTGTGTTTGGTGTATCTTTACTCAGCTATAAAGGTACATAAGGGGAACTTAAGGTCCAGTTACGTACCGTAAAAACTGAATTTGAAATTTACTGAAGATGAATGCAAAAAAATTAATTTTAAAAGTAACAAGACAAACTAAAGGGACAAGGAAAAGTACTGAGAGGGCACTGAGAGTGCATTACGTAATCTAAATGATCATACAAGTACAGATCTGATTCATTTCCATACAGCGTAATCCACTAAACAGAATGATTCGAAATAATTAGAACGCTTACTATCAACATTTGCTTTTTTTTTTTTTTTTTTTTTATTTTACCAGATCAAATTTGAAGCAAAGAAGAAAAGCTGCAGAGGTTTTTCATTCCCTCAGTGTAGTAGCTTTCTATAAGTGAATTAATTTTTAAACTCATCAGTACAATAGGATGTTCACTATTTCAGAGTAGATGCAGAACTAATGAACAGTCGCACCATTCAAGCTCCAACTGAAACCGACGGCCAGATCACTCTCATTCATGAATCTATTGCTTTAAGGGGTGGGGATCAAATAAATAAACAGGAGATCTCGGATTACAGATAACGCCCCCCACAGCGACCTCCAGCAGAACCACACTGCTCAGAGAGGGAGGGAAAAGCACAACACGCACAAAGGATTAGCAGTTAGAGTACAGAGAGTGAAACACAGAGACAGACAGACAGAGAGAGAGGAAAGGGAGGCAGACAGCCAGAGGCAGACAGATACTGACAGAGGGAGGAATAGTGAGACAGAGCATAAGACAGAAAGAGAGAGAGAGAGAGACAGACAGAGACAGACAGACAGAGAGAGAGAGGGGGGAGAATGAGAGAGAGAGAGAGAGAGGGAGGGAAAGAGGGAGGGAGAGAGAGAGAGAAAGGGAGGGAGATAGAGAGAAAGACAGAGAGAGACAGACACAGACAAAGGGAGGGAATCAGAAAGAGAGAGACACACAGACAGAAGGAGGGACAGGGGGACAGATACAGAGTGATGGAGATAGAGAAAAACAGAGACAGACAGAGGGAGGGAGAAGTAGACTGACAGAAAGACAGAGAGACAGAGGGAGGGAGACCGACAGAAAAAGAGACCGACAGAGGGAGGGAGAGGGAAACCGACGAAGGATGGAGAGGGAGACCGACAGAGGGAGAAAGAGGGAGACAGAGGGAGGGAGAGGGAGACCGACAGAAAGAGAGTCAGAGGGATGGAGAGGGAGACCAACAGACAGAGAGTCAGACAGAGAGAGATGGAGAGACAGACCGACAGAGAGAGACAGACAGAGGGAGGGAGGGATGGAGAGGGAGACCAACAGAGAAAGAGAGATAGACAGAGAGAGAGAGAGACAGAGGGATGGAGAAGGAGACAGATGAGGAATGGAGAGGGAGACCGATAGAAAGAGAGACAGACAGAGGGATGAAGAAGGAGACAGAGACAGACAGAGGATTGGACAGGGAGACAGACCGAAAGAGAGAGACAGATGGACACTGACAGAAAGAGCGACAGACAGAAGAGGGAGAGGGAGACAGAGAGAGAGAGAAAGACAGACAGAGGGAGGAAGAGGGAGACCGAGAGAGAGAGAGAGAGAGAGAGAGAGAGAGAGACAGACAGACAGACTGATGGAGAGGGAGACAGACAGAGAGAGAAAGACAGACAGAGGGATGGAGAGGGAGACCGACAGAGGGATGGAGAGGGAGATAGACAGAGAGAGAGACACAGACAGACAGACAGAGGGAGGGAGAGCCACTGGAAGACTTGTGTGTTTATCGCCACATTCTCATACCCAGATTTCACATTACGCTGTGTGTGTGTGTGTGTGTGTGTGTGAGTGTGTGTGTGTGTGTGTGTGTGTGGGAAAGTGAATCAGAGCAACAAAAACAAAACACTGAACACGTTCCCAACACTGAAACTAAACTCAGAACTCAAACAAATCCCCGGACTGCCAGGACCTGTCTTCCTGCTTGCTAGTTTCCTGTGTTAGCATAACAATGTGACGCGACAGCTCAGCTACCTCAGCCACAGCTCACTACACTGCATGGAGTGTTGTGTTAGAGCAAAAATATCATTCAGTTTCATTACTCAGAACTACAGAGTGCAGAAATACAGCAAGAAGTGTCCAAACTTTGCTCTGTTTTGTCGCAATATCGCTGTGGCCATTCATTCTCCACTGAAATGAATAGCGCCTGTGAAGATGAAGAGTCAGCCCGCGACTCCGAGTGCGGAAAACAAAACTACATAATAATCATCAGCTCATTTCATTTCATGCACAATCCTGGAATGCACATTAAAAAGACTACTGTCACTACTTTGTTAGAAATATCCAAATTTGCAAAAAGTTATCCAAACGAACAGAAGAATTTCTTATTCCAAAATAACGTTACATGCCAGCTAATCATCGGGCTAGCAACGTGAAAACACCGCAAAAAAAATTCAAACAAACAAACAAACAAAAAAAAAACCTATAAACCCTTTTTCAAATAAATCGTTCAAAATGAGAAATATTTCTGTTCATACCGTTAGCTTTGATTTGTTCGGCGAAATGGCTAACTAACCAGCTATACGAGTAGCAGCGCCATGCTAACTATCTAAACTATTTTCCTCGGATTCTCGCTAGCGCTAGCTTTAATTCGGAAACACACAGAGTCAGCTAACAGACTAACTACGTTAGCGGTGCAAGTTTTACATTAGCTTCAAAACGTCACTGTACTTAAACCTGGCCAGTTATTCAACAACACAAAAAAAGCATAAATACTGTAATTACCTTCAGTAAATATTAATTATGCTTAAAAAGAGTCTTGTGAGCATTAATTCCAGTTAAAAGTTCGCTAGCTCGCCAGTTAAGTCAGTCGGCGGATTAGAGGCTAATAACACAAGCTTTATTTTAGCTTCTATTTATTAATTAATTCATCTGGGATATATTAGAGTAAAATTCCCTAGAGTTATATTCAGAGTCAATTAAAGACCAAACGTCAAATTTCAGCTCCATTTCCGGGAGTCAACTCTAACTTTGCTCTATTTTTTTCAAACGGCAGTGTATGCTAAAGCTAACTGTAGCAAGTTTAACCGAATCTGTTCCTCACGGTGGCTTCCGTAAAGCGCAGAATTTATTCAGAAAGTCTCTAATTGTGGTTTAAATATATTCAGAAATCCTCAAATTGTGGTTTGAATGCTTTAAGCTAAGCCTTGCGTTTGTGTCTCTGGGTCAGTGTGTTAAGTGAAGCGTTATTAACACCACTACATTATAATAACGAGACATTAGTGATGTTCTACATAAGCTTCAGATGAAAAGCTGCTGATGTGTGTGAGTTTAGAAATGGAAGAAATGATTAGATAAAACACTGACTACTGAACAAGTGCCCAGAGAAGGGAAAAGAAGTGAAATGAAATGTTCACATCGTATTTTTCTCCACCTGGACGACAGGAAATGCCTTGAAAGAGTGGGTTTGCTTTCTAGGACTTGAGCAGATATCAAGCAAAACACAC
Source organism: Pangasianodon hypophthalmus (assembly GCF_027358585.1). Classification (NCBI taxonomy): domain Eukaryota; kingdom Metazoa; phylum Chordata; class Actinopteri; order Siluriformes; family Pangasiidae; genus Pangasianodon; species Pangasianodon hypophthalmus. The sequence continues at coordinate 4,328,044 of NC_069726.1, read as the reverse complement.
TCTGACTTCACTGGTGGTGTTTTTAACCAGAACCTGGAGTCTGCTGGAGATTTCCTGAGTGCTAACCTGTTAAAGCGATATAAGCCTTCAGGTGTTAAAGGAAGAGGAAAAAAAAAAACATTAAAATGTGCTGTTCATTGCTAGTCTAAGAAAACACAGGACTAGAAAACACACTGGTCTTACCTGCCTAATGGTAGCTAGGAAGCAAATCTGAAACCAAAATAACTCTACTCAGATTAAACAAACTTGCTAAAGATGCAGCCTGCAAACTTACATGAGGGCTAAAAAGCAGAGTGTTTACAGTTGACTCGCCTACTGAGCTAAACCAGCCAATTTGCCAGCTAGCTCTGTAGGCGAGTCAGTGTAAACAATGCTAACTGGCTAGGCTAACTTCCAGCTAGCCAGGCCTTTTCTTGTTCTCGTTTATAAGCAGCGTTTTAGCTAGCTAAGATAATGAGCTAAAGTTCTTTTTTTCTGCTACGGTGTTCAAAACATGTCCGGGTTTGAAACAAGGCGGACCAAGAGGTCGAATTTGGGCATTTTTGTGTTCGTTTGACCAGTGTGGCCTTGTAGCTAGCTAACAAAACCGCGAACCGCGGACTCGCCTAAGGTCACTTGCCCGTGGCCCCGTCGCCGCGGATCGGCCACACAAGGCAACACGCAGCGGAGAGAACGGAAAGAAGCCAGCGGAGCTAGCTTAGCTTAAGCTAACCCAATTCGAGCGAGCGATGAATAACATTGAAGTTTCGCACGGCCCCAGATATGTTATCGGGTATTTTAGGCTATTCTCTTTGATCGACCGCGGATAAATGAAGTGATCGGTGCGTTGGTTATTTACCTCAGGACTTGGGTGTTTAACAAAAAGAAATTGTAGCAAACGTTTCGGATCAGCCTCTTGAGCTCCCCTCTCCGTTCCTGTGTCGCTCTTTGCAGCTACTCCGAGTAATATAACAACAATAATCCGGGTCGGGAGGGTTCGTTCTTCTTCCTTCTCACTGCAAACATGAAGGCTTGAGGGAGGTAAACAACATTCCTTTCAACCGGTGGATTTTCGCCCGGTTTTACACTCCAGCGCCGATTGAAGATGGTTGTAAATTTCCAAGCGATTTCAGGGAAATATTTAGCGGCGGAAAAAAAAACCCCGAAAGACTATTGACGCGGTGATAAAAGAGATCCACTCAGACTCTCCCCCCCTCTCTCTCTGGCAGAACAAAATGCCGACCGGAAGCACCGCTGCGGGAATGACTCCCTCCACCGGCGCCAAACCGACCAGCAGCGACTCGGGCCGAATCCCAAACGACTCCATTTTGGTCCAAAGAGTGCTGCATAGGGGCCATTACTTCCTACCTGAGCTAGTGCGGGTATATAGGGAGCAGGGAGTTATTTGGGATTCAGCCACATCTACTTCCGCTGTTTTCTGCATGCTTTCTTTCCTACTACTAATTCTACAGGAGTCTAAAGAATCGTTATTGGGAACAAACCAATGGACAATCCTTTTCCCTTTTCACTGTCAAAGTTGTCACAGCAGGTCAACTTTACACATTACTGCTTCTACAGGTGGAAGGATGGTTTTATTTTTGCCCTAATATCTGTAAATTCTGTAATAACTGATGTGCCTAATGCAGCTGTTTTAATTTTATTCCATTCTCTTTATCATAAAAATATAGCTTTCACTTTTTTTTTTTTTTTTTACTTTTTTTTTTACTTTTTTGCAAACACAAATCACATCAACACAGAGATCCACTGAGACAAAAGTCTGCACCATGTATGAGTTTCCTTCATATACCTAAGCCTTCTGTACATTTGGATTTTGTTGAAAAACCCCTGAGCAATGAAAAACTTTCTTATTAAATAAAATCAGGTAGAGAGGGGGACTAGTATTACACATGAGCCAAAAGTAGGATATCATTTACAGACAGCTTGTCTCATGCCTCAACTACAAATCTCTGATGTGATTTAAAGAAAATCAACCAGTCTTAAAAAAAAAAAAAATCAATCTCATATATATGTATATGTATATAGTCATTATTTAATGTGATCATACAGTTAAAGAGAATAATTAAAGGCTTCTTGGATACTTTAAGCTTTAAATTAGTGACATATCACTAATATTTAATCTGTCATGTGTGTGTGTAAATATTAAAACTGATGCACACACAACCACTGCTTTAGCTCAGGTGACTTTTAAGCGCATCTCCTACACCGAGCTGCCTATTTATTACATTTATTAATTACTAGGCTGATATACCTAATGAACTAGAACATTATGTCTCATACAAGCACACAACAATGTAATGTCTTAATTACAAACTACTCATCATCTTGCCTTTTATAACGAGCTTAAGATCATAACAACATCTTACCGGTTTAGTTTCTGTACAAAATGGCCAAAAATGATAGTTTTGGAAAGTAGAGATGAAAGGTTGATTTCTTTTCTGCTCAGTTTTGTGGAGTGCTGTCTTAATGGAAGTGCTGACTTTTCAATATTAATATCAAATAATTAAAGATTATTAAAGATTGTTGCCAATTTTGTGTCATTTTATAATTTTTTTCTATATATTTTTGAAAGAATTTTCTGCTTTTCTTCATGAAATATAAAAAAAGATGAATAAAAATTGGAATAAGGTTACACTCCATTGTTGGCACAAACTTAAATATCATGGCACACATTATGTACAGAGAAAATATCTATAAGTATTGTCATACCACTCAAGACTAATATTAAATGCTCTTTAAAATATTTAACGTCCAGTTTGCTCAGTTTTTTTTTTTTTTTTTAAATCACTGGACCTACATTGCTGTCATATTTTCTTTTCATCTGTTTGTGGTAATAGTGCTACAGCTTTTATTCTTTATTTTTCAGCAGTCTAGGCCTCCATCACTGTTATTCAACCATTTTAAAGATGTGGCCTTTGGGATTGTAGACTAGAAATCACAAGATCAAGCTGCCAAAATAATCTGACAAATCTTCCAGGTCATCAAAATTCTTTTCATTCATTTATTTTGCAGACGCTTTTTTCCCAAAGTGACACAAAATGTCTCGGAATTCAGTTCTAGCTCAAGGCTTTAACTGTGGCTCACTGAAAGTTTTTTTCAGGGATTTGCAAAAAAAATCGATTGTGTAAAATTCAATCTATGAATTCTTTGTGTTCTGAGTGTTTCCAGCCTAAGCGTACCAGATGATTAGATGCTTTTTTGTGGGTAATATTTTCAGAGACCAACTCAATATTGCAAAATAACTTAACATATTTAGTATTATTGTAAATGGTACTGCGTCAAGTAATGTGTTACTTTAACAAACTCTGCATTTGAGAGATATTGAAGTGTCTAACTGACAGAAAATTGCTCTGAAACACTTGACATTTTATGTCAAGTCCATACCTGTGATGTTCTGCAGGATGTACATACAGATTCAATATTGCTATCATTGCAAAAAAAAAAAAAAAAGAGGGGGGTCTCTGCATCTTTACTAATGAATTCATGCACACTAATGACAAATGCAGTTTGTGTATCATTTACTACATAGATTTTATTAACTTTCTGCAAACTCACGCCCTGTGACACTTCCCTTAACCATTTACACATTTCCCCTGTTTATATAAAACCCATTAAGTAACTAGGATTAGAATAAAGTGTAATATTCAATGTATACTGACTCTATATCGTTTTTAGAACATCATTAAAATTTTTTATGAGCAAACCAGCTATAATATTTATTAAAACAGATTTGTTGAAAATATCACAAAGTACCAGCTATATTTCATGTTTAAATAATACACAATAATAATAATAGATTACTAGTGAATAATAAAATGAATAATTGAATTAATTATTTAAACTTTTATTAGTTTTCCCAAACTCCACCCTCTGTTGACATTTCACTTTTATATTTACACCTTTCTGCTAAATTTTAGAAGTAATACTCTTGAATAATAATAATAATAATAATAATAATAATAATACACTGTAATATCACTATTTCGTTTGATTTCACTGAGAAACCTTCTATAATATTTATTAAAATAGATATATTAAAAGGATCACCTCTAGCTTTTGTATGTTTGTTCTTTAAAAAGAAAACCATCATGCAAAAAATTGTAGTAAATTATTATTAAATAATAATAAATAATAATGACAATCATTATTATAATATATAATAGTAATAAAAATATTTAGAGGTTTAAATTGATTGCAAATGATGTTGGTATAGCATGAGTTTAAAGGAATAAATCTTACAGAGTTTAAAAGTCATTTGTAACTTTTAAAAATTTTGCTCACACATTGAAATTAGATTCTTTTCAGGTTTAGAGGGTTTTTTTTGTAAACAGCTCGTGGGCGCCCTCTTGCGGTAGAAAGCTGAAAGTGCAACACATCCACATAAACACAGATCAGGAAATGATTGGCATCATCTAGGTCTAAACTGCCATCTGATAAACACACAATGCACACAAACCTACAATATCTGACAAAACAATTACTAAAAATTATTTACTACTTTATTAGTATATTGGTTCTTTATTCAGATGAAAATCCTTCATCAAGTGCTCCTGAGAATGCACAATGTGAACAAAGTGATATATAAACTAATAACAACAATAATAATAATAATAATAATAATAATAATAATAAACTTGACTGGTAAATCAAATTCCAGCATCCTGGATGCTATGGATGTTATTAGTAACATCCCAGTTACTGTAATTCCTCTATCATCTGTGACCAGCGTTAGTCTCCATTGTGGTTGCTTGATTATCAGAAAGCACTGGACCACAAATCACAAGTTCATGTTCAAGTGTAATGTTGTTCTGTTGTTGCTTTTGTGTTTGTCATTGTACTCTCCTGCAGGGCTTGTTCAATATTTTGCACCCAGGGTCCTCTATAACTAAAATAAATCCCACAGGCCCCTTCGGCACAGGTTTATTCCATGAACACAATCCATCTATTCAAATATTAACCTCATTATTTAAATGAGTACAATAATATTCTGTATATCTTTTGGAGTCATAGAGCTTTTTATTCATGTACGAGTTGACATTATTTAGGGCTGATTTGCTTTTGAGGTACTGAGGTGTGGATCAGGCCTATTCAATTAACGTGACCAAACAAGGTTAATGACCATAAGAACTTCATAATATATTTAATAGCTTTAATAAACATGCGGTGTAATTTCAACTATTAAAAAAAAAAAAATTTAAAAAAAAAATGCATGGACACCTGCAGGTCCTGACCCCACTTCGGGAACATTATTGGTATGGGCTAGAGATTTTAAGATTTAACATTTAACACTTTGTTGTGAGATGATTTATACAATTTTAGTCACAGAATTTATCTGGTTTATTGTAAATTTTCCCAGAATAAATTCATTTTACTCGTAAGTGTTGTGGAACTCTTAGTACAGTTCTATTCAAGCAACAATTAAAAAGTTAAAATATGCACACACACACAAAAAAAATTAAAAACACAGAATTTCCTTTCAAATTGTTTAACTTCACTTCTCTTAACATGCAAAATAATAGGATTTTTTTTTAATATTAGGAAAAATGGCTTGCTCAAGGGTTCTTTGGATTGTTAACGGCTTTTAGCTTCCTAAAGCTGCTTTGCTCCCTCTCTGTTAGAGAAGCTCTCCGTTGTTGGGTTCTTTATAGAACAATTCAATCTCAGAGAGATAAACCAAAAAATCTGTACAGATTGTAGACTACACTTTTTTTAATACAGTAAGACTTATATTACGTTTACACAACCTGTGAGAATGATATAAATGTGGCAATACAATCTAAAACAAATAGCAAAATATTAATAATAGATCTTTACAACATTAGATATAGCACATATGGATGGCAGTTGTATCTGTATTAATACATTTTGCACTTTCTCAGGTTCATTTTTAAGTAAATGGCTCTGGTCATGTGATTAAATAATATCATCCACTTAAAAATTCCATATGAAATAATTTATTAATAATCTATATAATTTTCTTTCAAACATAAGTAAAAAAAAAAAAAAAAACCTTCAGTCAAAATTGTGATTAATGTGATTAAATGTGTTAATGTTCACTTCTCGAGATCCTAAGCACCCAAATGGTAGCATTTTGAATTTTAAAGGTTAAAATATGTAAAATATTTAAGACATGTGCTCCTAATTGTGCAGATATGCAGGTTTATAGATACATGAGACACTTGCGTTAAATAACTAAGATTCTACCCTACACTGCAAAAAAAAAAAAAAAAAAAAAAAAAAGACATCTTAGCAGGTAAAAATATCTTGAATATAGTGAAATGTATTATTTCCTATTATTTCTAGACATTTTACTAAATTCAAGCTTAAAATTGTCTGATAATTTTGTTATTTTTGAAGCATTTATTTCTAGAAAGAAGCAAAATTCTTTACCAGCAGAATAAGAAAATGTAAAGTTTGAAATGAGTAAAAAAAAAAAAAAAAACAAGTTATTAAACTGGAAATAAGTTTAATAAGCTTACATTTGGTTAAGCGTAATCTCATAATAAGAAATACTAGATAAATCGGGACTATATTCAAGATATTTTCATTTGCTAGGATGTCTTTTTTTTTTTTTTTTTTGCAGTGGATACATAATAAAAACCTTCAAGGTCTCTAAATCTTCTAAAAGTGTATGGCAAGAATACTGTAAGCCCATATTCTGGTATAAACAACACAAACACACATTATTTATTTACTTTATGGCAATGTTTTAAAGTGGTTATTGTTTATTAGAACAGAAAAGCCTGATGAATTCATGGCGTGATAACTGTAATACAAAATATAATATAATTATACATATAAAATCATATTTAAATATATATGCTCACAACTTCTCAGTCTCAAATCTTGTGCAGACTAGAACAGATTTTCTTGCTGCGTTTGGCTCCATCAATCTTGCCCTTGACCCTGACTTGTCTCCCAGTCTCTGCTGATGAAAAGTATACCCATAACCTGATGCTACCACCAGCATGCTTCACTATGGAGAAGATGTGGGATTTCTGCCAAATCTAGCGCTTTGTGCCAAGGGCAAAAATGTTCAGTTTGGGTTTCAGCAGACCAGAGAACCTTTTTAAAGCCCAGCTTTATGGAGTGTCCTGGGTATGGCCGTCCCGTAAACACCCTCTCCCATCAGAGCTGTGGATCTTTCCAGCTGCATCAGAGTTACCTTTGGCCTCTTGGTTGCTTCACAGTGACCTCCTTAACCATTTACTGAATTCTGGTCAAGGCAGAGGCAAGATTACTCTGTTTTAAAAATATCGTGCCATATTTCTAAGGCCAAAATGCACCTGCACCAGCAGGTATAACACAGCATAACACCAAGTGGGCAGCAAAACACTTTTCCAAGCACAAGATCTTCTCAAGTTATCCCTCTGGCCCCAACCAGGCAATAAATTAATCAATATCAGGATCTTACATATGAATTCAGGAAAACACAGTGCTTTAAGATTATCAACAAATCTGTTTGGGATCTGATCAACTGGATATTCACTATAGTTAAAGTTTTGAAAGAACAAAATATACTGATCATTGCTAAGTACAAGATCATTCAATGCATTATTAATTATGAAGCATACTTTCAGAAGAAATGTTCTGATGTGGGGTTGAGGTGTAGGAAAATGGTTGTGGTCATCCTTACTGTTTTATGATTGACACTTCTATTGCTCAGATTGTCCACAAGGTGGCAGTAAAAGTCCACATTTAGTGTAGTGTAACTCAGGCTCTTAAACTTCACCTCCAGTCAATAATCCTTTCTAGTCTATAAACAAATCCACACACCTGCTTGTTATGCATCACATATTTATTTTCTCAATATAACCCAACTATTTTTAATCATTATGCACATTAAGATAATACACAGGATCATACTTTTTACTTTTAACCTCCAGAGCTTCCAGGAACTAAAACGACCCTGAAATCTTGTTAATTAATTGTGAAAAAGCCCATGTGAAAATAAATACCCATGCACTGCATTTGAAAAATTAAAAAGTGAAAAATTAATTATGCCTAAATTCACATGTGGAAATAAAAACATGTAGAAAAATGTTTAAAACGTAACAAAAACCACATGTGTAAATTTCACACGTGACTATTCTGTAAGGCCCAAACCATTCTGTATGGAATAAACCTCACAAGTGCTAGTTTTAGTGAAGTAGTAGTAAAGTTACAACTGTTTATACCTGTTTAGATTAGAAGCCTATTTAATTTAAACAAAAGTCACTCAGACTCATTACTATAATAACTAAAGAATAACTGCAACAACAAAAATTACATGAATAGTAGTTGATAATGATCTCAACCTCCAAAACATCTTTTAAAAAGTATTAATAAAATCACAGACACCCCGGCTATATGTAACAGATCCAGGGATGTCTGGTGTAAATATATATATCAGCCTCTCTTCATTTTCAAAGATAAAAAGACATCGATATAATATAAGGGTTTATCTTTGGTATCCACATCAGACTATTTGCTGTTAATGATAAACGTCTTAAGACTTTTATGGAACCGGGTGCAACAGCACCACCAGTGATTGTAAGAAGAACACGCAGAATGGCATGAAGAAGTGAGGAAGCGGCTGATTTCTTTCTAGCCCAGACTGTAGATTCACACAGACACACTATCAGCGACAGTCGGGTCAGGTGATTACACAGAGTGAAACACATTGTCCAGTCAAAGTAAAAGTTACACAAAAGGACAGAAAACCGAACTGTAAGCTTAGTGTTTTTTTTGTTTTTTTTTGAATGAAAGGGTTACACCTCTTCTTGTTTACCATGTCTGGTATTTAAAGGAATCATGGCATGACTTGAAAAAATCATGTTGTTGCTGTTCCTCTTTCAGCTGCTCCCTTTAGGGGTCACCACAGCGGATCATTGGTCGGAATACACCTCACAAGGATGCCAATTCATCGTTGAGCACCATACACACACACACACACATTCAAAGACATACAACATTGCACTTCTTTTTTATTTCCAATTTTATTCAAAACTATATTTACCATAGACAAACCTACAGTTTCATTTATTCCATGTAGTTTGAAACCACATACAGTATTTTATTTTTGTGTGTGTGTGGTTCTAAGGGGCAAATAACCAGCAAGATGAACAAAATCCCCATAGACACATCACAAAAAGAAGCAAAATCACAGTTTTCCATTTGAGTGAGTTAGTAGGCGCTCAGCATGTTTGTGTCTGTAATGTCAGATCCTGAATTTCTCCGGTTCTCAAAATGACACTTTGTTCCAGCTCAGTGCGGTCTCAGGAGACTTCACAATATCATTCACAATATCTACAATTAACTCTCCAAAGCTACGACTATATAATATGCTATTTATATAATATAAACTATTTATGTTAGCAAATGGCAGCAAAGGTGTAGCATTTGAGTGTTTCAAGTGTGCTACCAGGATGTCCTAGAGATATGCGAGGGAAATTAACACTGTAACCGGGATGTGTATCAAAATACTGTGAACATTCTGATACTTCCAGCGTTACAGTAAAGACAAGGTAAGTACAAAGACAATGCAAAGAAAAGCAAACAGTAAAAGAAACATATTTTTTGACTGAGTGAATAAATCAAAGCCTTATAAAGCTAGTTGACTCCTCACTAGAAACAGTTTAAACTGGTGGTTTTAAACACACTGGCAACATACTGGAGCAAGCAGGCGTTGTGCAGTGTTTAATAAACGCATCTTTTTAATTGTAATTTTACTGCTGGATGTTAGGAGCCGAAAATATCAAATGAACTGCCTGTAATTTTAGTCTAACCCCCAGTGCAATGCTTTGGACAAATTATTAATCACCTCATTTGTCCAATCGATCAATAAATTGTCAAGATACTACATAAAAATGTGTTTTTGTGTTTATATCACTGGATGCTATTCAGTTATGTGACACATGACCCTCTAGTTTCCATTCAGTTACGTTACACTCTTCAGGTTAAACATCAAGGTTTTTATCACAATCTCATCACTACTTTACATTCCATACTCCACTGTCTTGTCTTACCTGTCTAAACCTTCTCTAGTGTCAAAACTGTCAAATTCCAGCAGGATTTCAGTTCCTTTTCTACAGCGTGTCCAGTTATGATATAACCAATAAGTCTTAAAATGATTCACGGTTGATGATTAATGTAAAACGAGGAATTGATGAATAATGGAAATGTGACAGAGATACAACACACTAAACATAAAGGAATGGCAAAGTACCAAAAGTAGCCAATGAACAACAGGAAAAACAGTCATGCTCATACACACATACACACACACACACACACATACACACACAAAGAAATCCCTGCTTGGGCATGCACACCACAACTTCTGGGAGTCACTACATCTTGGTTTCGCTGTCTGGAGGTTTCTCGTTCTCGTACTCGTTCTCTTGAGGAATCTTCTGGTAAGGTTTCTTCACCTCATTCTCCTCCAATACAGAGTTGCCCATCTCCAAATCACCGTTCTGCAGCTCATCTCGGGACAGGAACTCCACGATGCCTGCTCCTATAGAGTCGCCCAGCACGTTGGTCGTTGTGCGCAGTCGGTCCCTGCAAAGCCATACATCATCATCATCATCATCATCATCATCTTTTTTCTTTCTTCCACAGTCTAAGGGTGCTTGAACTTTCTTTTCAATTTATCCACCCCAGTTTAAGAGCTTGGACTTTTTCCTATCCAATTAGCTCTGTAATTTATGGGAAGGGGATTCTATTTGGAATGATTAATTTGCCTAACCTAATTATGTTTCTATGTTAAAACCAACTGAAATGACATGAAATTCTCCCAAAAAAATGGAGCAAGACCCATGGGCTTTTAGAAGTGTGTCACTAGGGTAGATACAGAAAAAAATCAACCATGGATTAGAGAGTGTAGTGTAGGAATTAAGTTTCAAAGGAAAGCCGTAGTTAAATATGTCACTACTGATTCATGATATAAGAATGTAATAATCATGTGCAATATAAGACAATTATTTGTGATAGATTGAAAAGACTGCAATGTGAAATTGGAGGTACGGAGCACTCACAGGAACCAATCAACTGCGATGATGAGGCTGATGTCATCAGTGGGGAGGCCGACAGAGGTCAGCACGATGACCATGGTGACCAGTCCAGCCTGGGGGATTCCAGCAGCTCCAATACTGGCAGCTGTGGCTGTGATGCTACGCAAATAAACAAAGAGACCTTCATAGCATGAGAGTATATAATACATCCTAGTGAGTTATTCTACAGTGGTTTGAAAAACATCAGTAATATTCATAGTTTTCAGTGTGTCATGGTGAGGATAAATATATCATTAAATTATGTCATTCAATTATTTGCTTTGTGAAACTCACATATTTCAAAGGAGGGTCTTCATCTGTTTTTTTTTCTGAGACATAAATATATTATAATTATAGTATTATACTAACATTTACTCTATATAGTGACATCCCTACTAGTGAACTGGTCCACATTCAAGAGGATAGACAATGCTCATAGTCCATCCATGTTATTCAGATTTGGAGAGATTTTTATCAGATATCACTTATGAAAGCATGTATGTTTTCAACATATTCCTACCTAATAGTTATGATCTGTCCAAAGTTCATCTCCATGTTGTTGACCTGGGCGATAAAGATGGCAGCCAGCGCCTCATACAGTGCAGTTCCGTCCATGTTGATAGTAGCGCCAACTGGCAGCACAAAGCGGGTCACCCTCTTGTCAACTTTATTGTTCTCCTCTAAGCACTTGAATGTAATGGGCAGAGTGGCTGAACTGGAAAAGGAGGCAACAGAAGAAAAGACGAGTGTAAGCTTTAACACACAAGTTTTAGAGATTTTAGAGATTTTAGAGATTCCGTCTCAGAAGTTGCTCTTGAGCTCTACCTGGACGACGTCCCCAGGGCGGTGATTAGGGCCTGCAATAAGCCAGTGATGAAGATGAAGGGGTTCTTCCGGGTGATGACAAAGAAGAGAGTGGGTAGAATAACAATGCCGTGGATTAGGAGGCCTATGATGACCGTCACGGTGTACATGCCTAGTTGCCCTCCCATTTCAGTAATGTCGTCCATTTCCACGATTTTGCCAGCGATCAAAAAGAGGATACCGATAGGCGCATACCTTCAGTGGGCAAGAATCAAGCAAGGGTACTACTGAGTGGTATGTTTGTTTTCAGGAACATTAAGTACAATTTTATGGAGATGCATCACTTGTATATAGTGAAAATATTGCAATGCAATGCAGCCTACACCCATTTGGTTCATACATGACAACACCCACCACATGATGATGGCGACCAGACGCATGATGGCCTCGTTGAGGGAGTCGAAAAAGTCCCTGAGTGCTTGGCCCTCCTCCTTCATATTCCCAATGATCAGGCCGAAACACATGGAGAACACGACCAGCCCGAGGGCGTTGACTCCATTTGTGGTGCCAGAGATTGGGACTATCTCTTCATGAGCAATCTCTTGGGTGGCATTGGTCAGATTAAAAATGCTCTCGTTCACTATCACCTTCACATGTACAACTCTTTTGCCATACTGGGTTTTGAACTGTGGGGAAGTGGAAGAGAAGGACAGAATTAGAGAAATGGACAAGAAATCTAGGCTAAGTAAAGACAGACAAGAGACTTTTGGTTTTATTCAGGGAGGTTCCAGAGGTTGTATTCCCACTACATTAAATAGTAAATAGAACATAGACCCTAAGTGTACTTTTCTTACTATTATGTGATACAATAAACCACTATGTATTTTCTTTTACATCATATCAGTCTCTTACGTGGGAACTGGTAAATGTGAATGAAATGGAGATCTATATACAGACCTATATACAAGAACAATCTTTTTGTTCATCATGTAAATCTGCATAAATATGAATGAGACAATGCTCCCATTTAATTTTAGTGAAATGTATTCTCCAAGATCCAGCTGGCTCCAATATTTCCCTGTGGAGAATGTCCGGACCACAGTGTCTTTCCCCACTGTCAATGCCTTCCATGTCATTGTGTGGCCCCAGCAGTTCCCCGTCTCTTGGTTTCCGTACCCCTTCCTCCCCCCCATAACGTCCGACCATGGTATTGCTGCTGTCCTGCCAAAGCTCTACCCATAGCTGTGTCCTCTTAAATTTACAGTCCAATCCATCAAAATGCTAAATGGCTCTTGCACCTCCCTTTCCCAGCATCCGAAGTTAACCATTTTGGTCCAGTATGAAAAACGTTGATACTTTGTCATTAGTTGTTATACATGACTGCACCATTAAAACAGTCAAGGCGCCCTCAGAAGCTGTGTGTATCCAAGGGTGATAATATATTCTCCACTAAGCTTTTTGTGTGGCCTCTGAAAGGCCAGAAAGCATAGCCTCATTAAATCTGATGAGAAACTGGTTTCCTGCACAACAGGGAACCAAAGTACAAAGAATAATTTCCTTCGATGAAAACACTATCCCATGACCGCATCATTGTCTTAGCCATTTTTTGGGATGAAAATATAACATTAATTCACAGAACAAAGGGAAAAATTCGCAACAAATGCTAGTCAAGACAAGGAATACTTGTTGAGGAAATCAGCTACACTATCCACTATCTATGATATCTACCTGCTGTGTGCAAGCTTGAACCAGGTTGGGAGGAAACATGTTTCTGAAAAAGAAAAAAATCACAAAACTTATTAACCATAGACCTTAGGTCATATATCAAATCAGTCACAGGTAAGTCAGTTCTGTACCTGATCAAGTCCAGGAAGGCATCAGCTGGGCTGACTTGCTCAATTTTCTGCTGCTGAGTAAACTCATCTTTGGAGCCTTTGCCAGGGTGGATGATGAGGACCATGATGATTCCGATGAACACAGCGATGAATGTTGTGGTCATGTAGTACACCACGGCTCGCATCCCCATCTTCCCTGAAGCCCGACTGTCAAGCGCTGCCATGCCTGGTGAGAAAGCGCATACATTTACCTGCTGCTTGATCACTTTGGGATAGTACTTGCAGGTTAAGGATGCAAAATGTCCTATAACTTTTTTGATTTGTGTAGCCAGGATGTTCTTCTCTGTTACTTGGAGAACCCATGAAGGGGTTGATGGAACACAGAGAGCCAGAAACTTTCAATTCTAGTACCATTTGACTTTGGTACACAGGTCAGTGCTTCACAAGAGCCGGAGTTACGGAGGTGTACTTCACCTTCATCTATCCAGAAAGATGGACTGCACTGAGCATTACTTAGCTATATTTGGTGCGGTCTTTTATCTGCCTCCAGACATCCTGGTTGCAAGCAAGCAACCACCACTACCATGTTGCTGTACTACCAAGATCAGCTTTACCAGCCATGGCCATGATGGTTGACCTGCACCAAACTAGCGCAAACTAGCATGAACTTGAGCTTGGTTCAAGCTTGTCTAAGTTTTTTTTCGGGAGTGGAAGTCAGACAAAATTGAGAAACTGAAGAATGAGTCATTAAAGTGGTTTTAAGGGGTTCCATGGAGGGGCCCCAAAAGAAGGCATCGTAAAAGAAAGACCTTGAACTGAGAATGCCCCAGAACACATTTAACTTACCATTTTCAGTGCTGAAAGCTGTTATTTTGCATTCACAGCAGTGAAAGAAAAAGCGTCTATTGTGCAAAAAAGAGATGTATGTGTTCCTTTAATCCTGTTTGGGGCAGCCCTATTAGAGGCCTTCTCTTTCAGCTCATTTTTTCCCATTCTCTCAGCCACACCCCTCTCTTCCTCAGGCCTCCTCTTCTCATCCTCCTTAGCCCACTGTCTCTCTCTCTCTCTCTCTCTCTCTCTCTCTCTTATTCTCTCTCTTTTTCTCTGTGACAGGGCTGAGAAACTCCTTCACCTGCCCAAACCCCCGGCGGCTCTCTGCATCTCCACGGAAACACCAAACAGTTTTTTTTTGTGGAACCAAAAAGAACCCAGTCACTCAATTTGGGTACAAAAAAAACTACAAAGAGTGGACGGGACAAAACAGCCCCCTCTTACATGTCACCCTCTCAGCCCTCTCCAGCCCTTGACAGAATGGAGGCATTTGGGAAAGGGGCTACTAATGGAGCAACCAAGTTGACCTCTACAAAGGAGGGTAATGATGAAACACCAAAAATCACAATATTCCCATATTCAAAATTTTCATGAAAAACAAGGATTGTATATATGTTAGTGTGATTAGCGGACTGTTTTTCTAACCAAATTCCTTAAGCAACTGGCTGCATGTGCGTGTTCATGGAATGCAACAAGACAATATGGCTTTGAAGGGAGAGGAGGAGGGCACTTTGTATCTTTTATATGGGTGAAACGAAGCAGGAGGGAGGATACGAAGGGGGGGGGGGGGGGGGGGGGTGTGCCATAGTTTGACCCATCACAAACTTCACAGCACTGATTAGCTGCAAACCCTAGTCTGGGTCTCTTCCACTTCTCGGCACAACCTCTGCTTCATTCTAGCCTGCCACTTCTAATACTGCAACCACAATGAAGACACTCATTGTCACTGGAAATAAGTGGCAGAATTTTTTTGGATGATGTAGTATTTATTAACAATTTGATTTCATTAACTGAAATAATAAAAAAAAAATCATTTTGGAATCCATTTGAATTTTCTATTTGAAAAATGTACCAACATGTCTGCAGTCACCTAGTTTCTAGTCGTATCAAGATGCATCACAGAGTCAGCATGTGACAGCATCCTAATTGTAATTCCAGTGAGACTAAAGCAAACATGCAACCTCACCACACACCAACTCAACATAATGCCAGCTGTAGCCTGTAGCTTGTTTTAGTGGTGTGACTTCAATGCAGTCATTCTCCTTCAGAGCATTAGGGTTAGAGGGTTATGCAAAAATGTTGCCATATTATGCATTGTGCTAAAAATATAAAAGGAACCAGCTGTTGATATTGCTGTCTCATACAGACCTGTGATCAGACTGGACACCAGCAAGGGGAGGACCAACATCTGGAGCATTCGCATTAAGAGCTCTCCGGGGAAGGAGAAATATTTCACCTCTCTGTAGGACATCTTATAAGGCCGCAGGGCAAATCCAAGTATGATGCCTGATAATAAAGAGAATATCAATTATTAGACTCTATTATAACATTATAGAGCCTTTCTATACAGTACGTAGCTTCCTATCTTGGGTTTTATTTACTTAGAGCTTAGTACTTATTTGAGATCAGAAACTTCTTTCTATCACTTAAATTCTGAAATTGCATACAGAGACCTTCAATATTTACCCTTACAGTCTAACTTGGTGATGTATGATGTTGAGTATTTACAATACATAGAAGTTTCTAAAGCTCTGAGTTTTACTAAGACCTAGAAACCATGAATGGAGTTAGCCTGACTATATTAGTGTGACCTTCCTCAATATGTCAGTTCAAAGAAATCACCACAACTTGAGAAAAGAGAGAATGCACTTGCCAAGAACAACTGCCCCGATGGTAAAGAGCACAAAGGCATTCCTCCTCAAGAAGGTCTTAACGTCGTCTTTGGTGATGTCCTCTACTTTCTTCTTGGCCTTCAGGGAGCGCAGGTGGATGTCCTCACGGATCCTCTGCACCCGGCTGCGAGAGCGCGGGTTCTCCCCGTTGCTTTTGGTCATGGCCGCTGCTGTGAGCTACCTCTATCCTCTGTACGAATCAGCAGTCTGACCGGACAGAACAAACCCCAAGCTTCCTGATCTGAAATGTTCACAAGAGAGGACAGGACATAGCTTTTTACCTTTTGATTGCCTCTGTATGAACATCTGAGAGTTCTGCACAAGAACTCTGAAAGTATAACGAGTCTATTGGCAATTCTTTTATTGAGGCCAGAAACAAAAAACAAAAACAAAGCAAGACAGCCGTGTCCAGAAAAAACAATGGCTTTTGACTTGCAGGTGTGCAACTGATTTCGTAATCAGCGGCAGAAAACAATTAGAGTGGACCACGATGTATATTCAATTATATGCAAAGCAGGACGAATGCTTTCTTTCTGAAAGACCTGAATTACCACTACAGAACTCAAGCACACATGCATCTGCCTCTTTTTGAATGTGTAAAGTAATATACCATTTCCAAACCTGATTACGGTCATTTGGGATCAGTTCTCACTTGGAAAAATGAAAGCACAGCATGTGTAACGTTTGAACTTTTCTAAAGTTCAAATCCAAACTCATCTATCAGACTGAAACAGAAATTAAAAAAAAATGCTGTCTATCCTCAAGCACATTGTAACACAGTTAATTGTTCCAGAATGACAAAAATATACAGAGTACAAAAGAGAATGACTACCACACTTACCTTTCTCAGCACACTTAATCTCCTCTCTGTAGTGATAATCACTGAGATATTATGTTGGATAGTGGAAAGGTGATCCGAAGGTGCCAGAGGACTGAAGACGGTCTTCAGTGGTGCAATAGTGGAACTTGTCCGTCCCGAATGAGAAGCAGAGTGTAGAGTGCTGGAGGTGATGCCAGCTTCGGCAGCTGAGATGTTCCCACAACACCCGCAGCTCACAAGGGGAGGAGATTACAAAGGAAGATGGAGGGAGGGTGAAGGGGAGGGAGATGAACTTGGAAAACAGTAAAGTATCGGGGTGGAGAGAATGCTTGCACTAGTGATGGCAATTACGGCTCTTTTTAGTGAGGCAAAGCTCATCTCGGCTCACCAATTTTTTTTTTTTTCCACAGCTGGCCAAAGTTGATAATCTTTGACTATTTATCACTTAAATTTTTTAATAATCTTGTAATAATATTACAATCACTATGCTACATATTTGGTAACCATTTTAAAATCCAGCATTCATATTATTAGACTTGTCACCTGGTCTTATTCCAGTCTTCAGCTGCCCAGTTTTGGCATGCTAGTGCCCACTGTAGCCACAGATTCCTGTTCTCGGCCAACAGGAGTGGACCCACATGTGGTCTTCTGCTGTTGTTCTGGCATTCTGAGATGCTTTTCTGCTCACCACGTTTGTAAAGAGTGCTTATTTGAACTACCATAGACTTCCTGTCAGCTTGAACCAGTCTAGCCATTCTCCTCTGATCTCTCTCTTCAAACAGGCATTTCCCTCCACAGAACTGCTGGATGTTTTTTCTTTTTTTGCACCATTCTGTATAAACTCTCGAGACTGTCGTGAGTGAAAACCCTGCAATTTCTGAAATACTCCTTTGGAGAGATCACATTGTGGTGTTTGATGTGAACATTAACTGAAGCTCTTGACCTGTATCTGCATGATTTTATGCACCCCACATAACTGGATGATTGGATAATTGCATGAATGAACAGCTGTACATTTACACATGAAAATACACACACCTCTTGCACAACACATAAACACAATAAGCACTCTTGCTCAAACTGACTCTAAATCATTATTTTGTGCCAAATAAGTCAGTGCCAAAAAAAAATCACTAGATGAAATTTTGTCATGGTTGTATGTGATTAACGGTGCTGCTGAATCTTCTGCCAAAGGCTGAAGGTATTATTTATTGGTTCTTTAATTTTTTTCGCTTAGAAGATTCAACTCAAAAAGTCAAGTCTCTTGTGAATGACACGTCACTAGCTTGCACTTTCTTGTGACTGCATTCTATTGCACACAACTCTGTAGAGAAATAAACATATTATATAGCAGATATATTAGGACTAGAGTAAGTGATTTCTGCTTAGGAAATCTACAAACTCTTTCTACTAACTCAGATGTGAGATAATAAAATGTTACTAAAAACCTTAGAATTAAAATGTTAGCAAGAGGGCGATATATTGGGATAGATAAAACATCTAGTTAACTGCACACTCGAGGAGTGAATGTCCAGCATCCACAAAAACTGATTTCTTATACCTTGTAATAAAAAAAGTGGTGGGATGAAGGTGAAAAAGAATGAGAGAGAACTCAGCGCTGTAGCTTCTACTCATTAGCTAAATGTAATTTCTCCCGAGACACATCAGGTTTTTCTTGCATCTTGAAACAGTAGGAAAGACTGAGAATCAAGACCCAGAGTCAAGCTTTTCTCCATAAAATCTGTTTTGTACACAAACTTACATGCTCACTATATTTGGGGCTTGCTTTGAACTCTGAGTGTTTGTACTGGGAGATGCTATGTGGCTCCATCCGGAGAGAAAAAAAATCCAACATAATTGGCATGGAAAGGGAACATGAGATCATGTGTGACATGAGATTTGCGAGTTACGAGGTAAACACCAGACACATTTTCTCAAGACTGAAACGCCCCCTCCTTACTGTCTCCACCCTTTCTTTCTCCACTCTCTGGGGCTTGGCCAGGCCAACCGTTTTGAAGTACTTCAGTTAAAGATAGGAGCTTGGTGTAGTGGGAGAAAAGCAGGGCCACAAAATAACCTCTCCCACACAGTGAACAAACGGTACTTTCATCATCTGTTGCCTGGAGATCCGGTGGGGTTGGCCTGTATCCGGACTGTCAACCATCTCACCGTGGTTTCTTCACTTATATTTATCTTTACATTATTTGAAATTCCATGTGAAATTACGTCTATTTTAGTTTTATAGTATGGTATAGTACTCTCACCATGAACACAACTGCCATTTGTGTATTTTTGGGATACGTACACAGGTGTTATACTATCTCCCGACTAGCCACAAATGGCCCATGAGAATGTGCTTTTAATGGTTCACTCATTCTTTTGTAGGAGCCTAATCAAAAATAGGATGTGGTATTCACTTGGACTCCTGGAATGTCCCTGGTTTTGTCTCTCTGCTCTCAGAGTAATCATAAACAGTCCCTGCCTTGCATCTGTAATGTGGATCCCACAATCCACGCCTGCAGCCCCTCGCTCTTTCTCTCTCTACTTCCTTTCTGCTTCTACTGCTTAGCAGACAGATTATGTCTGCGACAAAACTGAATATCAGCTTCTAGATTTCAGCTTCTCTCTAGCTGTACAGTTAGAGGGAGATCATTTCTGGTTAACCAAATTTTCCGATTTCAGGATGCTGGGCCACTTTAAACATTTGGTTGTGTGGCCTTGAAGGGCCATTAACTCTAAATTAACACGGGATACATCAATAGTTTACATTCTTAAAGCGGACCATAGGATATTTTTGCCAAACAGAGTTTCTTGGAAGCTAGCTAACATTAGGCTGATGTAGTGTAAACCAGTAGCGAGGTTCGCTAGCAAAGCCTCATGCTCCCAGACTGATGGATAGCATATGATAGAGGAGACCAAGCTACAGGGTGGCAACTGGCAATGGCAACATTTATTGCAGCAAATATTTCTATTTTTACCTGTACGCAAACATTTTACATTCATTATATTATAATATAACTTGTTTGTCATCACAGATTTGGCACTGAGAGCATTAGGTTACCCACGAGAGAATGGGAAAAGACTAACGTGCCTTGATACATCCAAATGCTCGCTCTCTGTCTGAGACACAAACATTAACTATATGTTAAACTGCACGTCACAGCATACAGGCCATCACTCCTTGTGCTACCCACATAGACTGTACATGTTTGAAGCATATTCAAGATTTTAGAGGGGAAATCAATGCCAACAGGCCCTGATTATAAACATATAAACTCCAACCAAATTTTTTAACACATGTGGGATGGTT
Organism: Pangasianodon hypophthalmus; assembly: GCF_027358585.1. Lineage (NCBI taxonomy): Eukaryota > Metazoa > Chordata > Actinopteri > Siluriformes > Pangasiidae > Pangasianodon > Pangasianodon hypophthalmus. Next base: position 4,307,522 of record NC_069726.1, on the reverse strand, counting down.
TGGAAGCAGAATAATATGCAGGAAGCTGTACAACCACAACTACACAAACGAGACATGCTTGATGGTAACTTGCTGCTAATGTAGAGCGGGACAGATGTGTCCTAGAGAGCATCTGATTGGACGCAAATTGGAGGAGCACTGGATGACTCATCACAAAAAGTTCACCATTTTTTCCCCAGAAATGATCATTCATATATATATATATATATATATATATATATTATTTGTGTCTACAGCACCAAGAGTTTTCAGCATTTATACACGTCATTCTTGGTATAATGCTCCTGATGCCTTCACTTCCTCTCCTTTGACATGTTCATCAAATTATAGCCAGCTAATATTTCATTGTGACAGACATTAACTCGGAGCTGCCTGTCAGGTCCACTTGATTCAGGGGATTTTTGGTCCTAAAAGAGGCAACCCAGTGAGGTAAATGCCTCGGGCCTGACCGCATCAATAGCCAATCTCCCAGCAACCATTCAGCCTATTAGCCATGATTCTGGACTTTCAGTATCTATTGAGCAAGGCCACAGGGATGCCGCTTTGTGTACAGGGAGTCTTTTCTTCCACAATGCAAGGCAGCATGCACAATAAAGCATGACATTATCAAAAAGATAAAAAAAAAAAAAAGAAATAATCCACGTGGGTGTCTCACTTTCCTTTTAAGTAATGCTTATGGTTTTAAGTGTTTACTTAGCCAAAAAGGGGATCAACTAATATTTATGTCATATCATATTAGAACACACTGAGCATGCCTTTGCTTTCTCGCATGCATGCTCAAATTGTGTTTTAGTTTTCCAAGCCTTGTTAAAAAAAAAAAAAGAAAAAAAAAAACGGGACATTGGTTACTATCTGACATGAATATGTGTTTCATTTCCTGTCCAATTAGCCCGAGCACGAATGAGGACAGAACCCAGGACGTCTCATTAGAGACAATATGGCTCCGATAATCACTGTGCTCTGTTTCACAGGACTCGTCATACTCAATAAGGTGACTAACCCGTTAAAACAAAGCTGTAAGCTACATTCAGCCTCACATACCTTCACATTACCCTGTTTGTGAGAAAAAGAACTTTGAAAAATAAAAGGAGTATATTTAGGGAAGCCCCTTAAATTAGGCCAGCTGTGGAATCTATGAATGGAGACATTTTATTGTCTATTATGAAGAGTCAAAATTTTATCTGGACCTCCAGTGAAACAACACAATCTGAAAACAGATACAGACACAAGTAAGACGACAACTTAATCTCCTAGCATTCCTAATTAGTAACTCTGAAAGGAAATGAGAGTAAGGAATTTAAGTCTGGGCTCTTAACATCATGGGAGTTTAAGAGGTTAACATTAATTACTATTCTAAATTAATTATATTTCATTAACTTTTTTTTCCTACAATTTAAGGTACTTATTTTAATTTAAGGTATTTAAGGGCAAGTTCCTTAGGTCAGTTATTAGGATGCTTGTTATTATGTAATAATAAAACACAAAATAACACTATATTACAGCGCAGGCCGTGATGTAATAGGAAAAATAATCAGTTACAGGGTTTTGTGAAGGGGCCTGAAAGATGATTCATTTGAGAGAATTTTTATGAAACCAGCAAGTGGAATGAACACATAGTGATCATTTTCATATAATAAGTCAAATACAGACCCAGAATCCATGACCCACTTGAAATCCCTATGCACATGGATCATTTAGAGATGCCATCCAGTGCACCGTTGTTGATAATTACTTGAAAGGTTTGAATTTGAAGAAATCTACCACACCGTCTTATTGTCCTAATTTCAGCACAAACATTTTACCAGCACAAGGGCGAAGTCTGTTCTGCTATTATGCTATGTACATGCAGAAATAGTAACCTTCTCCCTTCACACAATTCTTGTAATATTATTTCTCTCTGAAGCTGGAAGGAAGAAATTTGCTATGGATGTTATGAAGTCTGTGGCCTTCTTTATGGCCACATGTGAACAGAATGGCCTAGCCCCTGACTTATAAGATCTTGGTATATTCAAAAGCAGCTCCATGCAAAATCCATTCAGTTGAGAAGAGAACTGACTCTTCAGGTAGGAGCAGGATTGTGTTTTGTGTGTGTGTGTGTGTGTGTGTGTGTTTAAATCTTAAATCTGCCGTTTACTGGGTCCAAAAAAGACAGCAAGAACGACAAACGTTTCCGGTCTTCAGTGAAAATTGGCATCTGCATATGAATAAGAAGATGAACGAGTAAAGATAGAGAGCATGAGCGCATGAAACCTTTGTAACCGTTGTATCAGCACACTTGTCACACGAGGCTTAATTAAGTGAAATATGAACATTTAATCTCAGAATGTCAGAATATTTTAACATGCACTCATTCCCTGAATATAAATAAAAATGTACTCTGACCTTACTCTGTCTATCATATGCATCTTTCTAGGCTTCACAAAAACTAGCTGCCTTTTTGAAGGGGCCAGATCAGGGGTTGCTTTCACCAGAGGCATTTTAATCACTCTCTTCTCTTCATACCACCAAGTATGAAGGCTCCAGTCTTTCATGGGCCCTCTTTTTCTCCCAGCCCTCTAGACAAACTCAAAAGTTTAGCTTTGAATATGTTAGAACTGTTAACAATATGCAAAGTGGGCCTGCCGGGACCCAGGGACACTCATGATTAAACATTCAGATCAGACTTTAGGCATTGGCAGGACTACCCAGAATCTCCAGTTGGTCAGGCCAAACGGGTAATCCTCTTTGGCAAATTAGCAGACTTGACGATGAAACGTTTTCTTACTAATCAGTCAGTTGCTCGATATTGAAGCTAGGATGATCTTCAAAGCTGAATTGGATCATATGCCTAATGCAGAATAGCATGTGATACTTTGTTAGGCTATACTGTATTACTCCAAAAAGGTATTTTAAGGTTCATTAGTATTGGTGCATATTTCACATTATTTAAGGGGACAAATGAGATGATAATTAACCCAGTTTTAAATGTTTTACCCCAAAGAAATCAGCAGGATGGTTTTGAAAGAAAACTTGAAGGTAGTAACAAACTCAGACGTATGGAGCTGTCCAACAGCATACTAAGAACAAACCCACAGAGTCAATGCTCTCTGCTTCACTGCTTCTGGGCTTGCTCAAAAATGCAAATGAAGAAAATGACTCACTAAAAAAGTGGATTTTTGAAAGAAATATCTGAATAACCTGGTTTTTGAATCGTCAATGAGTCATCTGGGCTTCACTAAGAGTGTGTAGTGAAAATGCAAATTGAACAAAAAATGCAAAACTATTCAAATGTGTGAGATTTTTGAGATTGTTTACCAGACTCCTTTAATCCCATTGTTAAAAAAAAAAAAGTGAGGGCATACAAGGTGGTGGTTTACAGCTTAACATAGACCAGAAATCCCAATGATAAACATAGAGAAGAGTGCCAAGAAACTTTATACGAAACAGCATACACAAACTCTAGTTATTTCCAGGCTTGACTACTGCAGGTATACCTCCCCTGATACACACACATCTAGGCAATGTCAGCATGATATGGGCGAATTCTATCAGTGTCAATTAATCACAGGAGGAAAGTCAGATAAAGGAAGCTTGAGCTAAACCTGCTTATTACATGGTGAGAGTGTGCAGAGTTAATCACCAGGAGGGGGTGCTGTATTACACTGACTGGTTTGAGAAACAAGCTGTATATTACGCTGATGAGACATAAATTGTGTGCTATCTGGGACTGTTCTTGCTGGTCTTCCTTATATATGATATCTCCTCTACAGATCTATCAAAAATGTTCCTGCTCACCTAATTCATAACTAAACTTCTAATTTGACTCCCCTTCTAAAAATGTCATTCCGCTGGCTCTCTGTTGCAACAAAAATCAAATCCAATACTCTTGTCTCTGCATTCCAGGCATTAAAGGGATCCCTGCCAAATTATCTTAAACCTCAGAGTGACTAGCATGTGCTTCACTGAGATTTAAAAATGCTCTTAACACAACACCTGAAGATCACTGCTTCATTGCCTTGGTCCCACAGGATATAATTGATATATTATTTCTTGCTTTTTTAAAGATGGTTTCTATTTTTGTTCAAGTATTTAAGTTGAAATTGTCACATCAGTTACAAGTTGTCTTTTGTGTTGCTTCCCGGTTTTCAGAACTCATTTAATCTACAGTATCTGCTTTAGCCTGGTCAGGGTTGCTGTGGATCTGGAGTACCGGAAGGAAACCCATGCTGACACAAGGGAAATGTCGGCACAGGCAACAAGTGGAGTTCAGGATCGAACCCAGGACCCTGGAGCTGTGAGGCAGCAACACTATTCACCACACCACAATCCTGTCAGTTTTTGGAACTTATTCATGTTATTGTTAGCAAATGTAACTGAAATGTGGTGTTTTTGTAATCTTAAATTCACTGTGTGGTTTCAATACCTCCCTGTAATCATTATCTTGACTTCAACAGGACATAGAGAATCAAAAGCTAGTATTATTGTAGACCAGCAATAGTTTGGTGGTACAACAAATCAATTTGGCCAGCTGAAAACCTTTGGAGCGACTAAAGATCTCCAGCTCTGGAACCAGAAGCAGCACTTTGTCATTGGGAAAGGGTCCCAGATAGACTAGGGACTATTGTTTCAAACACGTAAAGTCCAAATAGAACAGAAATTAAAACAAATCCCCAAAAGGCAAAACTATATTGTTCTAGATTGATCCCAGGTTCTTAATTTATCTAGGATCTTCAGTCTAGTTTATCCAGTTTGAGGTTACAGGTCTGCTGGTATCCTAATCAAATCTCTTCACTGAGATAGTAATCTTCCTTTAAGTGAATGTGTGTTTATGTCTATCTGCAACTGCAGTGGTACACACGAATGTGGCCTAATCAAAATTTTACTTGCTACTGCTAGTTTTTGCTACATGCAACTTTTTGTTGTATCACAAAGTTGCACATGCACACAATGATGATCCTGACCTATGTAGCAAAGGATGTTTTTGGTACGTATGAATTTATTTCATTTAATTTGATTGACTTTGGTTTGTTTTTTTTTTCCTTTCAGACGTACAAACACTAGACAGGCACAGAGCCTATAATGTAGATTAAATGAATATTTCATCCATTTTTGGTTGGATTCCTGCTAATTTGCAGCTCTTTTTCTATACTTGGGTTAGACAGCACCCACAGTCCACATTGTTCCAAGTGGGAAGCCACTGATAACCATGCTGCACAACCTACGTTCAGGCAGTCAGTGTCTGTATCTCTTGGAAGGTGAAGATTAGTAGTTACTACCTTGGCACTGACGTCGCATGGAAGATGTGTCTGACCCAGACTTCTCCAGTGCTGACTGTGTGGTGAGGACAAAGTCAACATGTTGTGTTCGGCTGACAGGTCTGGATCCTAGTTCAGAGCTGAATCTGGCCCAAACCTCTCAGACTAAACAGCTTGCTGGTCATAAAAACCCAGGCCCCACTACAACCAACAGTTATAGCATGCAACCCAGAAAGCAGTCTAAGTTACTCTCTAGACCAATAAAATACTTGGCAGCAGACATGGCCCAGCTGAAATCAGTGAGTCAGGACCTGAAACTCTGTAACTCATTTCTCAACTGAACCATCCTCTGGCCAGTGATCCTTCTCAAAGCACAGTCTGAGCACAGTGGCCAGTCATCCTTCTCACGCTCTCAACACTTATCATAAAAGCAAGAGGATGCTATGTCAACAGCTGCCTCTAGGAGGTTCTTCCAGGCTGATACTGACCTACCAGTTGAACAGCCACCTTCAACTATGCCAGTCTCTGCAGCGTGTCAGGAGGGGTCTGGTTCTGCCCTGTCAGCTCTGGTGCACCTATGGGAGGCTTAAAGCAAGCTGGACCCCAAATGCCACAGACTGAAACATGTCCTGGAACCCAAACACTAGCTCATTGGCAGTGCGGTACTTTCCTAACAGAAGGAGTCCGGTTGGGAGCGGTTACAATCTTTCCACTCTGTTAAGTATTTAGCAACTAGGCCTACTTTTGGCTCCTGATAGCCACCAAGACCTTCCCAGTGCTTTTGGTTGTGAGAACACCCTGGCAGCTTTCTCCCTGAGCAGATCTGATCCCCCAGGATGATGGATTTGGCACCCTGAGCAAGGTCATCCATTTCTGTGGGGCTGACCCCTTTGACCTTTCTCCAGAGATTGCTAAATAGCAGTTACACAGCCCCTCAGCGGCTAGGATGGGTGAAAGTAATGCTAGCTATAGGTTGGCAGCTTTAGTGCCTTGTAAGCATTCATATCCAAACAATATGGTGGGTTTCTCACAAGCCAGCTGTGTATAGAACACTACTATATGTGTTTTTGCTGAGCTGTTACCTATTTAAGAACCTCGTTGTTACACAAATTAGTCTATTACAGGTGGAGAGTGTGTGTAGCATACTTACTCAAGTAATTATACTCAGGGTGTAAGTATAGTACAGCTCTCTGTCACTGTGTTAGTTGTGTAGTTGTGTCTCTTTCTGGTTTTCCACCGATTTGACCAATTTCCCCACACATAATAAATAATGGTAAATGCCAAATGAATAAGTGGAAATGTAATGAAGGACTTGATTCTGGATTCTGGTTTGGATGTTTAAATGAGCAGGACTTGCAGGACATTCTGTACTGTCAGAACAAATTTTTCCAGTGAATGTCTTTACAGCTGATTGTAAGTCCAACAATGCAAAACTAGACTCTGGTTTGACTGTTTACGATCAAAGCTGGAAAAAAAAAAATTTACAAGCTAGTTTGCACTGCCACCGTGTGGACAAGATGGTGCATCAGCAGTATGTACATTAGATGCATTTAATAATGTTTAATACAAATGCTTGCAGATGAAGCACTGTGAAGTTCACAAGCTGTATTTTGTGGGTTGCTCTCAGATTTAAATAAGTCTATTATCAAAGGATGAAATATCAATCATGTGATATAGAGGCAGCATTGCGGTGCATCAGGTAGCACTGCTGTCTCACAGATTTAGGGTGCTGGGCTCAATCCCAAAGTCTGTTTTCTGCTTGTATGATGTTTTGAGTGCTCTTTCTATATACATGTGGGTGTCCTCCAGGTTGTCTGGTTCTTGGTTCTTCTACTGTCCAAAAACATGCAGGAAGATGGATTGGTGATCGTAAATAGCCTCTATGTATGAATGAATGAATGAATGAATGTGTGTGTGTGTGTGTGTGTGTTTAATTGGGTGTGAGATGGACTTGTGTCCCATCTGGGGTTTATCCCTGTCTTGCTCCCAAGATAGGCTCAACCCTGACAATTAAACAGTTACCATCTTGGGAGAGGTGGTGTATTAATACACCATAATAAAAATGTTTGTTGATCCGGTACTGCTGTTGATAAACTGACTGCATGCCATGGGTTTGTGCATTAGTTAAAAAATAGAATATTACATAAGCATCGAATAACATGAGCAAATATGAGCAGCTTAGGTCAGTATTAGCAAGATGGTGTGTTGTTTCATGTAAACAACTGACTGTCATTGATTATGTTACTTGTACAATTATATACAGCACATACACAATTTATTTTAAATATGTATGACTTTGTCATGCTGTATGTTTCATGAGTTTACTTTTATGTTTATCTGCTTCATACTAAAGCTCAGTATTAACGTTTATTCTATTTATAATGCTATCACGATGCATCACACACTCTCAGAAATAAAGCTACCAAACTGTACCTTTCCTTGTTGCTGGGGTGCTAGCATCATCTTATGTATAGTTTGTATGTATCTTTAGATCTCACATATATATGTACATGATTGGACCTTAAGTACCACTGATGCACCTTTAGAGAGTGTGTTCAAATAATGCTGATTGTGCACACGCGGATTGCATGTGAATGATTGAATGATTGCAAAAGGTTATAATGAAAGATCATTGTGAGGTTATAATGCATGAAGACACATATAAAGATTTCTCAAAAGATAATAATCACGGCAATAACTGAAATGTTTATAAGCCAAAAAACTCCAGTGAACTGTTGAGGCAAGATAATCGGGTAATCTGATAACACAGTGTTAAGAATCACAGTCAACTGCAGATCATAAATATATACTTTTTATTAAAAAATGTCAGCCATCTGCTTTCATACAGCGTGTAAACCATTTATATGAGGAGTAGGGAGCTGTTTGGCTTCATATTACAAAACACAGCAATAACAACATATCATTGCAAACAAAAGGCAGCTGTCATAAAAGTTATACATGTAACCTGCTGACCTTGATGTGAATAAGTTACAGGCCAAGCAAATGCTATGCAAACCACAGGAGCTCACAGATCATGTTCAAGGCCTTCAATACAACAAATACTCACACTTAGCAGCAGTTTACACTGTTAGAAAAATATACTCTCTTCTGTCTTTAATGCAAAATACATTGCAATGTATATACTGAACTTATTGACTATTGTTTTGTATGATCATACTTTTCTCTGTATCTATAAAGAAATAAAGACACCAAACTGTACTCTTCTTTATCACTGAGTGGTAACATACATGTTTAGTGCTTTTAGGTTTTTTTTATCTAGAAAGGTACACTTGGTGTACTTTAATTAGCTTTTAGAGTAAAGCTTTAAAGGTACTTCTGTCCTTCAAGGTTATTATTTTTGAAGGCAGGCTATAAGATATATATATATATATATATACAAAAGATATACCCATGATGGTATACATGAATTTCTGAGGATTTTTTCCAGTGACAAAAAAATTAGATTTTGATTTCTAAATGATAAACATTTATACTTAAAAAAAAAAAAAACAGAGTAAAATGTGAAATAATTTCCCACAAGAAATTATCACTTCTGAGATCTGTTGTATGATGCTCCAGGGGGAAAAACATACAAGCAGAAATGTGTACTTGATATTCTAAAGAAACTACGCCCCTCAGTTCGCTTTAAACACACACACACACACACACACACACACACACACAAACACACAGGCCCATGGTGGAAAATTCCGCACGGACCCAGTGCGCATGCGTGTAAAACCGGTCCATTCCGGACCGGAGTCAGTCTGCTGCACGTCATGGCGGGGTTGCACGGTCCTGTCACGTGACAGCCGAGTCAGGAGCGCTCCAAAAACAAAAACATGATGCGCAACAGCAGTGCAATACATACAGGCCTAAATCCGAAATAGCACTGATGTTTATTTTTATAATATGCAAGTGCGATACGAAATCATTCCTAAAGTTCTCATGTAAATGGTGCATAATGGCACAAACTGTGGACAGCATTCTAACCAACATTACAGCAGGGTCAGACTTCTCATAGGGATTCCAGTGTGGGGAAAAATCCACAGACTACCAACCCAACAGAACTCTTTCCTAATGCTAGCTTATGGTTCTCTGTTGGTTATTTTCATAACGTTCTGGAAATGTTCTGTTCTGGTTCACAAACTCCCCACTGTTCCCAAAACATTCTGAGAACACAACATTATAACACAACTTCTCTTATGATTATATGACAATGCACAAGGAACACTTGCCAAAGATGACTTTTAGATTTTTTGTTGTTTCAAAGTTTTGGAAACATTTGGAAGCATTTTCCAAGCCACCTCAAAAATTAGCTCAAGGTTATTTAAAAGTTACCGGAAGGTATGTGTTAATGATATATTTCAGTATTTAAAAAAAAAAGAAGAAGAAAACCTTTCCTGGAAAACCAACCAGAAACTAAAAGGATCTGTTCTCAGAATGGAAATAATAATAATAATAAAAAGTTCCCAGAACGTTCAGGGAATCAAAAATTGTCAGCATTGTTAACAGCTTTTTTTTATTCATTTGAAACTTTTTGCATTATAGTAACCATAGTAACAACAATATTTTATGCAGTTGCACTCAGGTTAATATTTATATTTCAACTGTATATTTATACTTTTATATATATTATATATATAATACAACTATATATTTAACTCTTATATAAAATTAAACAATGAAACGTAACGTTATTTTGGTGAAACTAAAATCAGGCTGCAGGTGACTGGTGAATTGCAAAGCTGTCACTTGCTGAAATTTCATTTCAATTGTGCTTTTTTTTTTCACTGTCATGTTTGCCATGAGCTCTGACTGTCCAAGACACTTTGTTAGTTTATTTAATGAGTATTATAAACTGTAGGCCAAATATGGTCTAAGATGGTTGTCAAATTTCAAGTTCATTCAGCTGTATTTTCTTATTGAAAACCTGTTATAACAAGGCCTATGGTTAGTGTATAGTTAATTTATTAGAATGTGCCTCATTAAGCTATCAAATGACTTCAACATACAGTTCATATTTACTTTGTTAAGTCTTTTTTAAAGCACAACAAATTTACACAAACTACATTTAGCAGTTTGAGGTGAATGGTTAGGAATCCAGGTAGATTTATTACCTGAAATTTGATATTTATGATATTACAGTGTGCTGTTTTCACCGAGCCATAACATTAAAACCACCTGCCTAATATTGTGTAGGTTCCCCTTGTGCCACCAAAACAGCTCTGACCCGTCAAGGCATGGACTCCACAAGACCTCTGAAGGTGTGCTGTGGTATCTGGCACCAAGACGTTAGCAGCTGATCCTTTTGGTAAGTTGCGAGGTGCGGCCTCCATGGATCGGACTTGATCGGACTTGCACATCCCACAGATGCTCGATCGGATTGAGATCTGGGGAATTTGGAGGCCAAGTCAACACCTTGAACTCTTTGTCATGTTCCTCAAATCCTTCCTGAACAATTTTTGCACTGTGGCAGGGCGCATTATCCTGCTGAAAGAGGCCACTGCCATTAGAGAATAATGTTGCCATGAAGGGGTGTACTTGGTCTGCAACAATGTTTAGGTAGGTGGTACGTGTCAAAGTAACATCCACATGAATGCCAGGACCCAAGGTTTCCCAGCAGAACATTGGCCAGAGCATCACACTGCCTCTGTCAGTTTGCCTTCTTCCCATAGTGCATCCTGGTGCCAGCAATTCTTCAAGTAAGCGCCACACACGCACCTGGCCGTCCACATGATGTAAAAGAAAACATGATTCATCAGACCAGACCACCCCACACTCATCAGTGAGCCTTAGGCACCCATGATCCTGTTGCCGGTTCACCGGTTGTCCTTCCTTGGACCACTTTTGGTAGGTACTAACCACTGCATACCGGGAACACACCAAAAGACCTGCTGTTTTGGAGATGCTCTGACCCAGTCGTCTAACCATCACAATCTGGCCCTAGTCAAAGTCGCTCAGATCCTTACGCTTGCCCGTTTTTCCTGCGTCCAACACATCAACTTAGATAACTGACTGTTCACTTGCTGCCTAATATATCCCACCCCTTGACAGGTGCCATCGTAAAGAGATAAACAATGTTCTTCACTTCACCTGTCAGTGGTCAAGCAATCTATCAAGTGCTGCAATCTGGGATCAGAAAAAAAAACAGCAATAGCAAGATCTGAAACAGGAAGTACTGGCCTTTCATCGAGCTGGAGAGGGATATAAAAAGGTTTATATGCACTATTTTAAAGGTAAGAGTAAAAAAAACACTTAATTCTGAAATAGATGGAATGTATGCACAAAGACACAACCAAAAAGTGAAAGAATAATACAAATTTTAAAATGAGTCCCACAAAAAGAGGTAAGTGCAATAAAAGTCCACATTCTCATCAAATTCAGGAATGTTTTGATTATTTTACTATATATTAATAAATTGAAATATACTTTTTGACTTTTTTTGTTACCTGTGCTAATGAAGTCATCTGTGAAAAATTCTAAACTTTGTATTAAATTTCATTTTTGAAATGTTTTAATGAGTGCTAAAAAAAAAAAAAAAAGTTCCATTGTATATTCTGAATGAAAAAAGTCCCAACTTAAACAGTTTTATTTTTGCTTCGAAGGAATAGAAACCTGTGGCCACGCCCCCTTGGTGCAGAGCAGTAAACGCGCGCGACGTGAGAATTCATTCACACTGTGGCTCAGGATCTGCACCGCTGCTCCATCACCACTGTCGGACATCAGAGGAGGTGGATTAACCTGCCTGTTCTCATCTTCGAGGTCTGCGAAAGAACCTTTTCAGTTTGATTATTATAACTGCTATTTTTAATAATAATAAAAAAAATTAAACACTTCTGATCAGGGTCGCGCGCTGGTACAGGCAATTCTGCAGGCGTTGTAGTGTGTAGTGTTGACGCGCATGAACTTCTGACCGCGCTGACTCTGAGGGTTATGAGAGGGTTTCCTCATGCAGAGTGGCCCGGGATCATGTCTCTGTCTGCGGACTGCTCGGCACACGCACGTTCGCCCTCCGACGGCGCGCGCGGAAGCCCGATATCTACCGTCGCGCGCTGTCTCCAACCGGACGCGGCGCACGCGCCACCGAAGGGTACGAACTTTTTCAGTATATACATATATGTATGATTGAGGGTTTTCTTATTATTTTGTAGTTTGCTTTTATATCTGTTGCACTTGAGCATGTTTTCTTACACCGAGTTGCATGCATGAGGAAACATTGCCAAGCCTATTGCACAACTTGAAAATCTTCTCTTATCAAGAGACAGGAAGGAAAAAAAAAAAAAAGCACTCATCTAGCTGAATTCGTTAATGTTCAAACCTCACAATGCTCATGTTCTGAACTTCTCCTAAACATGCACTCTCAGAGAAAAGTACTAAACTGCACCTTTCTTGTACCTGTCACTGGTGAAAATGGTAATGTGAATGGAGTGAACCTTTAAAAATGATTTAAGATACATAACTGGACCTTTAAAAACCAGCCTTACACTACATGCACACACTAAAGGTACAAGTAGATGTACCCAGGGTCAAGGAAAAGGTACAGTTTAGTACTCTTCATATCCATTTGTAATCCAATCAAACTGAATCAATCAATCAATCAATATCAGTAGGATTATTCTCAAAACCTGATTTATTATGCTCGTACAGTATTGAGCATGCTTTGTTATCCAAAGCTCTTAAACTTATAAGCATTATAGATTTATTCATTCATTTACAAAACAAATTTACATACCTGTAAACACCCAACGCGAACAGAGATCATTGCAGCACTGTACACATGTACATTTACTATCCACTGTTCTGTGTATGAGTAATATATGCACAAATAAGTCTGCAATAAAAGACATTTGGATTTAAATTCAATGTGGCGCAGTCACTCATGGCCTCTCAGTGCTCAGGATCACATATCACACATTGCAGTCACCCAGCACGTAAGACACGATTACACAGGCATTGAAACACTACCACTCTGCACCGTTCATTCTTAAACACTCCTTTAATCAGGGCTGACTGGACCTTACTGATTTCAGAGATGTGTCGTAGGAGAACATGAGCTCTGGGGGAACATTTAAGGGGTATCAGATCAAGGCAGCTTCATCCAGTTCCTCCAGAACGTTGGTATGAGCCTGTTTGCTCTAGTCTAAGGCAGGGTTTGTTTCTTAAGTCAGCTGCCGTTCCCTCCCCTCTGAAATCAACCAAGTATTGGCTCACTCCCAGAGCTGAATCATTTCATGCTAATATGTCCCACCCTGATATGTCTGCAAGGAATGTGATGGCTATGACAGAATATTTGTATTGCTTGTTTGCCTCAAATGGGTCCTTGAGGCACTGGTGATAATGTGAAAAATTCAGGAAGCTGTGATAGTCACACCAAAACCCAACACCTGAACTGTATTCTGTCAATACAGCCTTTAAACAGCATTCTTGTAGTTATTAATCTATCTGTCTGGATGCGTAAAATGAATGAGTTTAATCCAAACCTCAATGTCAATTAATCTAATCACAATTTTAATGCAAATGGATTCTATGAGTGGAAAGTTTAGCAGTAAGAAGCTCCGTCCAATAAATAGCCGAAACATCATTACACACATTTAAATGATGAGGTAATAGTTGGATTATGTTCAGAAAATAAATCTGCACTGGGGGGGCGTGTATAGATTTATTATTTTTTTTTTTTACAGTTAAAAGTCTGCAAAAACATTTGAGACTATCTGGGTTAGACAACCATATGGTGGAACCATTGCTTCATGCTTCTTTAATGAACTTCTTTTTCTCCTAAGGAAAAGTCAATGAACTACAACATGGTTCAACCTCAACCACTGAACGTACATTCTTACTCAAATGCTGCACCAATAATAAATCATAATGCTGAGACTGCGGTTATACACAGGCTGAATTCTATAACTGAAAAGAAACCTGAGGTTAGTTAATTATTTTAGTATGAAAGGAGAACTGAATCTCATTTGGAAGACAGTGGTTAGGGCTTTCATGGTAAGAAAGAATAAATCTCATAAATCAGTGATCTTATAGAAGGCTGTTTGTGGAGCAGTACATTTCATTTAATACTCAGAGGTGCCCTATTTTGTGAGTTCCCCACATCCTGCCCAATGGGGCATGCTGATATCATCTGGCAGAACAGAAGAAGGAGGGAGTGTCTTATCTGGGGTACTGACTACATCCATGACCAGTGTGATCAAGCCATAACCTTTGGAGGAGCCCTTAACATCTGTAAGTTCATAGTGCAATAACACACTGAGCTCAGCAAGGCTCCACATAGAGTGTGTAGAGTGTTTACAGTTTTTGTAGTTTGAACCACCTGGACCTATGATGCTACACAACAGAGAGATCTTGCAGAGTCTTCCAAAGTAAATGCAGCTGCAGGGGCAGTACTAAAGCTGTTGTTGTTCTTGTTCTCGTTTTGGCCTTAGAAAATATTAAGGAAGGCCTACAGGCTTATATCCAAGTGCTCGATCAATGAAGCCTCTTGTCCACAAGGCAGTGATCTATCGGAGCAGGGAAACCCATTGTCCAAGCATTGGCCGCTGCATCAATTGCTTTGGGGTGAGATTGTTTTTCTCACCCCTCACTCCTCTTCTCCCTTCTTCCTTTTTCAAGAGGAACGATCTGTTGAGGCCAGAGTTTCCCAGTCTGTGTCTGCAGGCAAAGTGTGCCGCTCCCCCTCCCCAAGCATTGGGCTGCTACTAAGGGGAGGAGTTAATCTGATGCCAAGGCAGAAGTTCGTAGAGCTTGGCCACAGCTGGCATCAGAATTTATAATGCATTCAGGGTCTGCCAGCAGAAAAGCCTTTTTATGGGCTACTTAATCTCACCAAGGACATGGGGAAGAAAACAAGACAGAACAAGTGAAAACTAGCTTTGACTGGAACCTTTGTGGGGGGAAAAAACCAAGAGTGGCAATTACATGTTACAGAATAAAGGCTTGTTCAGCTAATTCAGTATTTTTCATTTGGCACATGCTTTAATTCAAAGCAACTTGTGGCTTAATCAGTGGCTGTCCTGGGATTTGAACTCATAACCTACCAGTGACTGGCATTCTGTTCCTGTTTCCACCCAGAACAACATGCTTATTAATCTTTAATTAACGCATGTGCTTCAGTGCTGTCCAGGACTCTGATCTGACATTTTTAGTTTAAACTTCATTCACCAACATGCTGTTCTTTCTTCACTTTGGTTTACGTTTTTTTTTTTTTTATGTTAACCACATTGCCATAGTGGTACAGTGGGATTTATCCCTCTCTTCTTCCCTACGTAAAGAGAGTGATGCAGCAGCACTGTAGTCCTTTAGTCAACCTCCTCATCTGTACACTCTGCTCAAACAGATAAGCTTCCAAAGCTTCAACTTTCATGTTAATACTGCCATCAACAGCCAAGAAATTAGCACTAGAATCGCTAAACACATCAGAAAATTATATATATATATATATATATATATATATATATATATATATATATACATACATAATATGGGGGGCTTAGTGGTTAGCACTGTTGCCTCGTACCCCTGGGGCTGGGGGTTCAAATCTCGCCTCTGCCCTGCATGTGTGGAGTTTGCATGTTCTCCCCGTGCTTTGGGGGTTTCCTCTGGGCACTCCGGTTTCCTCCCCCAGTCCCAAGACATACGTTGTAGATTTCTGTACTTGTGTGTGTGCGATTGTGCTCTGCAATGGGTTGGCACCCTGTCCAGAGTGTCCCACGCCTTGTGTCCCGAGCTCCCTGGGACAGGCTCCAGGGGACCCTGTGTAGGATAAGGAAACTGGATGGATATATAATATGTTTCAGGGTGGACTTTTCCTTTAAAGGTAGGGTCAGTGATTTTTAAGTCAGTACACTTTCTGTATTATTTGGTGAAGTTTTAGTAGAGTCAGTGAAATATGTGTTCAGAGGACATCTGATGAGCCTGAGGCTCTGTAAACAGGCGGAAAAAAAAACAAATGATGTGGACCACCAATGTCCAACCAGTAAGTTTGTGTTTTTGCATGCCACTTCAGAAAGCTTCACCCTCCTGCACTAAGCAAATCCATCATCATGTGCATTTTTAGGGATGTGGCTTTGAAAAGAGGACTGAAATGAGAGGATGTATTTGTTTAAATTTCGAGTCTCAAAATAGCCTGCTTCAGCTATAATTGCTGACTATATCTTTGAAAAACATTACTTTCTGCTTATAGGGCTTCCAAGTAGTAATCATCCTATAGGAGAAGAGTAAATCTTACGTGCTGCATCTAATCTCTCCCCGTGCCTCCATGTGATCAAGCTGGCTTTGACTCAGCTGCTTGTCATTTTCAGCTGAAAGCTTTTAACCTTGGAGCCTGCAGCTGATGTGTGGGCTTACAGAAACATGTCATGATCCACCCCCTCAGGCTCCCACTGGCACAGGAACATTATACACGACTGCTAACATGACATGAGCTTGTGTCATGTATTTGTGTCAGTGGAATATTATGATGAAACTGGAGTTAGGCACGGTTGCGTATTTTTTGCACGGGTTCATTCATGCAATCAGTCAATCATGTAGCAGCAGTGCAATGCATAAAATTGTGCAGACACAGGTCAAAAGCTTCAGTTAATGTTCACATTAAACATCAGAATTGGAAGAAAAATGTGATCTCAGTGAAAAAAGGCATGGTTGTTCTGCCAGAAATGCTGGTTTGAGTATTTCAGAAGCTGCTGATCTCTGGGATTTTCACACATAACGTTGTCTAGAGTTTACACAGAATGGCTTGGGGGGAAAAAAACTCCATTCAGCAGCAGTTCTGTGAGCGGAAATGACTTGTTGATAAGAGAGGTCAGAGGAGAATGGCCTGGCTGGTTCAAGCTGACAGGAAGGATGCAGTAACTCAAATAACCACTCTTTACCACCGTGGTTAGCAGAAGAGCAAGAATCTGAGCACAGGCTCACCAAACCGGATAGCTGAAGATTGGAAAAACTTCACCTAGTCTTTTTCTAATCTTAAACTATACTTAAAGACCCAATTAATGTTTTTAGTAGAGCAATATTTCATGAAGATAGACTAGTGTGAGCCTAATCACTCTATTCATCCCTATCTAATGGAAGTTGCACCAATTTTCTACATTACTTGCTCATTAAATAAGAGACTGAAAGATGTGCCAGCATATGTGTAGAGAGCATTGTACTGAAGCTCCGCTGTTAAATGGTCATCTTTAAATTGAATTTGGACTTACTGTATGTAACATGCAGTACTCGGTGGAGGTTTGGACTGTGCAAAACAGAGAGAATGCTCTCACCGTCTGCTGTCAGGTCTGCTGTTATTTATCACTGAGCACATGGACGTCAGCTTTGAAACTCGCATGGACGCTCTCTCCAGGGACAAATCGTGTATTGAAAGATGCAATATCCAAATCGAGAAAGGGTCAAGCATTGGCAAAGCTTTAAGCATTGCCAAAAAGGGTATGTGTGATTAGTCTGTGCTCCACTTTGACAAAAATAGCACATCAGGAGAGGTGGCATAGGGCCTACTGGCTGGATGGTGCGGAATTTGATTACGTAATACCATGAGAGGAAGCTTTTTGCTATTATATTTATTTCATGTTGTGTATAAGATGACATTCTGAATATATATATATATATATATATATATATATATATATATATATATATATATATATATATACATAATATTTTTTAAAGGCTGGTAATTTATATCTATGACCAGTAACTATTACATTTGGTTGACCCTTAAACAAATGACCCAGACAAGGGAACTGGTGATCCGTCTCTTCATTTCCAAGTGAGACATTTAGAACGCAGACGCCGACAGCTTTAACCTCTACAAGGAATGCGAGTGTCTATACTCCACCTACGTGTTAGGAGTCACCTTTCTCATACATGAGTTCATTGACTGGAACAGTAGCGACTAAAAACTTGCTGCATGGATAATGCGATTTGAAACAGAGCATGAAGCCCTTAGCAGTAGGATTATCTACGTCACTGGAGCACAGAGCTGCCCATGATGCATCAGTCGGCCACGTAAAAATATTACAGCTAAGCAAAATGGCTGTCATGTCATTGCCGGGCCACACAGTCACATTGCTTGGTTCCAGCTCCACATTGCAAACGGATACACATTTTTTACATTTCAAGTAATCTCCGGTTAAGATTAGCTCTGGAGACAGACTACATGAGGAGAGTGCTGTTTATTTTTGGCCAGAGACAAGTCTGTGCTGGGATTAGTTTGACCCAGGGCCAAGTGGAGTGTCAGTGTGGTTCGCACCTCCAAGGCTGTGTGTCTCACTTTTGCCCTGGTGCAACCTTTGATTCTTGGGAACGTGATGATGGAGGGCTTGCGTAAGGATCACTCGAGCTGAAGGACTCCATTCATACAGTTGGTGGGCAGGGCAGGACCATTTATAGCTCTGAGAGCTTTAAAACATATATATATACTTTTAATAGACATATAAATAAAAATAGCTTTATTTATTTATTTATATATGTAAGTTTTTAAACTATTTGTTTCTTTATATATTCAATAAATGGATGTGCCAGTAACAGATATCAATCTAAATGGAAATGGCCATTTTTTCATCTTTCACTCTGAATCATTTAAAATGAATCCCGAAGGCCGAATCTTTTGAATTCAAACTCTCATTTCACTGTCAAAAATAAGGTGCAGGTAAATGTTAGTTCCTTGAGGTAAAACCAGTGTAAATGTACCCTTAAAGTTATGGCACTGATCCTTATGGTCTAATTATGAAGCTTAATCATGCTCCTCTGACCAATGGTACAAGAGATGTTTCCTTAAGGGTAGCACTTACAGAACCAATTTCTTTTTTAGAAAAATGCTTTTTTACTGCGCAGGTTGTTCATTTGGAGAAAAAGATGTGAACATGTGTACAATTTAGATGTGTAAAGCATTCATTGTTATATAGTTATTATAATACTTAGTATTAGTTGTGTTTAGGTTAGTTGTGTGTGAAGCGTCTATAGCCGTTCTCTACAGTACAACCCTTTTATTTTTCTATTTCAGACAAACCAGTACTTGCTGCTCCGATGTTCGTCTTTCAGAGGATGACAGCTGCAGTGAAGGTAAGGCCCTGAAAGGCATGTTGACCAAATATTAGCACGTTTGATACCAATCTCTTACAAATAGCTAGTTTAAATGATCATTACATTCGCACAGTTTGTTTTACTGAGGCTCAATCAACCTTATGTGTGTGTCTTTATTAGAGGACAGCAGAGGAAGATGGGACTGGTACGTATGTTACACAACAAGTACACAAACTGACTCTAGTTGTCTGTGTTTTGAGTAATCCATCATTGGTTTCTGCTATATTTTTAGGAGCATGTGTGAACAAACGCATCAGATCGCTCACCTATCCTTCTTTGAGCAGTCGGAACAAAAAGGGTATGGATTTGAAAAGAATTTTTTTATTTTGCATAAACACCAGTTCCAGTTCCTGAGTTCTAGGTATTTTAGTCAACAGGCCTCATTTGCATTTTTCTTTTTAGAGAAACTCTGTACATATGAAACATGAAATTATCAAATCAGGCTATTGGCAAACAAAATAAAACCCACAAAAATTCTTTTTGCCCCAAGCAGGTCCCTGTGGCGTCAGCAAACGAGTGCGGTTGGGTTCTCTGTCCTTCCCACCGCCTTTACAGGGTAAGCAAGCTCTCCCTCTTTCTCTTTCTCTCTCTCTCTCTCTCTCTCTCTCTCAGCTCATACACAAATCAAGGTATCTCTGACGCTCACTAGTTTGGGATCCAGAGGAAGTGACAGAGTTGCCATACTTACCTACCTCTATTTAGGTTAAACCCCCTGCTAATTCCATCCAGTTTAATGATCAACTCAAAGCTCGAGTTCCAGTCCAGGCCTCATTCCCTGGTTTCTGTTTTCAGACCCCCTAACAGAAATGATTCTCCCCTTTAGTGGGCCCTCGCTGTGGGGCAGAGTGTGTGCTCTAGGCCTGGAAGATCCAACAAAAGTGTGTTTCATACACTGTAAACAGCAATACCTGTGTTTTAGCTCTGAACGAGTGCTTGGGGACATAGCCAAGCTTGATTAACTGCAAAACAAAGAGGGATTGCTTGGCTGAAACACTGTGTTTTTTTAACACTTCCTTTCTCACAGCGTATTAATGACTAAAGCAAATGGCTGTTTACATCATGGCTTCTCCCACTGATTAGTCACTGTATCACAGGGTGGGGTGTTGAGTCATTATTGGATAAATTTCTTTAGTAATTCACCTGAATTCATTGAATTCTGTATACTGCTTTTAACAGTGGCCATTGTCACAAAGCAGCTTAACAGAAATATATAAATTCAGAATATAAATTTTGAACTTATAAATTTATCCCTAACACCAAAATAGACCAAAAATAATTTTCAACAAAAACACAATTAGTGTTACTTCAGTAAATAGGACCAAAGTATTTGTGCAAGAAGTTCTATTTAAAAAGGCATCCTAATTTTTGAGAGAAAATATAAATTAAATGTAAATGTTCTATCTTTTTGTTTTTCTTTACAGTCCCAATATCAAATGTGTTCATGCCATCAACTTTGCACAACCCAAACCAAGTCTCTTCCTCCACACGTTAGTTTTTTTTTTTAGCTTTGTCTTGTATTTTTCTGCTGATACTATTTACTTTAGTTTAAATAGTTGAAAATTTTCGTACAATAATATACAGTAACACCACTGAATGTGTTCACTTAACACTTCCGGTTGTGCTTTGCAGCATCGCCACGGGGCAAGGTGAAGAATACGGCGTTAACGCCGGCTTTGCTGGTGGCACCTGAGCCATGGACCAGCCATGATGTGCCTCGTATTAGACAGGTATTGCATAAATTTCACACTGCTGAGCTCTGCTTGCAATTATTCCCCAACATGTAGGTACAAAGAGGTACTCGTGTTTCTTGGGCAGCTTTTGCAAACTTATTAAATATCTGCTTTGAAGTTTCATACGCTACAAGTTAATACAAGTTGAAGCAGAATTGTTTATTGTTTCTCAGTTGTAAAGCTTGCAAGCCTGTTCAATAAAGTTGTTGTACTTGTTCCTCCAGGTTGGCCTTAATGCAGATGGAAACCTCTCCAGGGTTACGTTTGAGCTCCCGTCCTCTGACAGTGCCTTAGAACAGCAGATGTTACCCCAAATGAGCAGGTCAGCTTGATACTCATGATGGTTACACAATCAGAGGAATAACCGTATATAAACAGCAAATTAACACACTAAGTCTAACATGGTCCAAACCAGATGGAGGACCACAACAACAAATGCTACCTGTAATAATAAACTGTAAATAATAAGTATAACTAACAAATTAATACTTAATTATATAGTAAAAATGATAAATAATAACTTAGAATTCATAACCACTATTTAAATAGGCTCTATTTCTTTGATAATGGATAATGGAGTTCTCTAGCTAAACAGGTTCATAACTGGCTAAAGATACAAATTCCATAGCGAGGATAAATTACCTAATCATCCAGTGGCTTTTCACCAAATTCAAGAACAAATATGCCTTATGTTTTCAGCAAGGAAAAAAAAACTCCATCAGTCCTGCATTCTTCTTCCTTTTATTAGTATTACATATATTACTCTCTTGCTTTCTCTCTCCCCTGATTGGTTGCTGGCTCTTGCCTGTCACTGTGTATTCTTTTTTTAGACACTTCTTTTGTGTCTAAATTTGGGGCATGATGATGTTGGCATCTGAGCTGGCGCTATGAGTGTGAATTTCTTTTAGAGGACTATCAGGGTGACTCACAGCAGTTCAGGAACATTGCATTATGCAGCAATTTTTGTCCCTGACTGAATAATTATGTCTTGCACAAATTTTTGACAAAGAAAATCCCACGCAAGCCCATATTAGCTCCATATTAGCTCCATATTAGCTCCATATTAGCTCCAGTGAAACTTTTTATAGGAACAGTAGTGTCACTGTTTGGAATGCTACTTGGGAATAATGTCACACAGCTCGGCCCAAAATGGATCAAATACACAACTCAGAAGTTATGATTATTTGCTAGTGATTGGAAGGGTATTAGTTTAAAACTCCAGCACTGCCACAGAGCTGCTGTAAGTAAGACCTTTAACCCTTAACTGCTAACCAACAGTTAACCTAATGTAAATTGCATGCTGACATAACCACATACTGGCTTTAAATGACTTCATGTAGCTATAATATTAATAAAGAGTGGCTCTGTATATAAAATCAAATTGGCTATACCTCTGAACTACATGAAATAAGCAAATACATGTTTTGCCTGACTACATTTCACACAAGTGGAAAATTTGTATAAATTTGATTTCACCCCAAGCATCTCTTTAACAACAGGCAAAATTTAATTATACTTCCAGAAGAAGTTGCAGGGTGATTCAGATATAAGACTGAATCCAGGGATCTCTTTCTTTTTCAGAAATCTCTCACAGACAAATACTGCTGTCCCTGGAAGCATCCAGTTTGTGTTTGGGGAGAATATGAGTGAGAGGGTACTGGTAAGTCTAAAATCTTGTTTCAGCTCATGCTGAATATAGTTATTTTGTGCTATGCTTTGGTTCATTTTGTAAGCATTTTGCTGGACTAATGTATATAGACTGTCTCTCAGAGTCCACCTTGTAGTGAGGACAAGTCTGAAACGGACTGCAGCTCGACCGACTCCGATTCCTCCTGCACAGAAGACACTAACACAAGTATGTGATTTGTTCAGTGGTTAGGCATGAAAATGGGACAGATTAAATTTAACTATATGATTTGATCATGCTCTGCCTCATATTATTTGGATAAATGTGCCTGCCAAATGGCACTTATGTACACATAGATCTATTTTAAAGAGGATCTGACCGTTTAAACCCAAACAACCAGAGTACTTCCAACTGTCAATCATTCAGTTTCACAGCATTTGAAACCACCTAGTGGTTGAGTATGTGTACTGATTCTCCACAGAGTATTATCATGATCTAAATGTCCTTATTGTCTCTTATAATAACTACCTGTCTCTTATAATAACTACCTGTCTCTTATAATAACTACCTGAACAAGATACTCTAAACAAAATTATGAACAGGGCTGTTTTAAGGGTCTCATACTGGCTGATACTGAATTCTGAATACAAAGCCCTTTTAAAGAACTCAGAATATTTCATCCATCAAGTACAAGGGATTTATTTTGGTACAACAGTACAAAACAATATAGCAATACAATTACAAAACAATATGTAAGGAATAGAACATGACCTGGCATATTAGTAATATAGGCCCCATTTTATTATTTTCCTAAAACAGCATGTCCCAAAGTGTTTATTCCTCTTTTACCACAGCAATTTGCCTACAATAAACAACACTGTGCTTTTTAACCGTTTATAGTTACATTTAATGTTGTGGAACTGTTGCACTGTGGCGATAACTGAAGGAACGTTTGGTATCTGCTACGTCTATAGTGTCTGCACAAAACACACTATGGGAATCTGCCGCAGCCCACACGGCGGCCTGCAGGAGACGCTGTCTGCTCAAACAAGTGCAGATCTTCACAGGAGAGGAGAATGAGAGCAACGTTGTCCAGGTCCGAATTATACATGTTTATTCCGTTTGGAAATAACTTAATGGTGGCACCTGTGCAGGATGTTCTGAGACTGTGACTTTGAAACCTTTTAGCTGACGTGCAAGTTGTTCGTTTTGGAGAGGGGAACCCATTCGTGGAGTGAGAGAGGGAGAGGAGTCTTACGACTGAACGACTTGCAAACTAAACATAAGGGATGTTTGCAGTCAAGGATGGGTAAGTAATGAAACTATAATGTAACTGCAACTCAAAATCGATTCTGTTATTTTATCCATTCTCTTTATATTTCCTGAAATAAAGAAATAAAAGTTTAGCAATTAAAAAAATGCTTAGACAAGGAAGCCCCCCGGCCAAGGATAACGCTCAACATGATGCTGCCACCACCATGCTTCACTGTGGAGATTGTGTTCACACACAGAAAATCATTTAATCTCAGATTTGACTATGTTTATACAGTAGTCTCTGTGAAACTGTTTCTCCACAGTGATGAGGCACCAGGGCAGTCTGAAACTGATCCTGAACACTAAGCTGTACCCGCACACACACCTGCGGCGCCCGGCACGCAGGAACCTACAGGTGACAGCCACTGACTTGGAGACCCACAGTGTACGTGTGTTCCTGGTCCAGGCCAGTGCCCGAGACATTGCCCGCCTCTATGTGGCTATTCACCACAGACTGGTGGCCCTACGCTGCAGTACTGCCATGTTCAGGGACCGAGAGGGACACTGCAGCAGTGAGGAGGACAATGACAATGAAGACGAGAAGGCTAACAAGGAGGCGCTCTTAATCACACACACCAGATCTGGTAACAACTACAGCTACTATACATGTCATTTTAACTAGTTCTGTTCATCGTTTATCAATGAACTCCACAATGGCCCAGTCAATCATGTTTTACACTTAATATATCTTTATAGCCTCAGCCATTGAAATATAAATTGGGGTCCGACTGATATCAAATATTCAAATATTAACAAATATTATTTATTTCATGGACTTAGCAATGCACACTATTGGACAGTACTCAGGTAAAGTACAGTTGTGTCACTCAGTGTCACAAAGAAGCCTATAATATGCGTTAAAATGTATATTATATAGCCATGTCTACTGTTTATAAGTCATCAGTGAAGCCCTGTTTAAATATTATGACCACATACAATATTATATTTAAAACCAATATTATGTTTAAAAGTAGCTTTTTAAAATTGGTATTTTATTTTTGACAAAATGTTCATATTAGTTGCACATTTAGAGAAACAGACTCCCAAAGGTATACAGTAATAAGATGGGATAAGAGGGAATACAATCACCCTTTCATTTTAGATTTTTTTTTTTAAAGGGTGATTTTTAACATATTTCCCCTCATTGTTTTTAGGTTTAATGACCTGAACATAATCCCTGTAATATTTATGTTTCATATCCTGTAGAGAAAGAAAGCACATCACGGTTTCATGGGGGAAAACCCCCAAATACATTATAGTGTTGTTCCACTTAGTAAAATTTTTAATTGGGCTATCCTGATCCTGATTGAACATAAGAGTTATATTCAGATTGTTTTCTGGAAAGAAGACGACGAAGAGGACAGTCTATTTTAGAGGCTTAATATATATACACACATAGAAACAAAAATACTACACACAGAAATGACAGTAATGAATTAATAGTGGTTTAATGTCTCTTTTCTCTGTAAAAGTGTTAATAACTCTTCTCGTATGTCTACTTATTACCCATTTCTCTTCCTTCCAGGGGATTGTAATTGGAGGAACAGTCATTCCAGACTCCATCCATGAACATCCCACTGAACCTTTGCCATCATGCTTCTGGACCCAGCCATTTTGTGAATATCAAGATCATCTTAATTTAAACAGTATGGAGGCTTTTTTTTGTGTAGCTGCCTGCGAAATTTATGAATAGTATTAAACACGGTCTATTACCAAGTACAGTTTTGCTCAGGTTGGAGACAGTGATGCATGCATCATCTCTACAATATAAATTTTTTAAATTAGATATTTTTAAGGAAAAAAAATTGAACCAGGCACAACAGTTATGTTTATGTTGTTCCACTTTTAGAAAGAGAATCATTTAGACCTGAACAGAACGTGTGTTAGAGGAAACTGTTGTTTATATTATGCTGTAATTTCGCTTTATTTTCGGTTATTTCTTCCTACTGGAGCGGTCTTTTTGGTACAAGTCTACAATTCTGGTGCTCCAATACACTTGAAACAACCCATGATCCACCTGAATCAGCCCATGATCAGCTCAGTTTATGATCAGGTTCAGTACACCATACTGGACCACATTTGAGCTCGTCTGTGACGGGTGGAAATTAAATGAGTGTTTATGGGTTTAAATGAGCGAATTGCAAATGTTCTTATTTGTACTTAAGTTCACACTATACATTCACAAGCTCAGAGACTCTGACAGATAACTGTGAAACTGTGACATCCAGAGGATCTGGGTCATGAAATATCTATGCAAACTTTAAAACAAATTCAGATGGAATTTAAAATGGGCCAATTTTGGGACAACTACTTCTTTTATTTATTCTCTGATTTCTTTCATAGCACTTTGTCAGAAAGGGGTTCAAATGACCTATGCGTTCTGTTGCTGAACACAGGCCTACTACAGGTCCATTCAGTCTCTGTCTGTGCCAATTATTTATACTGTGACTGGCAGATATCTGGGCTCCAATAAACAAGGGACTTCTGTTTCCATTCTACCTCATGAACAGTATTTTACACCATCTGATCTTCTGCACTGACGTTTTGGGCCTACGCCGGTCATGTTAAGAAAAGCTTATTACCTGAAACCAATGTTAGAGTTTTATTCTATACTTCAACCCTGAAGGTTTAAAAGACTAATTCAAATAATGTCCACAGCCACATTTCTGTCTATGAATTGCATTTTTATTGGAAAATCTGCAAAAGACAAAAACTGTTATTTGCCACCTCTTATACTTTTAAGAGCTAAAATATTTGGAGGAGGATTACATTAAAGAGTTGTGTATATTTTTGTATATGTATTTAATGGATTAAATACCTAATTTTAATACATGGAAGGCTTTGTCTCTTTTTTCATGTTCTCTTTAGGTCCCTTTCAATGAAATCATATTTCTGTTCAATGGTTGTTTCTAACTGGTCACAAGGGTGTTAATTAATTTTCTATAACAGGTTTTCTGTGAGGACATGTTTATTTAGCATATTTGGAAGGAGTCTCCAGTATCGGTGCTTTCTAACATAAGTGATAACAGGATGGATGATCCACAGCATTAAACATAAATATAAACAAATAAAAAGTATGACATGATGATTTTCCCATAACAGCATGCTTTATTCCTCTTGTACCAAAGCAATTTTTCATCAAGTACAATTTTTTGTATTTATTAAAGTATAAATAGTTCTTGGCTGAAAACTTAGTGACCATTATGAAGCGCTAACACTGGCGACTCCTTCCATACTTGTTAAATAAACATCTCTTTACAGAATATTTCAATATCAATGATATGATTTCTCTGTTAAATGAAAACACTGTTTATTGTTAAACATCGATCATATAGCGCATCCGCCATACAAGTCCTTGTGAATAAGTTGTTATTATAGAAACAACGTATTAGAACCAGAGCATTCATTTGAACCTGTGAAATTACTGTTACTGTAAATTAATCAACACTTTCTGACCAATCAGATTCAAGAATTCAACAATGCTGTAGTAAAATAGCTATCAGCCTCGCACAGAAAAAAATGCTATTTGACTTTATTAATTCTTGAAAAAAGTAGATCATAGTCCTGAAGACAGCAATTCCCTAAAGCCAAAAATCCTTCTGAATGTGTAGACTTGTCTCAGTGTACACATTACACCATGTCATTTATGTATTTAAAATTGTTAATGGACCAACAAACCAGGAACTCCATTATACCTGCCACTATTCTGTTACTTCTACAGAAGCAAAGGTTTTTACTGACACACGATACCATTAAGGATTCATTTCTAACCAAGCTATACCATATTGCACAACTTGATCAGTGTAGTGTTTAAGCAAAATAGCCAACACTGTGCCAACAACAATAATCAGACCTTTGCTGAGAAACCAGCATTCCAGCCACGGCTCTCCTCAGCAGTTTCAGCCTGTAATTACTCTGGACATCGCGTGGGGAAAAGCTGAGCTGCGTTTCCTGGGCAGGCTGCTTCACTGGTTTAAGATTTTATCCTGTAAATTGTGCAGTGGAAAATAAGCACATACTATCCCCACCCTTAAGACTTTGAAGCCAACTTAGGGATCCAAGTTAAAAAAAAAAAAAAAAAAGTTTAGAAATATTTTAAGCATATTGCTAGTCATTTTGTGGCAAAATATTGGAGATTAATTAATATGCATGGAAGTGATTGAATACCCAAGCATCCATTATTTCAAGCTCTGTGATGCAGAAGATAGTCCATACAGCCTGTTAATACTGCCATAGTAGAGTCTCACACTGGAAGACAGAGCTTTGCTTCTGTGCCAGTGCTGGCTGCGAGACTAAGGGAAATGAGTTCATCTGTCTGGAAGACGGGCTTGATCGTACCTGATCACTAGCACGAAAGAGAGAAATAGCAAAACTAGGGCATACACACAGCAGCACAGTATTAAAACCTTAAAAAGCAGACAAATTTCCACTTCCAAACCAAGAGGAGATTATATTTAGCTTTATTTAATACATTACTGAAATGCACATATTAGTACGCACTGGTCCTTGTCAGTAAAAAAGTCAATACAAAAAGTTACAAAGAAATGATGATTTGACAGTATGACAGTGTTGCCAGCACAAAAAGGAAGGCTGGTGTTAGCCTATAATTGTGCAATGATTTAGTGATTTAACATTCATAAGGCCCAGGGCTTTGGCTTCCGTTCCACAATTCAGTGTCTCGCCCTGCTAGCCCGTTCCGGCTCTGTTTCAAGTGCTTCTGCCGAGACAAAACAAGAGGCTCTCTGTTCCTTCTGCAGAAAGGGGACAGAGTCGACACAGCTGATTAAGAACTGGCTCCATGAGCTGTGGCATCATTGAGCGCACTTGGAATAAATATACAGAGCTGGATGCAAGGAACTTGATAGCAGCAATTTGTTAGCTTGGCTGAGTAGTCCAGCACATTGGACTTGTATTTAAATGCTTTCATTTTTGACACTATTGACGGTCGAGTGCAAAGGTTTGCGTCCTAAGATTTTAAAAATGAAATCAATCCAGGGCTACATCATCGGGAAAATATTACGACCCTCTCAGTTTCCAGCTCTGAGGAAGGAAGTGTATGACTTGTACAATGGTTTGTACAAAAATATTACAAATGTGAGGATCTAAAAGCTGCTCAGAGGATATAGAAGAGTTTGTTTCAAGTTATAAAGGGCATATATGTTATTAGCAACTATAAATTCTACATTAATACATTTTACATCATTAATATTTGAACTGTTTATTACACAGAATGAAGGAACATCTGTGAAACCTACCACACAAAATGTATTGCTGGTATAAGCTAAACTGGCTTCATTTAGTTCTATAGGATATGCAAACTTTTGCACTTAACAGTCTCTCCAACATACCAAAAAACACCAAAGCTTACCAGTGGTCAACTTCGGCGTCGTCAAACTGCCCCGACACTCCAAGAGCAGCCGAGTCTGTCTTTGCTTCATCTGCAAGGGGAGAAATGTTTTAATGGTTCACCAACACTATAAATACTGTGATCTTGAAAAGGGATTTGGAACAAGC
Organism: Pangasianodon hypophthalmus; assembly: GCF_027358585.1. Classification (NCBI taxonomy): domain Eukaryota; kingdom Metazoa; phylum Chordata; class Actinopteri; order Siluriformes; family Pangasiidae; genus Pangasianodon; species Pangasianodon hypophthalmus. The sequence goes on along the minus strand of NC_069726.1, from coordinate 4,278,018 downwards.
CACAGATAATTTATACATCACATCTTCTCCCAAATGGCTTTGAGTACTTAACCACATGTTGGGGGAATTCATAGAAGTCATGTTTGGCAAAGAAGCATGCCCACACTGGTCAGAAGATGACAAATCATAGCTTACATATCAGCTCAAAGTTAAACTGACTAATCTATATCAATAACCTGAAAATAAGTATAATAAACATGAATTAAAGCCAAAGGGCTGATGAAATTCCAAATATGGCCACCACTTGGTTAAATTTTAGTACAGCAAACCAAATGAGATCATTGGCTAATTGCAAAAACTACAGAATGTGTGTGCTATTATTTCAGACTGGAAACCAAAACATCACACAAACGTGCTTCTAGGTTGTAAAAGTGTTTTAAACCGTCTAGTGCAGCGGCTGCGTCCTCGCTCCTGACTCCAGCCATGCAGCGCTGTGGGGCCGAGGACTGACCCAGTGTCCCTTCCAACCTCTCCAATGTGGCCTGGCCTCCCATGGTCAGCTGAGACATGCCCTCCTCAAACGAGTAATATGTGGGCAGATCGATTTGGCCTTGTTCTGTGAGCCAGTTATATAAAAAAAAATAAATAATACAAGATAGGTGTTCATGCTGCATTTGTTTAATCTGTCATTGCAAATTTAGTTTTAAGAAAAGCCTTACCGGCCTCCTCGACATCATACTCGTCACCATCGAAGTCAGAGTCGGAGTCGTCTGGATCGGGATGCAGGGCTTGGCATTCGGACATGGCCATGAACATCTTCTCCACTGCAGCTCAGATAAGATAGGAGCAGTCACAAAATATGGACAGAATGCATCATTTTGAAATGGCGTGTGCTAAACACTTACAAGATCCTTTATCGTTTGGAACAAAGCGGATCTCTGTGAACGCGCCTGTGGAGACGTCGTCATCGTCCTCGTCATCATCGCTACTGCCATCTGCTTCCTCTTTGGCCTTCACCTCATCATCCTTGGCAGCTTCTTAAAACACCAACCACAGCATGGTATACACATGAAACAACTGCGAAGGATTGTATCTTTAACGCAGTGTAAAAATATTTCAGTAGACCAATCAGTACTTGTAAAAAATACTGTAGCAATTCAGTAACTCCAGGCTTCTGTAACAGATCCTCTGTAGTGCTTCATCCAATCACATGCATTTGTGTGAATTATTTAGCTGAAGGTAGCTCATTGGACCAGAGACTAGCTACAGGGCTAGAGCAATTAGATCAGAACGGGGAGATTTTTCAAGGTTTTTCATTTTATTTCCCCTCTCTCTTATTTCATTAGCAAACTGATGACATGGCTTATCTAAAAAAAATGACAAAAGCAATATTTAAAGACAACTAGACAAAGAAGTAAATGTTTATTCACCATTTCAAGTTCAAAACATCAGTCTAAAGTGGTAACGTGAAGCACCACTATGAAGCAAAATATAACCACTTCAAATTGTCTTATTTATAGCCATGGATTAATGGTTAAAAAAACATAACTGTTGTCGCCATTCAGTCATGTCAGTTACTTATCTGAACCTTTCTGAAGCATGAAATTGTATGTAACTGGACTTCATTTCTCAGGAACACTTCAAATAAAAGTGTGTCGAATAAAAAGAAAAGAAAAGCTTAGATCCGTAATGCTGTTGAGGTTGGTATGCACTGCCAAGCGATCTGTTGCCAAAGCACAGCCTACATAAAAAAAAGAGCTGCTTTTCAGATACATATCACAAAAGAGCACAAGAGAAGCAACTGAGCATGAAGCACAGTTTTCCCAGGAAACAGCTGGCTTTGTCTGTTAGACCACCGGAAAGACTTATCCAAAAGACTACCAGATTAAAAAAGTTAAGCACGGGGTAGGAAGGTTGCTTTCAACAAGACCACACACTGAACCTTGTCTGGGTACACACTTCTCAAATGTAAAGCCTGTGATTATGCATGTGCGCTGTTATGGTTAATTAAAAAGTCAGGATGGATATTCCAAAGTCTGACGTCATGCTATAAACCACAATGGTAAGAATACGACTCTTTCATTCTTAATGCCTAACTGAGAGGTTGAGAGCTTGTCAGTCCACTCATTGTAAACCTGTAACCATTTCTTCTGCAGCATTTATATTTTTCTTGACTTTCAGCTCCTGACATACCTGAGCCTGAGGTAATAAATACTATAAATACATCTGACTCAGCTATGTTTGGTGCTGGAAAAGAACTGCCTTTTTTTTTTCTTTCCAGTCATCAATCTGCATTCATACCTTGATGCCTGGAGCTGACCTGGACGTACAGATGCTCTGCAGGATACGCGCTCAGGTCACGGGAGATGGCATGGAGGCTGATGGAGGGATAATCTAGAGAAAATCCTACTCCAGACCCATCAACCCAGGATACACGACTGGAAAGAAAAAGCATATTTAATAAAGGACTGGCAACAGAAATCAAATCTGACCTTTTCTTCTTTATTTTTTTTTAACATTTGGAGGCTCTTTTTTTTTTTTTTACATTTTGATGCATGACAGAGTTGCATTAAGGCAATAATATAGTTTGAAAAGTCATGCAAAATAGGTTCATCTCTATTGAACATGTATGGAAAAAAATGTTTCAGAGGGGATTTGTTTTTTGGATGGCTAACAGTTTTATATATATACACACACACACACACACACACACATTATATATACATATGAGAAGCAGCACCTCTGTTTTGTTCATGAAAGGTTTAAGCTGCACAAGGAAGCAGATAATTTCTATTAGACACTGAGTGAAAAAACAGCCATTTTGTTACTCTGGAAAAGTTTGCACATTTGGCAGATGGTTTCTGCAGACAGTGTAAATCAGACTGTAACTCGAACACAGACTCTGAGGTGGCAGAAGAAGCTGCACAGGATTGAAAGCCAATTTCACATCTCGATTCTAACATTGTGTGTCAGGGGGCTTTATATTTACCTTTCTGCAACACAAAGAGTTCCTGAGCCCAGTCTCTTCCCGTCCAGCACGGCGGTAATGTCCACTTCCTCATGTCTCACTCCTTCTCGTGGAGGAGAAACATTCTGCAGCACCACCATTCTTCCAAACGCTGGACTTCTCCTACCGGTAATTCGCTACTTCAAACAGCAGGATAAAGCACGATTTACACGAGTTTCGCCATGGAGAAAGAGTGAACGAGTGCACAGACGCCGGGTTCTTTCTCTCTCTCTCTCTCTCTCTCTCTCTCTCTGACTGGAGGTGTGTGTTGGACCTATACACTACTGGTGGCGTGTTTTAGGGGCGGGAATTAAATAAATAGGCTATTAACACTGATCTGAAAACAAGCCTCCATTTTAGGTTATGTTTTTATTTTAATTTAGCAAACGTGAACTTTTCAAAAATAATTCGCCGTTTTTGTTCTCCACTGAAGGAAGTGGTGAGATATTTCCCGGAAGGCAGTCGTGCTCACCTGGAAGTTGACAGGTGACCGAGCTGTAGCTAAAAGACCTCGTGCTCAATTTAGTTTTAATTACTTTTGTTTTAATTGACATGTTTAGAGAACAGCTTTTAGTAAACAGGCTTCTGCCCCGCCCCTGCCTGTTCAGAAACTCCGCCCCCTCACCCCTGCCTGCTCCAGAAACTCATTATTTTTGTCAGAAACTCCGCCCCCTCATCTCAGGAAGCTGGACAAATAGCGCCATCTCTGGCTGTTAGCTAGTTTGATATGAAGATTGTCAGATTTAATATTTAGTTCGCTAAGTAGCTACTTTTAAAAGAAAGCTAAAAACCTATAAATAAAAACCTCTTTAATTAAGCCTTTGCTTAAGCCTAAAATTTTGTATTTTACTTGATTTTTGCATTTTCTTTATTCTAATTTGTAACTTTATTTCATTATTATTACTCAGTTATTTTCTATCTCATGCTGTGTATATTCTATGTATTCTAATTTGATCTTTTTATTAATATTTGGTTTAATTTTCAATTTTATATGACTCTAATTATGGTATTTTATGTATTTTCAAGCATGGAAGGTGCTATATAAATAAAGTTTATTATTATCATTATTATTATTATTATTATTGTAAGTAAAGAAGGAAACACTTACGGGTGTGTTGTTATAGAAAAATAATCAACGACACAGTTGATTAGCACATCTCAAACTGTTTTACTGACTGTTACAAATTGCTAACACTAGAGATTCCTTCTGTAAATGTTAAATAAACGTATCCTTACAGAAAGCTTCACCCTATCAATAACATATATGATACTAAATGAATCTGATTATATCTATCACATCTAGAAGATCTTCAGAATAGCAAGTTTAGGCTGTGTGGGGGTTTTTTCCCCTCATTTTCTCTCTAATATGGTCACCAGTCAAAACCCCCTATCATATGACAACTACCAATCAGAGAAAGTGAAGCTAACACATGCTTACTTTGAGACACACAAAGCCAGCCAACCACATGTTTTCAATCTGCTGCTCATGCTGCATCACACACTCAGCAGCATAACACACTGAGGACAGAGCGATCAACTCTTTTCTGCATACATGAGCTCACAGATGCCCATGATTGGCTAGTGTTGGCATGGGAGAGAGAGAACGTGCCATCCCTTGGCTCGCAACCACGAATGGCTGTAGCATCATCGGGAGTTGGACCAATGACCTCCTGACGATACATCACCGCATTTCTGTAGCGCTGCTTGGGAGTTTGCAATTTTAATCTGTTAGAAGACTGGTCAAAGTAATTTTCAGAATAGCAAACTCCACCCTAGCTAGTTCCTATTCCACAGAAAAGTACCTAAAACAGGAACTAAAGATTCCTTGAACCAAGGCCCATTTTCAAGCTCATGTCTTTGAAAACAGTCACAAAAATAGAGGTGCGGTACCCTTTTATTATGACAAATGTACAAGATCGTATTTATATGAAAGCAATTACAATACAGTTAAAAAAAAAAAAATTAAAGTAGAACAGAGACAGAAGACATATCTAAAAGCTAAGGCCCGAACCATACTCCATGTGCACATCTGTCCAGGCCACAAACTACAACCAAACCAAAGACAGTTTATTGGCATTAATTTTCTTTTATCATGTAATCTTGCATTTAGGTAAAAACAAATAAGGGGGAAGGACAATTGTCTTTATTTCATATAGATAAAATTAAAATGTAGGACTTCTTCAGTATACAAATACCACTGAAGGAGCTCAGCAGTTACGGGGGTCGTATCTTACTCAGGCACAAACTGAGCTAACTGATTTAGCCGTGATGGCCTACGCGTCTCATGGTGCGCACAAAGAAAATGAAGACGAAAGACGAATGCGATTAGGGGATAAGCATGCCAAGCTTACACATTATTTTACAAGACATTTTACAAAGCTCTTTATCTCATAACCACCCTTTTTTTTTGTCTGAGCCCAGATGTTACAGCTCACATACTCACTGGATTCCCTCTAAGAACAGATTACATACGTAGAAAGTTCTAGCAAGCAGTGAAACAAACGATGAAGAATGCAGAAAAGGGGTGACGTGAGGATTTGGGTTAGGACAGACAAAAATGAGCTCAACCCAGGAATCCAGCTCAAAGAAGAAAAAAATAATAATCAGACAGAACGTACATGCTGTAATTCACTTTAGACACTTCAAAATTGTACAAAAGTTACACAACCTACTACAAAAAAAACTATAAACAGGTGCAATCATAAAGGACTGCTAAATATATATCATTCGGATGATTTAAAAATGCTTCTAACTATGTTACAGCAAAAACTACAGATATAGTACACGCAAGGGTAATGTCATATTTTACATTTCGCACGTTCTTTACTCTTTCCCACTGACTCCAACAGTACGCGTCCAAGTCTTTACCTGCCAAAGTTAGAATCCATTACTGATTCATTTTTCCAACATAATCTGTTCTGTGCTGAAAAAACAGGAAGGCTTTGATTGCAGGGTAGTCAACATAGTGTTAGACTTATTTTAATGCCACCGCAAAGGGAGTCTCGCCCCCCACAAACGTAGGCAAAAGATCATAACAGTAGCTTGGTGGACAGTGAAAATCTTCATACATTTTGTTAACAAGAAAAATATATTGCTCAGATATTGAAGGAAAAAATAGTAATAGTCTGTATATATAGAAAACAACATAATATGTTAATATATAGTGCAGGATAAGAGCAAAACGGAAACACGGAAAAAGAGGTGTCGAGAGGTGCTCTGATGGATCTTCTGACATTTAAAAAAAAAAAAAAAAACACCAGTGAAAAGATCCTTTTTTATTAAATACTTGTATTAAAATGGAGATGAAAATAACTTGCATGGAATCCACTGATAATACATAAACGACATAAAACACTTTCTTTAGAGGGATAAATCTAAACCACCCTTAAGAAAATGCATTAAAATAAAAAAGGAAAAAAAAGTGTTTGTTCTAAACAGTCCATGTTTTACACATATACATGATGATATGGATCACAATTGACACTTTTTCAATTTGGCATTCGATGCACTGACGAGCTGCCGTAGTGTTTGATCATTTAGATTCTATAAAAATTACGGGGAAAGAAACTGCCTATAAAATAGCATAATACACTACAAGACCAAATAATGGAGCATTTCTTTTAACAAAGTCCCACATCCAAATTCTTCCTCAGAAATGTTTGATTTTTTCATATTGTGAAAATTCACACTTGCTGCCCTCAGGAATCCATAGATGATTGAACTGCAATTAGTTAAATAACAATTTCAAAGAATAAATAGTATAACAAAACCAAGCTTAGGCTTTTAATCAGATACAATGTGTTCCATAAACAAAAGCAACCAGCTTCAAACCAAACATCATCTTTTTGACCAATGTGTTATGTTTTTCAAAAAAAAAAAAAGGGGGGGGGGGGGGGGCGCATATAGTACATGGATTTCTTAACAGTCAGAGATATGGTTTTAACAAAAGCTGGTAACCATGTCTAGACCTTGGCTCGGATGCATTTCTTGATGGCTCCTTTATGATTTATAACTCCTCTGATTTCCCAACCCCCCAAAAAATCCATAACAGTGTAGAACAATAACACGTGGGTACTTTCTGACAACAAAGAAATGAAAGAATATGTCAATGATACTGATTTTCTGAGAAGGAATGGCTACATTAGTGTAAAATAGAGGATTGAAAGATTCTATGTTTTCCAAAGGCTTGGTATATTATTCACAAAGGTTAAAAAAATAAAACTGTCTTAGGGAATCTTTGAATGATGGGCCCACTGACAACACCTTCGTTTGGTGAATTTATTTACAACCTGTGGTTAGGTGCTTCTATCTGCCTGCGACTGACACGAGGGCCAAGAGAATGACCTTCATGCAGTAGCTTAGATGAATTGACAGTAGCGAGCAAAATGGAGTCTCAAGACTCCGGTACCCTGCTCACTACATCTCCAGAATCATCACTGTTTCTTGCAGAACACTGAGCCTGGTGTAAGGAGTCCCAGGACCCCCGTGTGGAGCTTGGCAATGATACGAAAGCAAAAACGATAAGGGATATAACTGAGAAATGTAATGGGAGCTTGGCCACAAATGGAGAGACAAAATTACTCTGAAAAATGTTTAATAATAAAATGCCATGTCTTACAACTGTTCACTGTTGCAGACATAGTCTACAAGGTCTGTGACCCCCAAAAGGTCATCCTCGTCTTCATCCTGCGGCGCCATCTCCTGGGGAACCAGGCCATTCGCGCCGATGGGCACGGGCTGTGACGCGCTGCTGTTTTTCAGCCCTATTTGACTCATGAGAGCAGGGTTAGCCATGCCAGTGGCAGGACGTGAGATGAAACCCTCCAGAGTTTTCATGGGGCTCTGTCCGTTAGTAGGAGGAAGTTCCAGGTTATAGTCAAGAGGGCTGACCCCTTTCGCTACGGTGTCCTCGGCCTCCTTCTCTGTGCTCTTCTTCTCCTTCTCTTCCTCCTCCTCGTCGCTATCATCCGAATCAATTCGGTTCACCCGCTTGCGGACGGGCCGCTCCTCTTCCTCCGAATCATCCGAATCGCTGCTATTGTCGTCGTCCTCGGACTCCCTCCTGCGCTTCAATGACAGGCGCCTGCGCCGTTTGCGAGACTCCTCTTCCGACAGGACTACTCTCTGCTTTTTACTCTTTCCATCTTCCTCGTCAGAGTCCATGGAGTGGAAGCTCGCTGCAGAGTGTTGATAGGCAAAAAAAGCTTTAGTATTTTGACAGTAACCAAGGACAATTCCAAAGACACAAAGAGTGAGACTGACCATCGCTCTCGGAGCTGGATAAGCGCCTGCGCTTCTTGGCCTTGTCCCTGTTGGTGCTTCCCTGGGAGCCGTCCGAGTCGGACGCCTCGCAGTAGTTGACCTGTTTTTTCTGGCTCCGGTGGGAACGGCGTCTGCGCATGTCCAGGTCGCTGTCACTAAACTCACTGGAACCCTCAGTCACTGCGTGCGCGCACACACATACACACACACGAAAAATACACAAAGAAATCAAACAGAGCAGACTAGTGACATTTTGATTTTTAAAGCATCACATCTGAACCCTATTAGATTCTAAATGGACTTGATACTAATGTGTCTAAAATTTCGACATTCCACATTACAGCAGCATTTTAATCCACAGTTCTCCAGTCAAACAGGTCAAAGGACTTACATGGAAAGTTTCATAATATTTGCTGAGACATTCAAAGATATTCTTACCCATTTCTTCTTCCTCCTCCTCTTCATCAGTCTCCTCAAGCTCTTCATCATCAGAATATCCTCTGGGTCTGCGTCGTCTGCGGGGTCGCGTGCTCCACCGTTTAGTCGACTTCCGTCTGGACGAAAAGCCTGTAGTCGGTCCTCGGCCGTCACTGCCAAAGTCGCTGTCGTCCAAGGACTGCGCCTCTCCCTCACTGTCCACATCGTTATCAGACACCGCAAACTCCTCCTCCTCACTGCTGCAGAGTTCGATTTAGAAAACGAGCAATGTGAGGCTTGTAAAATAAGTAGCAACTGAAACACTTGAGTAACATTGCTTTGTGAGGTTTTAAAATGGTGATTTGAAATTCGAAGGCTGGCTTCTAAACAGCGCCAGCAGCTGTCTGTTGTACCTGTCGCTTAGGCGGAACTCTTCCTCGCTCTCCTCTTCATCCATGGTGCTGTCGCTGTCCAGGTCGTTGAGACGCCGCCGTTTTTTCCTCCGCTGTCCAGCATTCGTACGCTTGGGCCGCCCATTTTCTTTCCCTTCTTCCTGCAAAATGGTGGACATGTCCTTCCCTCGGTGGCCTGTGATGTTTGCCATGTCCTTACCGCGGCCTGCTCCTACAGGCAAACACAATGGCTCTTCATACAAACTAGCAAATATTTCCACTGACTTGAAATAATTAGCCATTAAAGCCTATAGTATCAAAGAGTATGAACTATAAAGAAGAGTTTGGTGACTTGTACCTCCTCCCTCAGCCTCTTTGATATCTTCTTCAATCGCCTCCTCGATAGCTTCATCAAACTCGTCAAACCTAGCACAAAAGGCATTTATTAAAAAATGCTTGAATAATGATTGCAAAAATAATTAAACTAGCACTGATCAGACAGATTATACCTGTAGCTTATATATTTTTTGGCCCTGGTTGATCTTCGGCCGCAGGACTTGTTTTTCTTGACCTCCTTCTTCTCTTTCACCACCTCTTCTTGTTTTTCTTCCTCTGCTTCAACCTGTTATTTAAACAACAACAACAAAAAAACACATATTGAATTATTGCAAGCCTTCATTAAAGAGATAATGCGCAGCTATCAAGAGATCATGCTTACAGTAGGCGTGATTATATTCTCAACACTGATCCCAACGTAGACCAGACGCTCTTTCCTGAAGGACACACCAAAATATATTCATGTAGGTTATTTTAGAAGAAAAATCACACACTCCTGATTAACAGAAGCCAACCATACAAAGCAAATGTGACTACATTTTAACTGTTTGATCTGTGAGCATTTCTCTTTTGTTTTCTCTCCATAACTAGATGCAAGATTTTACCTTCGCTCAGCGCGTTCCTTCTTTTTAAGTGCCACATCTAGATTCTGTAACTGTTCTTCCAGCTTGTCACAAAGCAGTTTCTGGGAGGAAAAAAGACCAGAATCATGGGTTATAGCTCTGAAAGGGTGGTCATGTGTCACTTATTCACTGTTTAGATAGACAGATAGAGGGAATAAACCTCCGACACGACTTACATGCTGGCAAGGTGGACAGAACCATTCACCATCAGGAATGATCATGAGAGGAGGCCGGAGACATGCTGTGTGATAACCGCTGTCACATGAGTCGCACAGGAGAATCTGAAAGGGTTAAACAATCAGTATGTGTTAACAAAAGCATTAATTTACTACCAAATCAGGCATATGGACAAATCTCGCTTAACGCACCAGCTCAGGATGGTTGGGCAGGCCACAGTGTTTGCAGGGGTCATCGTTTGGGGGGAGGTCATCTGAAGACGAGGTAGAAGTATCAGAGCTGTTCCTCTCTTTGTTGCGGTTCCGTCTTCTCTTTTTTTTCTCCACCTGGTAATCTTCATCACTGTCATCTTCCTCGGTCTCCTCTTCCTCACTTGAACTCTCGCCCTCCTCATCGTCGTCGTCATCTTCCTCTGAGCCTTTCTTTTTGCGTCGTGATCGGACCCTGGACCATCGTACCCGCCTTTGGCGTCTCCCCTGTTCGGAAATTTAAGGTTTCAAGATTTGTTTTTTTCAAAATCTTAACAATTTACACAAAAAATGGATAAAAGAGGTTTGATATTTCCAAGGTATGATAACCTAGTCCAAAAACATGACAGTTTCAGGGTATCATGGTATTCATGGGCCATTACAAGCACACAACCAGGTATGGAAAATTTAAGAAATAAAATTCACTTTTGTGAAAAATTTATTACGAAATCTTTACACAAAAGTCTCTTTGCACATCCTTGTATATATAACAAACCAAAAGGCAACAAAAACATCAAATTGTTACAATTATTTTTGAGAATGACATAAATTTTTTTTAAACTGATGGTATTTATCATGTTATCATTATAAGCTAAAAGACAAAGAAATGGAGAGAGAGAAAGAGAGAGAGGAAGAGAGAGAGAGCTTGCAAATAAAGGCATCTTGGGAATAAAAATCTGTGCAGCTCTGCTTAGCCACAAATAGATAGCGGTTTAGTGTTTAATGCTGGTCAGCAGCAGTATGTTCTTCTACGCATTTGATAGCCGTCGTGCATGATAAAAGTTACGATCATGCTAGGAATGACAATCTGACTCTACAGGGATGAGAACCACTCGAGTAAAAAACCTGATCAGGTTAATTAAAAAAAAAAAAAAAAAAAGTTGTAATTGTAAACTGCAGAAATGCATTTTAATCTGCATTTTGAAAAAGTCAGTGACGTTTAACATCCGATCATACACCTTAACAAAGCTAACAGACATATTTAGACAAACCTTTGGTTTAGCTTGACCTTCTTGATCAACCTTCTTCTCTTTTGGCTTTTTTTGTACTGCATTTTCTTCTCCCTCCTTTTCTTCATTTTCCTCCTTCTCCTTCTCGACCGAAGGCGTGACTTGTTTCTTCTCCACCTTCCGGTCTTGGATTTCTGCTAGCTTGGCTGTTGGTCTGCAAATCCTCGGCGAGCGCCTTAGACATCTCCCTTCGCTTGCCTCAGACTCCGAGTCACCCTTTCCCTCTTCTCGCTGCAGCTCTGCTCTCCGTCTGTGAGCCGGGACCTTGATTTTCAGACGGATTCCTTCTTGTGGTACTTCAGGTGCCACTTTACTCTCGTCTGCTTGTCCTTTACTCGTCTTTGTCTTCTCCTTTTCCTTTGCTTGATTCTGGTCTTCTGTCGATTCACCACTGAGACTTGCGTCCTTCTCGGAAGTACTTTTTTGTTCACCGTTTTCTTTCTGGTCCTCGCTGGATTCTTCTGTAGAAGCCTTGCTCGCCTCGACAGGATGCTCGTCCTGCAAGCCCTTCTCACTACGAGCTTCCTTTTGAGGTTCAGCGTCACAATCCGTTGACGTGGCATCAGAAGGATCTTTTTCAACCGCCACGTTCTGTTCTGTTCCCTCCTTATTATCTGTGGGTACTTCGTTATCCTTGGTGTCTGCTGAAGTAACTTCCATTGTCTTATCCTCGTGCACTACTTCCTCCATTTTGGATACCGCAGGAGAAGGAGGTTCCTCTGTCTTTTTCAGGCCATCCTGTTTCTCCTGATCTGCGGAGTCTTTTTGGGTAGCAACTGAATCAGTTCCTTCTGTATCAGGCATGTTGGTATTATTATCTGACGTGCTGTCATGAGATTCTTTGGCTGCAGATTCCGTATTAGTCTCTTCACATACAGTTGATTTTTCACAGTCTTCAGTCTTTTCATTTCCTTTTGGCGAGGATGGTTCTTCCTTCTCCTTTGATATATCTGAACCTTCAGGCGATTTCTTGTCTTCATTTAGAAGTTCAGATTCTTTGTTTTTATCCTCTTTAGGTGGCTCCTGTATCTCTGTCTGCTTTGTGGAACCTGATTCAAGTTTTTGATCACCTTCCAGTAAGGCACAGTCCTTTAGAGTTGTAGATGATGTTTCATCAACAGGACTTTTGGTTTCTTCAGACGTGCAAGGCTTGTCTGCTTTTTGGACAGCTAGTCCGCTCTGTTCGTGAGCAGTGCTTTGCTGTTTTGTAGGCTCTTGTGATGCAGACGTCTCAGTCTCCATGGGGGCCTCAGGTCCCATCTGTGTTTTGTCATCTTTTGCAGCATCTGCGTTCTCATTCGAGGCTGTATCGCTCTTTTTATCAGTCTGGCCGGACTCATGTTTGATTTCTTCCCGCTTGTGATCCATATCTGTCTCATTAGGACATGGACTCTCTTTTATGGTCTCTGGCTTCTTCTCATTCTCAGCTTGGTCTGTGGGTTTCGTCACACTAGACTGCTCAGGTGCTTCCTTGTCGAGAGGTTTTGAACAATCTTCCTCAACTTCCATCTTAGATGACTCTTCAGGATTTTCCGAATCTGCTTTCAACTGGATCACTTCAGATTCGGGTGACTTTTCAGTTGTTTGAGCTGCCTCTTCTAGCTTTGGTGATGTTTCTTGATCTCCCTTTGAAATGTCAGTTTCCTCCACTTCCATGGATTCCTCCGTGTTGGTTTGGCTCTTACCCATCGTTGCCTCCTCTTTCTTCTGCTTTTCTTCATGTCCCTCTTCTTGTTTTGTGTCAGAAAGCTGTATTTTTGTTTCCTCGACTTCAGCATCTGCTTGCTGATCTTTGGAAACGGTTTGCGGTTCCTTCTGCTTTATGTGCAAGTTGTCACTCGCCTGCCCGTCAGCCTCCACCGCTACAGCAGGTGAGACGCTCCCATTGAGATTCTCACTGCTCAATCCGTTTTCTTCGCTGGCGGTCCGCACTTCTTTTACAGCTGGGTTACGCACAATGATACTGCTTCCACCGCTTCCACAATTGGTGGTGTCAAAATCCTCACTTCGTTTCATCTCGCGCTTTTTCAGGGGGATCTTAGCTTGCTGGTCATTTTTCAAAGCTTTCTGTATCTCGTCTGATTTCTTCTTCACCTCCCCTGTGTGTTCTGAAGGCAGCGGGCCACCATTCTTTTCTGATGTTGACTCGGATGTGATGCTGATTGCTTCGTCTACTTCCATGGGCTCCTCTTTAACCGCTTTGCTAATGGTTCCATCGACTACAATGGGCTTTTCAGCTTTGACATCTTCTTTAGTGTCCTTGTCCGCTGTTAGTGCTTCTTTTCTCTCTGCAATTTCCTGCTTGACACTATCAATTTGCGCTAATGTGTCATCTTTTTCAATTTTGGGAGACTTCTCTTCATCTAGATCCTTATCTTTCTTGACCTCTCCTGAAAAACAAAAACATAATGGCCACCCATCCACATCAGCTGAAACTTTTCACCTCTATCATACCAATATAAAAGCAGCTGAATCATAAACATCAATACAGTACAATTAAATACTTTCTTTAAAAAAAAATGAACTAATTGAAAAGATAGCTTCATTAAACATACCATCATCCTCTTTCTTCTTGTTTTCTTCAGTCTCTGGGTTTGGGCTGGTACTAGAAGAACCTTCCTCTTGATCCTTTTTGACCAGCAGTGTGGGATCGATCTGGGTCTTCAGGAGTTCAAGGATCTGCGCCAAATCATTTCTGCTTCTGGAAAATGAATGATAGATTTTTAGCATATCGAGGTCATTTACAATCCTGCAACTATTTCCTTGGCACAAAAAATTTACAGCTTTCTGCTTTTTTGCATTTAAAGTATTTACCGAGACAAAAAACTGAGTCAGGTTTTAACCCATACTAATATGCCAGTATTACACATTTGGGACTACTAGTTTTTAGCAGAAATATAGAGTAATAGTACATGGTCCTGACCTTGTTCATTTCACAAGTCTTTTTTTTTTATTTTTTTTTTATTGATAATGTGGAAGAATATAACATACTATGTAGTATATGAAAAAACTGCATTCTAAGACCCAATCAACAAAGAGCTGATCAGCTGAGGAGGACATTTAACGTTTCCCTGCAGACGATTGTTTACGTTAATATAATACACATTTCAGTTCTATAATGTACAATATCTAAATAGACTGTGGACCTCACTAAAATCCTGATCCCGGTTACACCCCTGTAATAGTAGGACACCTCGACTCGACCAACTCACATAATTTTTGATCTATTAATGTAACTGTACATATATTAATAAAGATTCTCACAAGATTTAGTTATTAATATCCATGAATTCATTCAACCCCTTTGCTTCATCCCACTCTCACACATACCTAACAATACATTTCCAGGATGAGCCATCTAAATCATCCTGCTCCTCCACGTACACCCTCACGTTGTGGTCCTGGTCAAGCTGGAACCAATACATGAGGCCGTCTTTGTCTCTGCCGATGGGCTGGAGGCGCATTTTATCAGGGTCTTCTTCGTTGATGGCCGTCTTGAACTTGACATTGTCATCGAACTGGCATTCACACAAGTACTGAAGGAAAAAAACCAAAGGTTTAACACAATCACCACTGCCATTCAATACGGCAGTATTAATGAACGCATGCATAAATCAATGTTCATCACACCTTGAGAATTCCAGTCTTACACTCCACAGTCATCTCGCGATATCCCTTCTTCTCCAGTTCCCATGCCCAGGTGGTGTTAAACTCCTGGCAGATCTGTTAACGGCACAAAATTACTCGATTCGAAACTGCACGGCTAGCGTTCATCATCTAGGATCATGAGCAAAACGTACTTAAGTAAGACCTTTTTTAAAATAAAATGAAATAAAATAAATGTCACAGATTTTATATGCATGAAGTGTGTACTTTGAAATATGAGGAAAAAAACATGACCAGAAAAATATACAAAAGGAAATACATATAGTATAAATAAACAATAATTAGAGCAGTTTAGAAAAGTGAAGGTATGAAAACTAATTAATTATAAAGTGTTACACAAAAAATATTTTAGAAATATTTCATCATGCATACAAAAGTAAAGGTAAAAAGACTGTTAAGAATTAAGTGCTTTATGTATATAAAAATAATGTTTATAAAAATTTTAAATTGTGATTAAAACACACAGAATTAAACAGATATGATATAAATATTTACAAATTTCAAACATTTTATAAATATTTCAGAAATGACTATTAACATGTACGAAATTAAACAAACAGATATGATCTAAATAAATATTCTTTAATATAAAGCATAGAAAAGTGTTGTTAAGGAAAGAAATTAATATTAATATTGTATAAACTGAATAAAATGACAGCTAAAAAGATGTTACGAGATTTTCAGATTTTAAGACGTTAAGAGCAATCATCTAAAGAAATTATTTTTCTTCCTGAAAGACAGAAAGAAGTCAAAACGAGGTTTACCTTTACGAGATATTTCTCCCATCTGTCTGCAGAAACGGACTTGCCTATTTTCCGAAGCAGCTTCACATGGAGGTCTACCAGCAGCTTCGGAACTGGATTTGGAAAAGAGCAACAAAAAATAAATAAATAAAGGATCAAAGAAAAAACTCTATTAAAAATGAATTTTCTCAGGATTTTGTGTCGCACTTCTAAAAGCTCTGCCATGGCCGAGTCGATGAAACCAATCAATATTGGGTCAGTTGTGTTATTTTATTTAAATGAAAGCAGTTGAACAACCAGAGAACGGGACACAAGTCCTGTTATTTTGACAGCACAATAAAGCAGCAGAGCACCGTCCTCCCCAGGAAGTCTTTCTTTCTTTATTTCCTCCTTGTCTCTTTTAGATATACACACATACACACCTAGACTACGTGTATGGCACCTCTGTATATAATTAGGAAAGGGGATTTCCTTCTCTCTCTTCTCACTTTCTTTCCTTCTTTCTTTCTATCTTTCTCTCTCTCTCTTTTTTTTTTCTTTTACACATGTGGCATATACGCATCTCCCTTTCTCCATTTTTCTCTTTCTTTCTCACTCGTTTTTAGATGTATACATGTGGCAGATACACACCTCTCTTTCTCACTTTTTTCTTTCTTTCATTCTTTCTCTCTCACTCTTTTTTAGATGTATACATGTGGCATATACACATTCTCTCTCTCTCCCCCCTTTTTTCTCTCTCTCTCTTTCTTTCTTTCTGTCTCACTCTTTTTCAGATGTACACAGGTATCCCTCTCATTTTTTCTCTCGCTCTCTCTCTCTCACTCTTTTTCAGATGTACACATTGGGGACACAGGTATCCCTCTCACTTTTTCTCTCTCTCTCTCTCACTCTTTTTCAGATGTACACATTGGGGACACAGGTATCCCTCTCACTTTTTCTCTCTCTCTCTCACTCTTTTTCAGATGTACACATTGGGGACACAGGTATCCCTCTCATTTTTTCTCTCGCTCTCTCTCTCTCACTCTTTTTCAGATGTACACATTGGGGACACAGGTATCCCTCTCACTTTTTCTCTCTCTCTCTCACTCTTTTTCAGATGTACATATGAGGGACACAGGTATCCCTCTCACTTTTTCTCTCTCTCTCTCACTCTTTTTCAGATGTACATATGAGGGACACAGGTATCCCTCTCTCTCTCTCTCTCTCTCTCTCACTCTTTCTCAGATGTCCAGCTCTTCTGTCTTTCTCCTCTGTGCTATCAGGCTAGCTGTGCTGATGAGCTCGCGCGCTGTGGACACTGTTTACAGGGCAGTAAGGCAGCTAGTCAGTGCTTTACTCAGGATTTGTGTCGCACTTCTAAAACCTCAGCCACGACCGAGTCGATGAAACCAATCATTTTTGAGTCAGTTATGCTATTTTAATCAAAATCAAGTGGTTAAACAACCCGAGAAACGGACACGTTCCCGTTATTTTGACAGCACAATAACGCAGCGAAGCGCCGTCCTCCAGCAGGAAGTTTACAAGCTCTGCGCATGCGCGGTGCCGCTGGCGGACCACTCCACTGCCAAATTATTATTCAACTGAAAATAAACTGTGCACATTTCCATTTCTGCGACGAGCGCGGCTTTGTTTCCGACCCCAACTTCTTTCCCAGCCCGAAATAGCGCTACTGCTCACACGCCACGACTCCACTCATCACGTAAAGCCCGTCGTGCTTTGCGGTGTGTGTGAGGAGCAAGTGTGCGGTGAGCAGGGAGATAAAGCCAGGCAGCGACAAGCAGAAATCCTCCGCCGCACAAAGCGCCGCTGATGCGCCCAGAGACGACGCCTGAAGCCCCAACAAAGTTAACAACCGTCACAAAAACTGCCAGCGTGTGAACTTTCAGTCGCTCTCACACCGTCAGGAAGACACCAAGCGAGCATTTGATCGAGTCGAGACGTCCAAAAGCACACAATAACATCAAGAGCAAAGCACGAACCAGTCTGCACTCAAGCAATGGAGGTGTAAAAGCTTTCCCTCCCACATCGCAGCCTACAACCCACAGCAGTGCGGCTAACCTGCCGACGTTTCCTGCAGATAGCGCTCCAGCTGCGGGAACGTGAGCTCCGGCAGGTCCAGCAGCGCTCCATAACGCTCCAGAAACGAGCAGATCACGGCGAAGCTTGGGCACAACCCGGGGGAAGAAGCCGCCGCTGCCGCCGAGGCAGCCATTTTTACGATGGATGGGTTGGAGACTGTACGCTGGAGGACCAATGACTCCCCACAATGCAGCGCGCTCGACGAGGCCAGTGGCTCAGAGCTGGTGGGTTTTTTTCCCACTCGCATACAGACAAATCCCGCCTCCTCCACTGGGCTGAACCACAGCACACACACACACACACACACACACACACACACACACACACACACACGGAGTGTACAATTAACGGACAAAAATCAACACAGCACAGCAAATTACAGTACTACAGAAGAAGGTTCTGGCAACATACTTAGGATTATTAAAACTAAAACAAGTCTTTCTTTCTTTTACACATATTGTACCCAAGTATACAATTCTTCTTTCTTTCTTTCTTTCTTACTTGTACATACATGGTACCTACATATACAGTTCTCTCTCTCTCTCTCTCTCTCTCTCTCTCTCTCTCTTACTTGTACATATATGGCACCTATATATACAATTATTTTTTTCTTTGTTTCTTTCTTTCTTTCTTTCTTTCCATATATGGCACTATACATGTACACTATACTATATATGACAAATATTACAATATATTATATTGCATGTTGTATCTATAACAAGTCTAATAGTATAATAATTATTATTATTATTATTATTATTTGTTTTTTTAAAGAGAACATGTGGCTTATTCGCACTAACTTTCAATTTGTAAATTTAATTTTATCTAAAAGTAAAAGAAGATTAATCAATTTCCTATAAACTTATCACAGCCCCTTCAATTAGACAGTTATATTATTTGCAAATGTATAACATTTATTTAATGTTTGAAAAAGGATGTAAACTCAATAAAAAAAAATAAGGACAGATCTGGCTTTTCTTTTTTATTATTTCCTATATAACATTTAAAACATAATTATTATTTTTAGAGAAACATTATTATTATTATTATTATTATTATTTCCTTGAATAGCTTGTTCTTGTGAGCTGTCTGCTGATTGGAAAGATGGCAAGTCAATCATGAGTTTGATGACACCCTTCTAACCAATCAGAGAGCAGATAGAGAAAGAGGCGGGGTTTTCTGAATAGAGGTGGGGAAAAAAATAATAAGGCGGCCCAGAGGTCTTTGCGACAGACTCATGTAAACAAACGAGTAGCAATATAAATAAGAAATGAGCCCGAGCACGGTTAACGAGCACGAGGAAGATCACTTCCTGCCCGGTGAGAAAGAAAAAGGGAACTACAGAGAAAGATTTCGCAAAAACAATGCGTACTTTCTTAATCCTGTGCACTGGCTCCGGAAATGGTTGCAGAGGGATTATAATTAATGAGTGAAGAGTAAACAAATTCTTTGAAATTCATTTACATACTCACATGTTGCATATTCACTGGGTGTCTAATGTAATAATAGTGATATTTAATAGGATGTTCTGATAATGAATATCTTTATGGCCATTGGCTTTTATTAATTAAAAAACTTCTACACGTGGTTTATATGCAAATTATGAAAAGGGGGCGGGGCTCATGACACGTCACATCGCGGGAAAGTGTTTGAACTGGAACTGCTTTGACATCTAGGCATGAGGTTGGTTTTTTTTTTTTTTTGGCTTAAAGGAAAAGTCCACTCTGTACCACATTAAATATGTTTAAACTGAACTATTTGTGTATATGTGGTGTGTTCAGTGATTGTGGTGCTCAGGTTTGGCTGGTGCTGTATTTTTATTATTCCTGGGGGAAGTCAGCAGCTTTATGACGTCACGGGGTGACACTGACTACGTTTACATGCACATCAATATTCCGATTAAGGTCTATATTCGGGTTGGAGCCATATTCCGAATACCATGTTTATCTGCGTACAGGCATCGGAATATTCCTGTATACATGGTTGATGTAAGTAGGCCTGAGCCGCCATTCCTGAATACCTAGCCTACAGCTAAGCATCTGTTAGCACCCACAATTCCTTGCGGACTGAGCAAGCGCGTATATCTCCTTTCAGTGGGTTTTTGGAATAAGGTGTTTACATGCAACAAAATTCCAGTTAAACTAGGCATACTCCAGGGGTGGGATTCTGGGAATTTGGGGAATTTGGGGAATCAGAATATCGTCTTAATCTGAATCGGGCAATCGGATTGCGGTGTTTACGTGCATGACTCAAAACTGATCAGAATATCCAATTAATATCAGAATGCTCGCTCAGTTACAGATACATTTAATAGGAGGAAAATGTTTTCATCAAAATAAATGATAATCCCCAGGATTCGCTCTTATCTCCTAAAAACATTTGAGCAAGAACTTCTTTTTTTCACTCACCATGTTCCAGTGATAGAAGTAGTGGAGACACTGATGCAAACGCTGGATTCAGAGTTGCAGTTATATGACACAGTTGTGCTGATTTACAGCTGAGACTCACCTCATCTAGTTAGCGAGCTATGGCATTGATGGCGGTATTAGCATGAATGTTGAAGCTGTGTAACCTGATTTGTTTTAATGTCATCCAGTCCATATACATGTGTGCTGTGGGAGGAAATATCATGTCTCCAGATATTTATGGTGCAATATATATAAGAAGTGCAAATGTGTGTGATACTACAAGAAGTTCTGTCTTCGGCGATCCAGTGACTGGATCTCAGGATCCAGTGACATGAAAAGGCCTTTTTTTGGTCCAAAAAACCTGGCATTATGCACTGCAGTCCTGATAGATAGATAGACTAATTTCAGCTATGCAAAAACAGTCATTGTGACAAATATGCATGTAATTAAAAGAAAAAGGAATATTGTATTCCTCAGCTCTTCAGCAGGGGGCAGTGTACATTAGGCTAATGCCTCCTTTACACTCATCCCAGTATATCAGCAACATTGTTTACAATACTCTGTGCACTGCTTTATCATCATAAAGATGCTCACATACCAGCAACATGTTTTATATAAGTGAATATGTTTCTGTTTTTTATCAGAACAACCTGTATTTGAGGCTGTGTCTGTCCTTACTGAGGCAAGCAGAAGTAAGAAGTCGATACAAGACGTGACCTGAGCTCTGTGGGAAGTGTGATATGGAGATGTTTCAGATATTTCTGTTGTAAAGCTGCTTTGTGACAATGGCCAATGTTTAAACTGGTATACAAATAAAACTGAATTGAAATTGAATTGAAGAGAGTGCTTTGTCTTATGATGGTATGTAAAGTGGCCAGTTTGTACCCTGTGATCTGAGATCATGCTAATGGATCTGTGGGTGAAACACACAGTGATGATGAGCTTCTCGGCTCATAGAACAATTAAAAGGGGGGAAATATGTGGAGGAATTTTCAGTCATTCATTCATTCATCTTCAGTAATCACAATCCCCGAAATACTGGACATGAGGTGGGAAAAATAGCAGTGAGGACACCGTCCACTAATTTTGGGAGGTTTTTGTTGTTTTTTTTTTTTTACATCTCCAATTGTCAAATTCAGTCAAAGTCAGTATAACAGAATGTAGCTTATTATGTGAAAAAACTGCATTCCAAGACTACTAAATGTGTGTGTTTATGTCAGAAAATATCCCAGCTCTTTCTTTCTTTCCTTTTTTTTGTCTGTCCGTCTGCCACGTATTCGTAACATCGCTAGCTAAATCCCCTTGCTACCTTGTAACCTTAGTTACCGAGTTAGCTGCAACCTCCTTAGTTGGCTATCAATCAACATCTGATGTTAATTCAGTATTAAGTTGTTGTATTGTGTCACTTTAACTCTTTAATAACATACTACGAGCATGATACAGTTCATTATTAACTTTGTCATCATGTAATTCAGAACTTATGAACAAATATAAGGATAACATAACAGATTAGTAATTGGCGCAATACACATTCTGTATTGTGATATATTAACTATGAACCCATCAGTGGTTCTTGTAACAGTCCTGGGATTTGAACTTGTAATCTTCCGGCCACGCATTTTATGCCTGTTGTTGTTGCAAGTAAAGCCTGGGACCTTAGAAAAAAGCTGCAACAGCAACATTGGCTTTTCCTGCTGAGTCACAGCATGGCCTGATAGTGATGTTCACATAGAGTATAGATACCAGAGTGTCTTATTCTAGTGTTACCAGTGATATCAGAATGTGTTGATTTTATATGGAAAGTTTGATAACCCACTTTACTATAAGTTTCACAAATAAGCAACTTATTAATTCTTAACTAATGCTTTCATCATGATGAATTAATACATGCACTAGTGCTTAGTGCATCAGGAACTAATGAAGTGTATATGTTACCAGCCTCTGAGTCATATATGAATAGCTGTTAATAATCAAAATAGTTAAGTAGTTAAGTATACTTTAGGATATTTAAGTAAATTGGGTCAATTTGCAATGCGAAGCCAACACCACTAACAAGTTGCTTTGAGATCACATGACACAAATTTGTGATCACAAACCACTTTTTTGGGTGTGATGTTATAAAAGTAGGTATGGTGTTGATTTCGCAGGAGCTTGATTTATTCAAACACACAGTAGGAACTGTAGCACATGCTAATAAAAGTAGTTAAGGCCTAACTGTATGTTTCATACCACAGGTGAACAATGTAACAATATGTATATTTCATTTTTATTTATAATATATCCTGTGCTAGGGTTTAGATTAGTATTAGGGGTGCTGGAAATGAAATATTCAAATAGGTCATGCCTCCAGACAACACCTCCTGAAAAGATGACTCAGGGCACTTGCTTCCTCTCCACCTTCAGACCTCTTTGCCCTGCGTTCAGTGTTTACCCCTCAGTCACATCCTAAACTGGGTCACAGATATCTCCAGGCCATGGTGAAAACTTTCTCTTACGTTCTTTCTCCTCTCTCCATACATTACATTTTTTTGGTATCTCAGTAAGAAATACAGGCATAACAACAGTGAGGAAGCATACAGACTAGGGTATAGGTGAGAACTAAATGTCTCTGAAAAATCATGTCATTGCTGTATATTCTAAGCACTCTGTTAGCTGCTCATGCTAAACCAAACACGACCTGGAATGTATGTGTAAGGAGTACATTCAGTTCTCCTCAAAGGAATGCTGCCTATGCATTTATTTCTGTTGCAGCAACCTATACACATGTTAACGCATTTGTACTTGCAAATCTCTTCGACTGTTGATATTGATACTTGCATGTCTTATAAATGCCTATTTGTCTTATGTATTCTGCACATTTTTGAATAAATGTAAAATCTCAGGTTTATATGATAATTCATTCCAGTCATAAATGGGTCATTGTGTGAGCAGGTCAATATCAAGCTACACATGAAATTCTTTGGTGGTTATCACTTGGTCTGAGATTAGAACCATGGCACTGAAGGAAAACTACACATTTGGCTTGGCGCTCAAGAGCAGGATACAGTTTCATGCTGAAAGTTCACATATGCACTTTCAGGAGCTCCAGATATAAAAAAAAAATGTTCCCTGACCTTTACTCTATTTGTGTTCCCCAAACTACTTTTTCATGTGTTTGTGTCTGTCTTTTCCCCCACACTCTCCTTTCTTTCTTATATGTGAAACTACACACATATACAGTTTTGAAATTTTTGCATTTCAACCATGAAAACCTCTCTATTCCTGCATTTCCACAATCTTCTTTAGTGTGGAAAAGAAGACACACACACACACACACATGCAGACATAGAAATACACAAGTTTTCCATAAATTTGGTCTATTCTGCATGCTTCCATACTTCCATACAGTCAGCTCCCTCTGTTGCATGTATATCTACAATTTCTTTCATAGGAACCTGCAAAATATAACTTCATAACATTCTCTCAGCTGCAAATTGGGGAAGGTACATAAGATATAATTAGCTCTGTGTCACAGTGTATGGGATCTCATCACAATCAGTCAATATGACAGAAAGAGTCTCTGATAATAGACATTTAGAAATCATTTTAGAAGCCTGTGAAGCAAATGTAGAGTTCCTCTTTTGGAAGACGAAGAACCTTCTGAACATGAGGACGATGTCTCGATCAATTCAGTTTCTGGTAGTGAATTTGAAGATGGGATGACATTGACCATCAAATCTTCCCAGCACCAGCTCATCAGCACTCTACTAGAGAAGAAAGTATGATCTAAAAATGTCTAAAAATGGTGAAATCGAATGGACTCCTCATCCTAGGAATGAGGTGCCAAGAATGTGGTTATGATGAAACCGGGACCAACATGAATAGATAATACACAAGCGTAGGACATTAAAGTCTTCTATAGTGAGGACACAGTACACAAGCGCATGGTGTATGTAAGGTGTACAATAAAAATCTTATGTGGTGTGCAAAAAAGTACGTATTCTACCGGGTTCATTTATCATTCACATAAAATGTTTTGTATAACTGACCATTTTGAAGTTGTTCTGACAAATGAATAAATTTCAGGAATGATGAAAACCTTGTTTTGTCTGTATTTGTTCAATTTGTACCATCACTACCTTCATTCAGAGGGTTTACAAGAAACAAATTAACAGGTTTATTGAGATTTTTTTTTAAAGGTAAATATGAAAATATTAACCACATAGTGTGTTTGTATTGTTCTTAAATGAGTTGAATAAATATTTGTTAAGTATTTCGACATAACTTGATAAAACTGTATTGTTTTACAGGACAAATATTGTAGCAGGTCTATCAGACCACACCAGAGTTAATCCCAAATAGGATTGGCATAAACCAAACCACTACGCCTCCAAATACTGGAAAAGCCCAGAGCTAGAAATACCAGCATTGTCAGTTTGGTGTGTAAATCCTGGCTTTGACAGTTCCTTACCCTCAGCTACATCACTAATGTACACGGAACTGTTTTTTCTCAGTTATTATTTTAGTTTGTACCTGCCCACAAACATTTCTAACAAATTTAGTTTCTAAAAATATAAACAAACTACTAGCTTAATGTAAACCACCATGACCCTGACCTGGCAGTTACTCAAGTTCAAGTTCAAGTTCAAGTGGAGTTTATTGTCATTTCAGCCATATACAAGTACATAGTGAAACGAAACAACGTTTCTCCAGGACCAAGGTGCTACATAAGACGACACAGAACTACAAGGGACTACATAATTTATACATAAAGTGCACAAGTGCAAACATGTGTAGACAGCACAAGACAGTACAAGACATTACTAAGGATGAAGGAAGGAATCGTTTGTTCATGTTAATCTTTCAAGCTTCATATCTAAGCTTCAGCTTCAACTTTCTTGCTAATACCATCATCACTGCCATCACATTCCCCATCACGTAGACTGCTAACACGCTAAGCTGAGTCTTTGCTGTAACTCAGAGCAACTGTATCGTATAGCTGCGATGAGTCCAGCTAACATCCAGAATAACATCTCCACTACTTCTACACTGGAGTTCTCATTAATCGAATAATGGAAAATGGTGAGTAATAAAAGACATCCATTCTTGTTTGTTTTAGGAGCTAATAGTGAAACTTGACTGTTTTATCCGGGCTTGGGACTGGCACTGGGAGTGCATCTTCTTGTGCAGTCCCAGTGGCTGGGGTTGGTTCCCTCACCGGGAATCGAACCCAGGCTGTGGTGGGCTGTGAGAGCGCCAAGGCCTAACTACTAGTCCTCCAGAGACCCCGCAAATGTTTCAGTATAAACATATTTAATGTGTTTTATGGTGGACTTTTCCTTTAACCACCGAGCTAGTATTGCCCATGTTCTGTATGTTTTATAGTGTTAATATTTTGACATGATTTATACACAGTTTGTTATTAGACACACGGATGGTGATATAATGGACATTCAGTCTCGGTGGTAAATGTGTTTCTTAATTAAGACAGTTTTGTGTGGCGTATAATATAATACAGTATCTTGGGCTTAATTTTCCAGCTCCTGTGTACACCGAGTTAAACTTTTCCATGATGATTGTCACTAATTGCACATAAGCTGCCTCAAATAGGACTCATTATCCTGCTTAGAAACGTCTTTGTTGAAAGTACAGTATGCCTGGCCAGACAAAAAGAAATAGAAAAACATGAGTTATCATCATGCTAGACTTGTTCTTTCATGCCTTATTGAACTTTGCTCTTGGTTGCGATGCTATCTTCAAGGTAGATTGTGCCAGATTTTGTCTAGAGATGGTCACTCATAAATAATGGTGTTCTGCAAGGTTCACCTGTTGGTCCACTTTTGTTCTCTATGTGTATAGTAAATCACTGGGCACTGTGATTGGTGCCTGCCTCTCATGTCTCATTCTTATGTCTTCCTACCACCTTTTGTGCCTTCGTCTAATCTTCTCAATTACCAGGAGGAGCTTTTTTTTGTTCAGTATAACCCAAGTCACTTTTTGTTGAAGGAATCTTTGGGTGTACTGGTTGTACAGGTTTCATAGTGAGTGTTACTATCGTCTTAGGCACAGGGTTAGCAGATTTTGCTTTATGCAAAGTAAATGGGACTTTCTCAATGCTAGACACACTTTTCTGCAGGATTGCACTGATACGTTTTAATAAGAACAACTGAAGCGTATTTATTCAAAGTCCACCAATGGCACGTTTATCTTAGAGATCTGTCACAAAAAACGGGCCTGAGAGAGCAGGTGAGCAACAAAAGGACAACGAAAATCTGGGTCATGTTAACCGGCAGGAGAATGGTCCTGTCCCAGTGTCTATACATGTGACACCACTTGTGAATGAAAAGAAGTGGCCTAGGAAACTCTCCAGAGAGACTGAAATACGACCAGACACAGCACTGTATTCTTCTCTCTCCGAAGTCACACGGATGGAAATTAGGAAGACTGAATTTTGCTTAAAAATCATACAAATATCTACTAATTAGTACATTAGCCGAACTGCATGAAAACTCTACATTGCATGCTTTATATAGAATGTGAAGACATCAATTCACAAGCAAAGGTATGACTATTATAGCTGTTTTATAAAAAATGTAAAGCATGGTTCTGGTTTTGTTTCAACCTTTTAAACTAATGTTTATCACAGTCACACATAATAACTTTTAGATCTATTTTTGCAACTCATTTCATAAGACAAGACACAAACTTAAAACTTTTCCATATAGAGAATAGACCTTTCACCTATATGTATTCACAGGCATAGTACTCTTTAGGAGAATAATTTATTTGATCTTGTAAGAGCGGCAGTGCCAGCTGTTGTCTAAGGCAGGCGGGGAGGGACGCGTCTGCGTCACACAAACATACCTGGATCCAGTTTCAGTCTGACAGTGAAGGGAGGGGACTACTGGATCAAGAAAATGAGGTTGTTTACCTCTTTGGGGATCTGAAAGGTCACGGAATGTACTGAGGAAACTGGTTTAAACTGGCTGCAACAACCTTATGTGATCTGTTCCTGGAGCTTATTTGGAGCTGATGTGTTGTTATACTGATTCAGGCCAAGAAGCAATATATGTTGTTGTTTCAATTTTAGTGGTAATCTTAAGGAGGTCGTTCAGTTTGAGAAGAAAACAACTGAATCCTTCTTAATGACCTGCAAATGCATTCCCTTTATTTTGGTGGATGAATCCTTTTTCACATACACATCCCTTAGATGTGCATTATTTTCAGATTTAGGTCAGTTACATGATTTGAGGATGTATGAAGAACTGTGTTATGAGTTGTAATCCATCAAACCAGATTAAAAAACTACTCAGAAGTACTCAGATAAAAAAGTACTCAGACAGTTCCTCATAAGTAATTTATTACATGTCAATGCTTTTTGTACATACATGTGTTTGTAGTGCTTTAACCTTAAAGTTATTTTTATTTTAGGAAAATATACACCTCTGAAATACTTCATTCATATCCTGACTATTTTCCTTTTTCAGTGAAGCATGCTTCTGGTATATGTGTCTTTACAAACCCCGAATTAAGTCAAAAAAATGTTTTTGTGTAAGACTTCAGTGAATATTTTAAAATAATTTATGCATGAAAGGGTTAAGGCAGAACATTGTATAAACTCTCAATTCCTTAAGGGTGTACTTTTGTTCAGTACATTCTTTCACAGGCAGTAGCAGGAATTTCAAGGAAATCAGCATCTCTTTCTTGAAGCAAGTGTTTTGAGCACAACTAGCTTCCTGGTGCGAGGACAAAACCATTCCATGTGTCAGCAGGGCACCAGGGGAAAGACTGACATAGACCTTGATCTTAAACATGGCCTGACATTACCCTCCCCATCCCGCCATTTCCCCTTTCCCAGTCTGTGAGTGACGTAGGGATCATGAAACAGATCCAACCAGACTGCAGATGCCGTACATGCACATGCGTTGTGTTTCTCAGACTGGGGAGTTACTCAAGATTATATGTTAAGATTTTGTGCTTAACTTAAGCCAAGCAAAGCAATGTTGACATGTATATAACAACAGAGTCATAATACAGAGGTTTGCATGATATAAACCGGTTTTGTCAGCCAAAACTAAGAGGCAGACAAAGTTCCTTTAGTAAAACACGCAATGTTTTCTCATATGTAGGCTTTTAGAGCAAGGGCTATCAGTGGAACATATGCAAAACACCTTACCACCTTCATTATGTACATCACCATCCTTGGTTCTCATTTCCATACACACCAAAACCAGCTGAAGATAAAGGTTGGGTTGCTATTTAAGCAAATGTGTCAAGCCCACTTCTTGCTTAGATACCAAAATGTGCATGAGGCAATTAGAGCAGTGTGTGTTAAGTGCAAAATTCAGCCCCTGGCTTGCTTCCAGATGTGTTTTCATAAATAATGAAACAGTGACGCAGCTTTCCTACACCATAAATGTTTATCAAAATCTATTATTCACCTGAAGTACAAATTCAGAATCAGAGTAATTACTTTAACCGGTCATTTCAATGCAAATATCAAGTGTTATATTCAGTGTCAGTAATATTTACTTGGATGTGAACAATGAATAAACTGATTTAACCATCTCATCTAATTTAAGACATAAATTAAATATCATATGAAAATAATCCAAAGAACAAAAACTAATATTGTTATCTAGTCTAAGTGCAAGGGTTGACTAATTCGTTTCTTGCATACAGAACTAGTAAACAGCCAGGATTACACTGAAACGTCTGTTGTAAACAGTTGAGTTAAACTTAGATAATGCATGATGTTAGGAACATACAGCTTGTGTGGCTGTCACCTGACTGCACGCCTATAAATTGCAGGAGTTGTCTGACAGCTCATAAGAAGCGTCTGAGCTCAGAGGGAGAGGATCACTCTTTGGAATATTACTCTATACAGGAAACAGCATTACTTTTTTTTCCTGATCATTTCACAGTTGAAAGATCTTTTACACAAGGTAACTCACTTTGGAATGGCTTGTTATCTTAAATTAATTTTTTGGATCCTTTTTAAAAAATGTTGTGAATTATTTCTAGCACTCAACTGTATTAAACACTGACTGATGTTGGGTTTCAGAAGTTTAGTTTTAATCTGTGGGTTGCTTACAGTGGTATGCTACTTTGGAATACTATTTCATCCATTTTTATGGCCAAAGTTAGTGAAACTCGAAGACAACTGCAACAACGACAACAACAAAGAATCCCTGTTGAAGAAACCTGAGGTAAGTATTCGCATTCAAATATTTTTCTTTACCTGTCTGATGAGGTTACATGAATATAGACATTTCTGAAACAGTTTCTGTCTGTCTATCCGTCACTGATGATATACAACACACAGAACAACATTTGTCTATTCACCAATGATAATACAATCATGTAAATGTTATGCCACAAGCATTTACCACTTTTCACTTGCTCTTTTTACACCTATCACAGGTATTTGGAAAAGTCGTTCCAAAAAATCCATTTAACAAAACAAGTGTGACTGTTTCACTCAGTGAAAAAGTACAACATGGTTGGAATCAAGCCCACAGATTTGGCTCCCACAGCCACTGTGAAGTTCTTCGGTGCTGGAACAGCAGCCTGCATTGCTGACTTGGTGACCTTTCCCCTGGACACAGCCAAAGTTAGGCTCCAGGTAACTCCTGGTTTAAATTCTCAGATTAATGACTAACTGAATATAGAAAACTAAAAAAAATGTTGGTTAATATATGATGTCCTAATCGTTCTTGTTTAGGTTTAACCTCTCCAATGTTTTCATGCTATTTCCAGATCCAGGGCGAGTCCAGACCTGCCGAAGGAACAGCAGGGGTGAAATATCGGGGTGTGTTTGGTACCATCACCACCATGGTGCGCATGGAGGGGCCACGGAGTCTCTACAACGGGCTGGTGGCTGGACTGCAGCGGCAGATGAGCTTCGCTTCCGTCCGCATCGGCCTCTATGACTCTATGAAGCAGTTCTACACGCGAGGATCCGAGAGTGAGTGCTGTATTATACACATACGGCTATGGTGTTTTGCAAAAGTATTCGCCCCCTTACATCCTGGAAGTAAAATTGACTTAATTGGGATTATATGTCAGGAAAAATATCTCATAACATAGAAGTGGGGTAGGTGGGTGGGGATTAATATAGTTTGCAAAATTATTGACAAAAAATAATTTGTCAGTGCATAAGTATACACCCCCTTCCTTAGTGCAAAAGTGGCAACCAGCCATCATAAGTCACACAATTTTTTTTTTACATGGAGTCCATTTGTGTGCAAGTAAAGTGTTATGTGATCTCAATATAAACGCACCTGTTCCTGGAAGTCCAAAGAATTTTTGATATGAGTTTGTTACACTACAAACCATGGAAATGTTCAAGGGGTAGTTAAGTACTGGACATGTTAAGACTTGACTTCACAACATTCTGTATATGCTTTCCCCAGATGTAGGCATTGTGAGTCGGTTGCTAGCCGGCTGCACTACCGGGGCCATGGCGGTGGCATTTGCGCAGCCCACAGATGTAGTAAAAGTACGCTTCCAGGCCCAAATGCGTCTAGCAGATGGAGCGAAGCGTTACAACGGCACCATGGACGCCTACAAGACCATCGCTCGTGATGAAGGCATCAAAGGACTTTGGAAAGGTGGAGTAAGGCTTCATTATCTTTCACCTACTGAAAAAAATGGGAGAGTCTTGTGTAATAGCAACATGATTGTGAAAGATAATTGTGTTCTAATTGTTTCAGGTTGCATACCGAATATCACAAGAAACGCTATTGTGAACTGTGCTGAGCTGGTAACCTACGACATCATCAAAGAGCTCATACTAAAGTACAATCTCATGACAGGTAAATAACCATGAGAAACATCAAACAGAAGTTTGAATTACTTAAGACAGGAGTTTCTGATTTTGGCACTGTGTCTGCCTGCAGATAACTTGCCCTGCCACTTCACGGCTGCGTTCGGAGCTGGTTTCTGCACCACCATCGTAGCCTCTCCAGTGGACGTGGTGAAGACCCGCTTCATGAACTCTGCTGCAGGCCAGTACAGCAGTGCCATCAACTGTGCCCTTACCATGCTGACCAAGGAAGGACCGACTGCCTTTTACAAAGGGTGAGCAAAACCAGTAAACCAGTGTGTGGTGTGCTCATATTGTGCAAGACACTACAGATCTATTTCATAAAAACTACAGTTTTATAAATAATAAATAATAATTATATTAAAACTTATCAACTTGAAGAAAGCTTTGTCCACTCAGCGCAAACACATCATGCCATATATCCCTGAAAAGCTTATTTCCTGTTCTATATGTTCATTTGTATCATTATGATATACAGTCGGGCCCAGAAGTCTGAGACCACAAGTGAAAATGCTTTATTTTGTATTCTTTTCTAGTTTAATACAATTTTTATTATTAGAAATTTTATTATCAGCAAGTTTGAAAAAGTAAAAGGTACAATCTTAACGAGAAATATTCACATTAGTTTCAGAAGGTCTTAGTATTTGGTATGTCGCCCTTTAGCTTTAATGACAGTGTGCACTCGAGCTGGTGTGGACTCCACAAGTTTGCATATAAAACCTGCTGATCCATGTTAGATCAACCTGAGTGCGTCTGAACACATGCTTCAATAGAAGGAATAAAACTCAAGGAATATCTGACTTTTTGTACAAATAATCATAATTTTGTTTAAATTTAAAGAGTGTTCTAGACATAGTGTGGAATATTGAATATTCAAGATGTTGAAAGATACTGAAAATTCTAAAACTTTCTATATATTTCCAATTTTAGGTGCAAAAAAAAAATTCTCCAGATTTTCAATGTGGTCTCAGACTTTTAGACCCCACTGTACACGTCAATTTTCTTTAGAAACCTTATAAACTCCACTAACTAGAATGGAAACATATTAAATTACAATTACATTATATTTAGGACAGTTTTTCAGCTTTTTTCTGTATTCAGAACCAAAAATCTCACGAAATTCTACCTTCTCATTCCTAGCCCTAATTAGAAGCTTATTACAGACAAATTTATCAAAATATTTTATTGATCTATTGTTATTGTTTAAAAATTACCCTACAAAATGACCCTATTCAACCAAAATGCTCTTTAATTAATGGTATTTGCTTCACCATCTCCACCCAGGTTCATGCCCTCGTTCCTTCGCCTAGGATCCTGGAACATTGTGATGTTTGTCTCCTATGAACAAATAAAGAGAGCTGTGACAAGAGTGCAGCAATCCTGGGAGGCACCATTTTGAATGGTTCTTTTCAAGACAACAAAACAAAGACGGATATAAAAGACAACCTAATCTCCACCATGTCCTTTGAATTATATCACTATGAGCTGGACAGTGTTTGCGTCGAAATCCTGAACAGTGGTGGGAGAAGACCCCTTCCAGTATGGAATTAAGTTTTATCTTGGAAATGCACAGACTTGTAAAAAAAAAAAAAAAAAAAAAAAAAAAAAAAAAAGTTGTGCCTTCTGATCCTGGGGAAAGGGTTGCTTTTTGTTAGGACACTGCACTCTCTATCCGAGAGTGTAGGAGATGATCCTGTGGACGAGGCTAAGTACAGTTTGGAACTATCAACACTTTCCAAGCAAGACAGCACATTTTCCCTATAGAGCTTGCATATCTTTTTGTTTTCTCTATAGAACTTGCACATATTTGTGTCTTGTTTTACTATTTGTCTGACTGAGTTTTCAGGAAAACGTTTTATGAGATGTTTACAGATTTGTTTACAAGCACTACACATTTTGGGGCCATAGATAGTTGATTGTATGTAACTATTATAACAGGCAGATTTGCTCCTCATATAGCAATTGTTACAATATTTTTATACAATGTGCATTCCTGTTAATAAAACTGATACTGTAAATGTATTCATTCAATCAGTCTGTTTAATAAGAAAAAAAAAGATGTTTAAAAAGACCATTAGTATAGAAGGTTATGTACTTGTATATACGTGCAAACTCAATCCATACATCCTATATTTTAACATGAGAACATTATTGTTTTTATGGTCTCAATTTACATTTCAAAACATAACCAAGCAAGAGGTAGAATTGCATCGGGAAATGTTTATTAATGAATGTTTAGTGAATTGAGAAATGTTAGAAATTACTATTTTATTGCAACAATATAACCCCCTCTGTAACCCCCGGTTTTCCTCCAGGTTCTCCAGTTTCCTCCTGGTTCGCAAAACCATGCCATTAGGTTGACCGGCTACTCCAGGTGCGAATGAGTGTGTGAATGTGTGTGGTGCCCTGCAATGGATAGACCATCCCATCCAGGCTGTATTCCCTCCTCATAGCCAGTGTTCCCGGGATACGCCTTGGATTCACCACAATCCTGACTAGGATAAAGTGCTTCATCACTTCCTGTATTATTGGTCCACTCCTCACTACAGTCTAAACCTATATCTAATACTTGTTTATACGCTGGACATTTCCATGGAACGTTGACAGAACATTTCTATGTCAGTGTTCTGAACAATAGGAACGTATAAGGAATAACAGTCCAAATAATAGTCCACAAAGGAGCCAGTAGTCATATCACCTTCTTGGTAATGAAATAAGGATTTTTCTGGGGATTTCACTTGCAAAATGTGGATCCATACATATGTTACTAAAAAAAAGTTCTTTAAATGCCAATAATTTAGGAAGTATTTTTGTGTGCAAAGAAAAGTACTGATAAATAAATTTGCAGAGCCTTAACATGGTCATTGTTAGAAAGAGGACTGCGTGCAATCAAAATGTCATTTAAGTGTTAAGTGTCTTCATCCAAGTACAGAACTCCAACAATTTAAGTCCACCTACAGCAAAAAGTTCAATCAGTGACTAGGTTTTCTCTAAATGTGCAAAAACTCCAGATTAATGGTATTCTACCATGTGGCAACAACATGCAGTAGAGGGTTAATGTGGAAAATGAAATTAATTGCATTACATACTTATGGAAATTCATTCGCTGAAAAAAAAAGTAATAATGAGATAAGTAAGTTGTTTAAATTCTTTGTGTTCTGTGCTCAGTATACAGTATTTTGCTTTTATCTGTGGACAACAGGCAATTGGGTCATTAGCTGAAAGATATGTGAAATTACAGCTTCGCTCGTTTTTGTTAATTTCTTCAGATAGTATGTCCATAGTTCAGCTTCAGTGAAAGTGATTTGACTTACATTCATGGACGAGACATTTTATTCCCACAAATCAAGCTGATGTAAAATGCAGCCGCATTACTCATAAGTGTGTATCATCCACATCCCATTTTAACATGAATATTAAACATTACTCCTAGCAAGCACACCAAGTTCCTTGATGACGTGTATGGTTTGTTTCTGTTTTTCTTCAGTTTTCTCTTATTTAGTCATCACCAGTGTGCATCTGCTGGTTCAGTCTTGATTGTGTGAATATAAAAACAAACTAACAATAGCACGAGAATTTAAAGCTAGCTACCACATCCTTTCACACTGCTGCTTATGTATAGAGAAGTCGGCTACTCAAACCCAAAACGAAAACGACATACTAAATGCCAATGTTGTAATATTCCTATATATATTTTAAATGTTTAATCCACTAATCCAAAATTGCTTCATATTCAATCATAAAAATGTCACTATAGAGCTAATAAATTAATGTAACGCCCTATAAGTAGGTCATGGGGTTTCCCCAGGAGGAAACGATGAAGGGAAGTTGCAGAGGAGTCGACGATCTAGGGTGTTTGCAGGACTCAATGTAGATCTATTCGAGGTTTTAGTAAGTAGCGGTGTGGGGCACTGGTCACTGCTACTGATCCAAGGCATGTGCACACTTGGATCCTGTTTCTAATTTAGCCCTGAGCTTCAGGTTAACATAATTATATACCTGCATGAGAACATTTTTAATCAGGACATACAATTCATCAGTAGTGTGTGTGTTATCTGGTTACACTGTGTTATTCAAGGTGCTCAGTTTAATGTTTTGATGCTGTTGTTTGGAGGGAACATGGAGTAAAGACGTGTAGAAGTTTTGCAGCCTGAAAAGCATCGTGTTAACGAACAAATGCTTCTCACAACACTGGCGTGTTTAAGTTAAAGTAACACCTGGACACCACATGAAACCTTTCTTTAAATTAACCCCATATGTGCTTCAGTCCTGTCTTCTCACTGTGACTCAGCAGTTCAGTCTATACATCTGTAATATATTCTGTACAAAAATCCAAAGACACTTGTGTATATATTGGCACAGCAGATGATTATAACTAACATTATCGTTTAATATTTGCCAAGGGCAGTGTTAGTGATCACAAAGACTTTGTGGTGATGGCACCTCCCCCTCTTCAGTACTTGTTTTTGTTCACTGGGGACACAATGTTCCTCTGTTCTCTGTCTAGCAGAAAAGAGATGTACCTGATCACGATATTTGAACTTTGTGTGAAATAACACTAATTACAGATTGAATTTTATTATTTTTCCCCTTAGTTTCTGTTATCATGATTTTGTTTTTGCTCCCTTATTGTGCTATAACTTACCTTTTATAACTACGTTATTGCACTGTATGTGTATGAGAAGTTCATATTCACAATACCTTGCTAAAACACAGTACATAGTTTATAGTTTTTATGTTTTTTTTTTAATCAATGCAACTTTAAACTCAACATCAATGCAGACAATTTTTTTCAATATGTAATAATGTATTTGTCTAGTTTAGTTCCTCTGTTCTATGGACTATTACAGTATGTATGAAATATGGAAGGCCACCTTGCTGACATACTGAGTTTATTATATTAGCTTTTTTTAATTGTTATGAGTGATTAATCAGGGCAACATTAAACCCAATAATGAAACAGTCAACACTGAGTAAAGTCCAAGCAATTCATTGAAATGTTATTTATACATTTTAATCATGTGTTTAGCTAATTTTGTATGATTATTTAAAAAAAAAAAAAACTTTATCTGGAAATGTGCCAGAAGCGCGCACGCGAGCTACAGGAACAGCACACTGTGGGTGATGACGTCACGCGGGGGGGGGGGGGGGTCTGTATAAAGCCAGCTGCTTCCTTTGTTCGTTATTTACACGCTCCTGTTTGTGTAAGGGTGGCTGCTTTTCAGAACAAGAACCTCATTTTCTTTGTTACACAATACTTTATTTCGTGTCCTGTTCACGGTAAGTGTTATTATTCAGTGTTATGTATGATGTACAACTTCTACGTTTCATATCTAGCAAATTGTGAGTGAAGTTTTACCGGCAGGCCGTCGAGCTAACCGGCAGCTTGTTTGTTTATTTCTTTGTTTGTTTGTTTCAGGAGTATGTTTTTTAAGTGTCCGTTTTCTGAGCGGTTTTCTATGGAAGAACAAGGCAACCAGATTATAGTTGAAAGTAATTTCAACCAGAGGGACGCTTTTAGAGAATCTTGACTTTGTCTAC
This sequence comes from Pangasianodon hypophthalmus, assembly GCF_027358585.1. NCBI lineage: Eukaryota > Metazoa > Chordata > Actinopteri > Siluriformes > Pangasiidae > Pangasianodon > Pangasianodon hypophthalmus. The sequence goes on along the minus strand of NC_069726.1, from coordinate 4,241,362 downwards.
CCGGGGTCTCTTGAGTGAAGGTAATACTTCTATTTATTAATTCATTTTCTCAGCAATGACACAATTAACACAGCACACATTACATGTAAGCAATAGGTCCTTGTATTGTGCTTTCACATAGCTTTCAGGAAGAAATGTCACACTGACGTTTTCAGTTCCTATTTCTTTGAACAGTAATCCACTGACGACAGCACTTTCTTTTTTTTTTTGTTGTTGGACTTCTGTGGTGCAATGATAAACAGATTAACAGGCAGAGGCTCCACTGAAGTTGCACTTCTGTAAACTTGTAAAGGGTGAAGTTGCTGATGAGACTTTTTGTTTTTGGTCACTGCACTTCCCCACCAAAGGTTCAGTTCTCAGGCGACTCCATCTTCCTCCTAGTGTTGTCTGGCAGAGAAGAGACCTGTTATCTGGTTAGAGTGCCTCCTCCCCCCACTTGTTCTTCAACTGAACTGGCTAACATGTAGCAAGCTCAAACTTGTGTAAACTGTACAAAAATGTTATCTTCAGCTGTCCTAAAAGATAATTGAACGTGGTCACACACAGAAAACTAGAAAGGTGCATGCAATGTGCATTTTCCCTGTTTTAAATTAAAAAAAAAAAAACATTATTTTTATTTTTTTTTTTAGCTCTTTGTGGACTGCATGTTCCACTAGCATGCCTGGCAGAGAAGGGACTAATTATCTCATTAGGATGCCCACCACCAACACATCTAAAAATAAACTTGAAAGGAGTTTTAACTGAGTTTGATTAAATATTAAAGGCTCAAAATTCAAGTAATAAAATAAACCTGAGTGCACACCAACATCAGAGACCAATGTCGTGAACTTGCAAGGATCTTCCTTATCTCCATCTTTCTTTTTTTTTTTTTCCCTTTCCAGATCTGGGTGGAGTTCACCTATCTTGTTTTCACATCATTGGTCTTCAAGATCCTTTTCCACCTACAAATTCCGCAAAGTAGAAAAATGGTTGGATTCGGACCTGCAGATGTGCCCCCAACAGCTGCTGTGAAGTTTATTGGCGCTGGAACTGCAGCATGCTTCGCTGACCTAGTCACCTTTCCTCTGGACACGGCCAAAGTTAGGCTCCAGGTAAGGGTCTATAAAATGACACTTTTCCCAACAGCAAAAACAGAAGGTATCGTATTGCATAAATGGAGTTTCCCTGAGGATCATCAGTTAATCTTTCTTCCCTCCAAGCAGCAGGACCAGCTTTTATGCCTGAATGACTTTGATATTGATCTTTGAAAACTTTGAGAGTCACACACTGACTTTAGCTTTCTCCTATTTTTTCCTTCTCGACTTCCAATGTTCTTCCTTGCACTAGTCATGTAAGCTGAACCAGGAGTTGATGCTTAAGCCCTAGGACCCGTGCAGATCCTGGATTGACGTCATGGACATCATGTGGCTGGAGACTGTCCCCTCTTCCAAGTGGCCCTTCCTAGTGTCTGTAAAGTCTTTCCATGCCCCTTTTGTTCTGTACAGATCCAAGGGGAGACCTGTGGTACCGCGAAAGCGAGTTCTGCCCAGGCAATGAAGTACCGTGGCGTGTTTGGCACCATCGCCACCATGGTGCGTACGGAGGGGCCACGTAGTCTCTACAACGGGCTGGTGGCTGGACTGCAGCGCCAGATGAGCTTCGCTTCTGTCCGCATCGGCCTGTATGACTCTGTTAAGCAGTTTTACACCAAAGGATCTGATCGTAAGTTCATGAATAAATCGGGGCAGTTTTGTTTTGCAAGTTCAGGTCTGCTGAACCTTGGTAGTTTCACAGCAATACATTGTACTCAATGTGAAACCTTCCCTTTTCCTAGATGTGGGGATTGGCAGTCGCCTGCTGGCAGGCTGCACCACTGGTGCAATGGCAGTTGCTGTGGCTCAACCCACAGATGTGGTGAAGGTGCGTTTTCAGGCTCAGGTTAGTGCTGGTGCCGCTAACAGACGCTACAATGGCACTATGGATGCCTACCGAACCATCGCCAAGGAGGAGGGGTTTCGTGGACTGTGGAAGGGTAAGTCTGTGGAGCTTACAACATCTATGGCATATTAGCAGCTTATCAAGTCTGACAAAAATGTTGTTACCTTTTACATTTCAGGAACTGGCCCAAACATCACCCGCAATGCCATTGTGAATTGTACTGAACTGGTGACTTATGACCTCATCAAAGATGCTCTTTTGCACAATACACCAATGACTGGTAAGCCAGTGCTGAATAATACAAATCTTGGACGTTATTAATAGTGTGCCCACAAAAATAAACATTCTTTTCTCACAGATAACCTTCCATGCCACTTCACATCTGCATTTGGTGCTGGTTTCTGCACCACAGTGATCGCTTCCCCAGTCGATGTTGTGAAAACAAGATACATGAACTCTGCCCATGGCCAGTACAGCAGTGCCCTGAACTGTGCTCTGGCCATGCTGACCAAGGAGGGGCCTATGGCCTTCTATAAGGGGTAAGATGGAATTAGATTAATATCTTGTTACTGTTGGAATTGCATGCAGTGTTTTTAAAAATCCCTTACCTCCACCTACAGGTTTATGCCTTCTTTCCTGAGGCTCGGCTCCTGGAACGTGGTGATGTTTGTCACCTATGAACAGCTGAAACGTGCCATGATGGCGGCTCGCCACAATTGGTCTACTTCTCTTTAGGTCACTAGGGGTTCTGTGCTGATAATTTACCCTTTTAGGTTTAACTCTTATCTACTTTTGGCCTTTTCGCTACTACCCCCTAAAAAAAAAAAAAAACATTCATTTCTTAGTCACGTTCATTCAAGTGTATCCCGGGACTAGAAAGCTGGTCTTGATTCTTTCCCTTGTATCTGTTTTTAGATCTTTTAAACCATGCTAATAAAGTTTCTAAAAGATAGCAGTGTTTTATTTCTCAAAAGCAGAACTGATGACTGTAATTTCATGTGCACACATCTGCAATATAAGGCATGACATTGGAGAAGTAGATGGTTAAACTTTTGGTTTCATGAACGTGAATCACATGGAGAGGGCTTGCTTAATGAGCAGTTTCTTCTCAGCAGAGAGCTTCTGTGGGAAGTGTGTATTAAACTGGATGATCAGATCTCCACGTGCAGCTGGGTTGCCGGGTAAAGGCATTCCCTCTCCTGTCACCAGCTTGCTGTACTGTGGACTATATGAAACGGGTTATTTTAAAAAGCTTTGTTAATCTAATTCTAGTATACTTAAGTTTGCAGGGCTGCTGATAATGGTTAAAATATTTTGAGATAACCAATTTAGGCGCAAGGTTTCGATTTTAAATTGATAACTTACCATTTTAAACTGATCTTTAAAATGCTGTGTGTATACATGTACAGTTAGACTGAAAATTAACAAAGGTCTTCACAATATCCAGCCAAATATAACTAAAATATAAGTATGCTGCAGTAAATCATGATGTACCAGAATAAATAAAAATGGACATTTTAATGCAAAACAATCAGCCAATTTTAGATAAGCTCACCAATATCACAGTGTTTATTCAAGAAAATCATGATTGTGGTTATTTATGCAGCTTTAATGCTTACTTTATATACAATGTAGTCCTCAAAAACAATGTATTAATCTAGTCTGGCATCTAAGGGGATGGAAGGAAGGATTGGTAGGAGGAGTGAAATGGCTTACTCTTATGCTTTCACTGTTAATACTCGTTAAATTCTAAAAACAGCACAATGAGTGCCTGAGAGATAACTGCCATACTTACCATACAATCTCATTGACAGGAATGTTGACAAGTCTGCCATCTAGTGTCTCCACCTCCACTGAAAACCCAGTCAATGCCTGTGAAGTGCAAAGACAGTCACTCCATTTACTCAAACCAGATGATAAATAAGATCCTTCAAAGATCCTGATTAGCCTCACCTTCTCGAGTGATATGCTTTCTGTGTAAACCAAGTCGTCATTTTGACGGGCAAACAGGGGATGGGGCTTTTGACGAACGATGAATATGATGTCTGCTGGGATGTTGTTTGGCCCCTGCAGGGAAAATGGTACAGCATCTGTCAGCACTTGCTAAATAGTTCTATAATAGTACATATTATTTATGTTTTACAGCTAGCTATACCACAGTGCTGTTAAATTCTCAAATCTGATTGGTCAGAAGGTGTTGATTTTAATAACAGCAGCTCTGATAGTACTGCCAGCTGCAATTAAAATCACAGGTATATATTAACACAATATCGGATCTGTAGTAACAGCTCATTCACAGTGACTTGTATAATGGATGAACTACATAAGCTAAAGTTTATAATAAACAGATAAAAAAATGTGTTACTGTTGATTTGGTGAAGTTTTCTGTAAGCAGACATTTATTTAACATTCATGGAAGGAGTCTCCAGTATTAGGGCTTTGTAAAAATCAGCAAGTTTTCCATCATGGGAAAGAGAGAGGACTTTCTGGTTACTCGGTGATATGAAAAGCTGTGTTTTTGTTTGGTTTATAATCTTCAAGAGAGAAGCTGGTGAGTGAATTAATGTTTATAGCAACTACAACATAAGTGATTACAGGAACTCTTCCTCAACTCGTTCTACAACATTAAATGTAACTGTAAATGGTTAAAAATTGTTTTGTTAATTAATAAATAAAAAATTTTAATCGTTGACAAATTGCTGTGGTATAAGAGGAATAAAAACACTTCAGGATGTCATGTTATTGGAAAAGAATCAACTTTGGGGTGGTAATGCATCACACCATCACACTCATCAAGGATTATTTTCCTATAACAGGCACGCTGTTGTGTTTTATTACTTATGTAAATCAGAACTGACTGGATCAGAAGAACACACAAAGTAGCATCTTGTCAAAGTCACACCTGATCACCCTCTTTAGGGAATGTAATCCGTGTCCCTTCCTTCCAGCCTGGTTTCACCGTGATGGTTAAAATCTTGTCTTTGATGCTGGACGTCTGACCATCATCATTCATCACCTAAATGTTAAATATTCTGCTATTAATGTTACAGAAAAGACCACATAGTGCAGTGTGTGTCTGGGAGAATTATAATAATAAATACACTACTCATTTTGGAAGTAGTTATGCCTAATAACAGTACAATGTTTGAACGTCTTACACGTCGAGATATCTTTATCTTTTTGGTGCATCCGTGGAAAAGATCCTCTAAGGCTAAATGCAGGTCACGCTCAATAGGTGGATCCTGCTTTTTCACCTCTCGTCCACGGAGGCCTCCAAAACTGAGGTCCACTTCTGTGGTGTGAAAATCTGAGGAGAAATTAACAATGTCAGTCGACCTCAGTCTTAAACTTCACAAACTTGCAACACTAAGACTTTGGAATCGATCCACAGTGCCCCATTTCTCAGCTGTAAAGCTGTATGAACGTGACGTAATGATTGCCAGCAAATCCTCAAATCTATCACTTAGAAATTTTACGCCAAAATCACCTGTGTAGCTCCCTACGAAGGTGTTGGGGAAAAAAAGAAATGCAAAGAGAGAACATATCAGTTTACACATGGGTGTGATTTCTTTGTAAAGAAGCTGAAGACAAATACAATTCACCTTGAAGGCAAAATCTTATTTATGGTAACATGACATAGCAAGAAACAAGCTGAAATTTGGAAAATCAACTAATCTTAGAACAGCGATGTGTGTTTACAGTAGCAACAGCAAATAAAGACAGCAGGTTGGGGTTTTTTGCTTCCAAAAATTATAAATGGCAATCTTTACATTTTTTAATTATTTGTTAATTTGAGAAGCTGAATTAACCCTCATGTTTTGTTCATTACATAACCAAATATCCAGTATGGGCCTAACCATTTTTTATTTTTATTTATTTATTTTTTTTATGGCAGATGTGTGTATGTGTGTGTGCGCGTGTATGTGTGTGTGCAGGTGGGAGTAGAAAATAAGGTCATATCATAACATTATCTCAATCATTCACATTTACAAACAAAGCAAAAGTCTATTAACTCTTTCTTTTCCTAGAAACATCCTTCTTTAACTGTCCTGATGTTAGTCTACAGAACAGATTAACTTATAGATAATTAAAGGTAAAGTTAAAGGTATAACTTTATGGTCCTTTGATTAGTTTAGTTTAGTTTAGTTTATTCATTTATAAAGCACATTTAAAAACAGCTGAAGTTGAAACAACTTTGATGGCACCTAAAATGCCAGTGTGGCAGAAACTGAGCTGGAACTGGTCTAGTGAGCTAAAAGCCTAGCTTACCAGCGAAAGGATTATCTCCGCCGAAGAACTGTCGGAATGTTTTCTCGGGATTTGCGTGGTAGGTGTATCCCGATGACCAGGCGCCGCTCGCCGCTGACTCTGGAGGAATTCCCCCTCTCAGGCCTTCTTCTCCAAACTTATCATACGTGGCCTTTTTCCGAGCTGCAGGGTTACACTTCTGATCAACACTTACATAATGTAGGTTAACATTTCTGTAACATTTCCATGATATTACATTTAACATTTCATTTTTAAACAACCACAAGTGACAACCAAAAGATGATCCTTACACAAAAGGTACACAAACATCACATGTGAAATTTACACCAGCTTCTGAACACCTCTCATGTTATGTTTTTCACAAGTTGTGCACTTTTGACATGTAGTGCATGTGTTTTTATTTTCATGTGTGATATCTTGAGAACAAGTGGCTGAATGTTTGTAGGATTTGTTTATGTTATTCTCATTGTAACCACAGATGAAAGATGTGTAAATGTGTAGGATTTTTCTCTAAGGCTGAGCAAACACAGATCCTATTCATTCTCCTATCAACCTCTATGGATACACAGAACAACAGTTCATTACATTTTATCAGTGTTAGCTGCAATAATTTCGTTTTACATATTACAGTATACATTATTTATTTTACATGATATTGTTCACTTACGGTCACTCAGAACATCGTAAGCTTCAGCAATCTGGTTGAATTTCTCATAAGCTCCTGGATGGCTGTTGTTTTGAGGATGAAACTTCAGTGCTAGCCGACGATACCTGATATTTATTTAAAATACAACCAAATAAAAAGTTATATTAATAGAAACAAAGCTATTAAGCGCTATTAACTAAACTATTAACTATTTTTTGCTTCCTCACTGTCTAATAAGAATGAAATAGTCTACAAAACAAGCACAGAGAGCACTTTTATTTCTAATTATATTGCTTAGCTAGCTTCATCAACATTGTTAGCTTACGCTAGAACGCTCTACGCCAGATCTCAAAATGGCGGACTTTTGGATAAATCATGCACTTCGTAAAGTCTAAAAGTCGTTACTGTTAACATTAGTCATTAGTGTTATTGATTAAAAATAATAATAAAAAATATTTCTTACGACTGTTTAATGTCCGCGTCAGTTGCATTTCGGTTAATTTCCAACGTCGTGTAATAGTCTTTTCCCATTTCTAGCTTAATTAGAAAAGAAAATTTTATACATTTCTGGATGTATCGTATTCACCGAGGGTTTGGAGTTAGTAGTGGTTGCTAGGCAACGTTGCTACGGCGACGTCGCTTAGATTACTGGGTAATGTAGTTTATTGGCAAGTACAATGATTGGACGCCATGTTTTGGGAAGTACAGAGCTAGGAGAGCAAAATAAATATTACAGTCCACGTGTCTAAGTCTAATGGTGCACTTTTGTGCACACGTTTGACTTAAAGACAATAAAATATATAAATCTAAGCCAGGAAATATTTCCTTGAAGTGTGAGATGATGATGATGATGATGATGATGATGAGAATTAAGTTCTACACTGTGGCAGAGCCAAAATAAATGACTAACTGCATCTTCATGTTTAGGCTGCATTAATGTTTTCTTCAGATTTTATGAAAATGTTTAAATTTCACTTCTTTAACCTACTTTCTAATTTCATTGTCTTACATAAGTATTCACACCCCTCGAACCTTTCCACAGTTTGTAGTAATGGACTAAATAAATGTGTTTAAATTGATCAGCCTCTCTCCACACTGAGCAGGTTAGTAAGAAATTAGGAGTATATTAAATAAGCTAATCTGCAACTGAACCTGCACTGCTTTAGGATATTCCTGATCCAAACAGATTGTAATTATACTAGATCATCAAAATGACAATCATACAAGAGATTTATAACAGGGAAAATTATTTTGCTGAAAGTTTCATGGAATAATTAAATCTTAAATAACCGTTTTAGAAATAGAAAAAAAAAAAATTCACCACAGGATAGATCCACTCACACATTTATTAACACATATTATAACAAACCACATCTTCAGATCCAAATGCATTTTTAACTAATTTGTGCTAGAAGTCCTTCAAGTTCTGGTCTGGCCTTAAACCGGGCTTTGTATTCTGCCTCAGTGTGCTGAAAAAGACAGAAAGGAAGAAAGAAAAACATTAGAAGTGGCACTAAAACACACTGAAGCAGTTAAGACACATCCATGAGAGACGGATTCGGGGTAAAATCAGTGACTTTACACCTTCTAGTATGAATACAAGGTTCCTTGTATGTAACATTTCTGTTCGTTTGAGCAGAATACTGTACATAACCAACAGAAAAAAACAACATCAGCCTGTTGTGTTCACCTCCTTTATGGAGAGCTGAACTCCCTCTGGTTGGTTTTTGAGAAGGACCTCCATCAATACGGGAGCCAGTGTTGCCTTCATTTGGCTTATCTGAGAACAACGAGAGCAAGAACTTCATTTAACATGCACACGTTATTGCAGATGATATTGCATTGGCTTTAATGTCCTGGTTTAGATTTTGGCCTACTTGTGTCATGAACTTATGGCCTTTTTGTAATGAAACATTATGAGGCTTTTCCTTCCAGCAAATTAATTATGCAAATTAAAAACCTGAAATGTCTGGAAAAAATGCCTGAGATGTGAAAGAGTGATGGAATGGCACTATATCTAGATTTCTACCAAAGCCCTGTTGAATTATCAGATCCGACTGGTCATTAGGTGTTGATTAATTTTCTAGAACAGCAGGTTGATATTAATGAGCTCGTTCTAATGCGTTATTGTTTCTACAGTAACAGCTCATACACCGGGACTTCTATAGTGCACACACTACATACTGTAATCTAAGATTAATAATAAACGGATTAATAAAATGTGTTGTTTATGAGATGTCTATTTGTGGAAGGAGTCTCCAGTGTCAGTACTTTGTAACAGTTCCACAACATTAAAGCTATAAATGGATAAAAATACAATGTGATGTCCAAACTCCGCTTGGCTTCAGACCATACCACACCACCCTATCGTTGATTATTTTCCTATAACGGCATGTAACGTAGATAAACTTGGTTGCATAGCACACTTGTATGCTGTTTGGACAGTTGATGATTAACGAACACGTTGGTACTCCAACATAAGCAGTTACTGAAATTGAATGAACGAATAAATGAATGTCAGATGTGAAATTTAGCGATGCAGTTTTGGTGCTTATTTCTTTACAGGTGGCTAAAAACAGCCACAATCTCTGCTTATTATAGTCTTTTCTCCCTCACTTTTGCATCACCTTCAGGATTTGTTCATGACTGTAGCTCATAGAAACACAGGCTTGCATGCATTTTCGTTTGCTGACTGGAAATCTAATAAAAGTTGCACGTTTTGACGTTTACCTGAACCACCCGCTCATGAGTTTTGAGTATGACATCGACGTACATCTTGGTGCCCTGCTCAGGCATGATCATGACTTCTGTGCTCTTAGTAGGCAGGGCGTAGCTTGAAAAAAAGAAAAGCACAGTGGTTATTCTCTCAGGAAGGACGTTTTTACTGGCCTGGGCCAACCCTCTTGCTGTTCTGAGCATTAAGGCAGAATGATTGAATCACAATGTATTCATGATTTGATCATTTGCTCATCTCTAATTAAAATCTTACCTTTCTCCCACTTTGATATCAAGGCGGTTGCAGAGTTTATGGATGTACTGAGCATAATGTTCCACCAGGGTCATGTCATAGCCAGAGACCGTCACGTTCAGCACACCGTGCTCCGTGTCTGTCGCTGCCTTGATCTCTTTCATCTGAACTTTTTCCTTCTTCTTCTTTTGCTTTAGTAACAAATTAAAGCTTCACTACTGCACAATGTATTCAAACTAGACAATAACAGGTATGTAATACTCAGGCTACCAAACCACACTTATCTTCATTGTGTTATTTCAATTTCAATAAGTGACCATGCACTGAAAAATATTTTTAGCAATATATGAACTCATGCATTAGATGCTCTGATCACTTAGGCTCACCGTCTCCTTTGGAAGTAGATACTTATATCGACCAATCCCATGTGTAGGCATGGATCTGTACTGTCTGTCAGGCAGAAAGACACCTACGAAGAAATATGATTTACCTTAACAGACTTCAGACCTCAATGTGTCAGTGTGATTATCACAAGCAATTCAGAAAAAGTTAGTTTTTTTTTCCTCGTATGAATGTGGCCAGATTACCTGGTGACACCGGTTGCTTTAATACAGGAGAGCTGGAACGAGGAAGAAAAAGACAACACTCTTTATAACAACCTCTACCATTCAGTAGTCATTTAATTAAAACTAATGAAAGATAGAAGACAAACCGAATGAGCGATACAGCCTGGACCAAGGCCCGGGTGTTCTGCATGAGCAAAACCTGCACAAGGAAATTACTTATAAGTTATTAGTATTACTTTTAATTATGATAAGTGTGATTAAACTAAGAGTTCACAGTGTTTTGCTGGGAGATGCTTTCATGCATATTAAATGTGTACTTCAACATTAATTAATATTATTCAGTCATTAACTAATTAATTAATTATTAATTAAATTATATTACACAACCATATATTAATATCCACATACTACTACTATAATAATAATAATAATAATAATAATAATAATAACAAACCTTTTCTACATGCAATTTTTATTATTATTATTATTATTATTATTATTATTATTATTATTCACTGTCACGGTGTACAATTGAAATCCCAAACAGCTCCTTAATCCCTACTTCAGTGCAGTATATAGGGTCTAAAATACACATCTTACACACCCTGTGTGTTGCACTATATGTAATACAGAGGTCGTATTTAGGATTCCGACATAAGAAGCAGCCACATGAGCACAGAGATGACCTTTAGTATTCACAAAAACACCAATTAGTGCATTATTACAGGAGAAACACTCTACCTTTCCGGTTAAAGCATTCATCCTTTCAGTTATCAGAATTAATTTCCAGTCAGACTGTCAATAAAATCAATTAATCCGTAAATATAAGACTTTCATTGAAATGTGTACTCGGCATTTCCGCTCTCTGTCTCTTACTCGTGTTTATTGAGGTGTTTACTGCAGAAGCGCCGGCGCCCTCCAGCGCCCTTCAGCGCCCTCCAGCGGAGTGGCGGAGAAACTACAAGCCAAAGTTTCACTACTAAACTGCGTTATGAGAAAGGAAGCAAAACACGCAGATTTTACCCAAATAGACATTCTATCGTTCACTAATTAACGTTTTTCTAGAACAAAACATCTTTTCTTCAGTATTATATTTTTTAATTATATACATTTAGACGCAATTTGTCATTTTCCTCATCTTATCTGTACTGTGGACATTTTCCCTTAAATATATTACTTGATATAATATAGACTGTAATTTAGATTATATAAGATTATACATTATTTATAAAAATATATTTTGTTGTTGATATTATCTGACTTGTATTATTATTATTATTATTATTATTATTATTGTTGTTGTTGTTGTTGTTGTTGTTGTTTTAGTATAAACAAATATAAGGCAAAATGTTTTATGTTTTTTATGTTTAAAGAAGTGTATTTATAGGAAATTACTTCAGTTATTTCAGTTCAATTTTGTTGTTATTTTAGAGATACAGCTTAATTCATTCATAATTAATCTCTATTACGGCAGCTAGAAAATAATTAATGTTATACAGTAATAACAGGAGAATTTATGTTTTTTTCATCTTAAACACCTTGTAAGTCTTGATTTGTTTATTTGTTTGTTTGTTTTGCAAACAAACTTATTTATTTTTATTTACTTTGCTTAGTGGCCTTAGTGTCCTGTCCAAAACAAATATTTACAGTATTATTATCTTATCTTGTTTGCTGGTTTATATTATTTAGTGTTACTCATTATGTGGTAACATCATGTGTGGGTTGTCATTATTATTATTATTATTATTATTATTATTATTATTATTATTATTGACTGCCTGGGCTTTAACCTGATGACGCTAGCGTTTTAAACAGCGATGACGTCAGCGGAGCGTGACGTGGCGCTTCACCGTGACAACCAAACCTCATTGCATCCTTCGCCCCGCCTCCCGCTCGCGCAACACTACAGCAATTTACTTCCATTTAACTGAATTACTGCTCTCATTTTGTTTGTTTAATTCTTTATTTAAAAAAAAAACACGACTATACGACTTAATAATTGCGTGGTTTTTTTTTAAAGAAGTCGTCCGTTATGTGTATATGTTTAAATATATGAGTCACTGAACAGATATGTTTCTGAAACGTCAATAAACAAATCAAGTTTGTCTGTGGCTAAATCACAAAACACTTACTGCTCCATATGCCAGTGCACTTCCCATATACACACAGGGTATGGTATGAAATAATAACTTTGAGTGCACTACATTTCCACTAAAGCGCTGTTTGGGGTTCGGCCCGTGAGCGAGCTGTCAATCAGGACTAAAACTATCAAGTTCGGTTGACGAGTTTCCTTGAACTCCTCCTTTAATGCCGAGTCTGAGGGATGGAGTCGGAGTCAGGCATCTCAGAGTGATCTCAAACTTCACCCGGACCTGGACACAATTTAGGAACATTTATACATATTTATTTAACATTACGAACAACTTGAATCAGCGACAGCTAGCGAGTTAGCGAGCTAACGAACCGGAAATCCGGCGAGGATTAAAGCACCGTTATCGCAGCCTGTAGTATCTCCCACCGAGCCGTCATGTCTGCTGCAGGAGACTTTGGGAACCCGCTAAGAAAATTCAAACTGGTGTTTCTTGGGGAGCAAAGTGGTAAGTATTTAATTACTTTAAATATCTAACTGTGTCTCGCCATAACATTCCCAAGCTATTGAACTTCAACGTAGTTATTTGCGCTAGCCGCTATTTTTCACTCATATTCCTTCAAATCCCGCCTTCTGCACTCTGATTGGTTCTTTTTTTCCTAGTCGCACCCAATCTTCTTGTAAATCAGAACTATTAGCCAATCCCAGCGCAGGAAGTCATACGTACTAGCCAATCCTAGGGTAGTAGGCGGGATTTGTCAAAATACACATAGGAAATGTATCCCTTTAGCCTGATCTCTGTAGGGTTTTTGTACCGGACAATCAACCAGACAATTATTCATCGTTTAATCAGGGTGTTTGAGTTAAGCAGTCGCAATATTAATTTAGATATCTTAAAAATGTATCCATAAAGTGTTGCTAAATGTCCTGCTGAAGAAACTGAACATCATTAGTTACAATTATAATGTTTTTTTTTTTTAAAGGAATCAGTGTGAATGCTGTGTTCAAGTGCCTCTGTATTTCAGGAGGGAGTGATGCATAATATTACAGATGTGGGAAGACAATGCATTTGAGTAATTATGGCACTTTGACATTTTTTTTAATCCACAAACACTCGCCTCTACAGCATCAGACGTACAGATTAGGACATTTTAGTCTCCTTTAGGCTGGATTCACAGAGCAGGCTGGGTTATATCAATTTTTTTATGCTTTCAGCTATATAATATCTGAAACAGACATGGATAAGGGATGTGCATATTTGTTTGATTTGAGGCCTGATATTGATTTGAGGCAGGATTAGTATCTGACTGGATCTGAGAGAGATTTTCAGATTCACTGTCATATTTCATACACAGATCTTTCACATGAACACAGGACGCAACTTGTTTTCAAGCCTAAAGCCATTTGGTCTGTAGTACTTCACATAATTCCAATCTATGATATGACTATGATCTAGTGTCATGTTATAAAAAACGGAAAAAAAATAGTTGGTGCAACCTTTAAAAAGCTTTTTTTAGGCATAGACTTCTTTAAATCTGATTCTCACATGAATGCTCAGTCTTTTGGCAGCTACTGAACACCTCACAGTGTCATGCATTACTTTATATTCAGACTCTTGAAATTTAGCTACAACGCAATCCGAATACACAACCTAGGCAAAACTGTGAGTGTCTGACAGTCTTGGGATTTAAAATTACAACCTTTCGGTGACTATGCCAGAAGCTGGACCACAGATCGATCTAAATATATGCAAAGTGTGTGAGCATGGACAGAGTTAATGCACCAACACCCTGGTGTGTCCATGAGAACAGCTCCTGTTTGAATCACTGTTCTGATCTGTAGCACTTATTGCTAGAAGTGTAAGTCTGGATCAGTTTATCTGATATCCATCCCTGGTTCTAGTTAATCAGACATACTATTACATTAGTTATTGTCTGTGTACATGATGTTAGAAGTAGGCAAACTAAAACGTATAGATTCTTTAAGATGAGATAATTATGCATGTAACCATCTCCAGTTATGTATACTACCTAAGACTTTATCCAGAAGTAGGTTTTTGATGATTTTTGTGTATGAGTTACGGTGAATTATGTTCATAATTCCACTAAAAGGAATCAGCGGAAATGCTGCATTCAAGTGCCGCACTATTTCAGAATAGAACTGACTGAATCTAAACTCTCAGGATGTACTAAACAGTTAAACACTTGTTCTTCTTTAGGTATATTATACTTCCAGCTGTTTACCTAATCCGTAGTGTTGCTTAGTGGAAGTGTGCAACTCTAAATATTCACTTGTTTCCACAGTCTTGTTGCAGTAGATATTTGTTTTACAATCTATTAACGAGTATTGTCAGTGGTTGATGGTAAAGTCCTAGCAGCAGAGACGGACCTTGGCAGAGGAGCGATTTAATGCCGTCTCGCTTGTATAGACCAACACACAAGGTGCCATTGATCGATGAGCATAAAGGACTCTGCTGTGCTCTGTAATGCGCTGCAGGGTTTTTTCTTCTTCTTCTTCTTCCTTTGTACAGACTTAGTTCCGACTACATGCTTATCCAATTTATTTTCCTGATCGTGTTGAATGTAGTAGACCTGTCACATTGATTACACACAGAATCCTTTTCCTTTTGCTTTATTGCGTCTCTCAGTCCCACGCTGCTCTCACTCGAGCTCTCATTCAGCAGCTGCTGCAGCTTCGCAAGAATCCCAGGAATGACCCCAGTGTATAATTAGCACAGGCGTTGGGTCATATCTTTGGCCCCCTTCCCTAGATTGTTGCTCTTCTTGTTCGTTAACAAGTGAACCAGTGAAATTCTTTAGACAAAATGAAATCCACTGATGTCAGTTCCACTGTCCCTCAGGGACTTAAATGTAATTACAGTTCCTGCCCTCCTCAGAGACTTATACTTTCTGCATCTATCTGACGATTTACGGGTTAGGTAGCAGATACCAGCCATACTTAAATCCTTCTTGAAACCGTTTCTTGTTTTTATTGCTTGTTTATAGTCTTACGTAAACTTTATAGAGTTGCCAAGATGTCTAGTATCCTGTTTGAACCCATTAAACTCCATCAGTGGTGCAAGACTTATTATTTTCATCATAGAGTAGGGGTGTAACGATGACATAAATTCATGAAGTATGAATTCTCCTCAAAATTTTGATTAAAGAAACAAAGTGTCTGACCTGGGGACTTTGAAAACGATTGACTGAAACATAAAGAGCTCTGTAGCAGAACTAGAGCTCCAAAGTTGGCTAAAATGTCCGATCTCCATGGCCTTTGGTGTTGTTTGAAAGTTGCTGAAGAGCTTTTTTAACCATTATAACGTGGTTGTGTAACTATATAACGTATAATGCATGTTGGCCATTGTGATCCGGAACTATCAGACTTCTCAAGTGCAGATCTCGCAGGCTCTCCATTAAAGAACGCGATCACGATGTATCGGTACACCCCAGGCTGAGAGCTTAACGTGTTAAACTTTACCCAGTGTAATTAAATCTAGATTGCATGTTGTATCTTGTTATTATGGTGTTCCAGATGTAATCATAGAGCAGTGATGAGTGTCTCACCTGTAATAACTTCTTATCAGGTTTTTGTTTATTGTTGTTTTCCTCTTTTCTTGTTGTTTTCTTCTGTTTTTCTCATTTTGTGTTACATGTGATTATTTGTCTCCTTTGTTTATGTTTATCTGTGTTTAACTTTCTGTGTTGAATTTTGTAAGCATTTTTGGGTCATTGAAAGCACATTATGAATAAAATGTAATTATTATTATTATTATTATTATTGTACTTTTACTGTGCAAATTATTGTCACGACTCATCTAGGGGATCATAAAACTCGGGGAATCAGTGTCATTTTGTAGTTGTGTGTCTGCTGTTTACAGAACAGAGATTAACTGAATTTTGAATGAATTCTAGTAAAAAAAAATTAGCAAAGTCCAAGAAAACAGGTAGCAAGTCTGAAAAACATTTCACTCATCTTTTTTTTTTAAAGCCTGTGAGTAGAATGTAAGCATGAGAGGAATTTAAAACTTCCTGAAAAGGCAATTTGTCAAGTCTCTTCACCAAATAACTCCACAAAATTATTTATTAACTGCAATGCAAGAGGGTGGATTTCATGGTGCAGGAGCCATTTGTCGACTTTATTGGTCACGTGTCTAAGACTTGCTTCTCCACACTTTTATCTTTTAGGCTGGTTGCTCAACACAGCCCCTACTCAGTATTAATTACACCTCGTTTGGAAGTGCTGACCTTTTTTCCTGGAATGCTTATTTGCATTTCTGTGCATTGACACACAGCACGGGGGTTAGATGAAGGAAATATGTGGATTGTGTGCCAGCTAAACTGGGTGTATTACCATTTGTTCGGTTGGCGACTTGGGGCTGAGCAGCTGAGACGTAATGCTGGCGGCTCTGAGATTTGAATTCTCAGGCAGCCTTCTGCTCAGTAGCACAACATCTTAACTGCTGAGTCACACTGCAACCATCTACTACTATTCTGTGTTCAAGTGCATACTGAGATGCAGTGGCCTGCTCTAGTTTTGAATATGTGATCATTAACACCAGCATTAACACCTACAGCTTTTCTTGGCAACAAAATGGCTTAATTGTCCAAATAATTATATTGTAGGTACGTTAAAGTATGCTATTTAGAGCATTCGGAATAGCAATGCTGCACTTACGTTCCTGCTTAGGTAGGCAGTATATTTGGGCACCGTTTATGCTGGTGAGACGAATTCTGTCCAATTTGGAAGGCAATCAAAAGACAGCGGTTGTTCAAGGTGTCTTAATTTTACCCAAAAGTAAAAGCAGTGTCACATGATTTATCCTTTTTTGGCAAATAAATGCTCACCGTATGCGAGTTTGATAAGTTATTATGATATGAAAAGGCTAAACAGTACAACCCGCCATCTAATGGAGGACATGATGACTGTCTCCATTTCGTGTGTGTGTGTGTGTGTGTTACATGCCACCATGGAGTGAGAGCTGCAGGTTTCACCCAAGAGACGCGCCAAGAGACAGAACTCTCCAGAGTTTAGCAGGTCTAGCATGTTGCGTCATTCTCCAGACCGGGTGTTTATTTGCAGCTGTCTCAGTCTGAGCCTCTGAAACAACATGCATGGCATGTGAAGCCAGGAATAAATGAACGAGCTGAGCAGTTGTGCTTAAGAGTCTTGTCCAAAGATCCGCTGATGTTTTATCATTAAAACAGGCCATGTTGAAGAACATGCAGCAATATAAAAAATGAAATGGAAGTACAATACCTTGTAACGTTATATAGCAGTTATGTCAGGTTTTTATTTGAGGAGTGTCTCTGCTTTATATAGTCATCTAATCACAATTAGAATTTGTTTAGCTGACTTTTTTGTACGTTCCTTTCTCTTCTTCTGTTATAGTTGGAAAGACTTCGCTCATCACCAGATTCATGTATGACAGCTTTGATAATACTTACCAGGTGAGCCAGTATGGACACATTATACCATTATATCATATATTTTCACTTTGTGCTTTTATACAAGTTCCTTTTCTTGACATGCCACTGTCATTCAATTTACAGGCCACAATAGGAATTGATTTCTTGTCAAAAACGATGTACCTCGAGGACAGAACAGTGAGTGTTGCATTTTCTTTGCATTCCTGCGCATGAGTTTTGAAAATTGCACAGGAATCACATACTGTACATTCGCTGCACATGTTAAGCTTGTTTATAATAGACTCCAATATCATAAAGTGCAACAAGAATTCTCAGGTTCTATTGATTAAAATTATATATAAAAAAAAAAAGTTAAAAAGATCTGCTTTGACTTTATTGATCGTCAAAACTTTATGGCTTAATATTTTGAAATCATAGAATTATCAGATAAAGATCTCAAAAAAGGCGCATTAGGTAAGATTAGTCTTTTTTTTTCCAAGATTACGTCTCTAACTGTTAGGTTGGTTTGGGATTTGAATGATTCCTGCCCATGTTCATGAAGCTCCGCCCCCCAGGACCTTAGGTAATGTCTGTACAGTGACAGCAGGCTCGTCTAAACCCAAACAAGTGCTCTGGACCAGAAGTCAGTTCTTTACAGGTTTTCTCAGCAACTTAATAAACATCTGCTAAGACCACAGCTTAACCTATTGCCTTTTATCATGTTCTACATATCTTCTGGGTTATCTGTACAAGTAAGGAATTAGACAATCGACTATTGCACCTTTAAATGATAATTCAGTACATAATTTTAAATTAATACAACAGTCTGTATTGAGTTTTATACACTGCTTGTTGATGCATAAGGGTAATTTGGTATGTGATATATAGTGTCTCGTGTCCTTAACTGAAAGTTTCACACAATTCACGCTACTAAAGCTGTTAATAATCACGATTAGATCATAACAGTAGCGTATTACACAAAAGTCTTCAGTACAGCCATAATTACTCATGTACAGCATTTATAGTTGATTAATTGACCAGCAAAACCCTGGAAACAGCTGAAGCACCGGGCGTGTGTGTGCTCTTCCAGCACTGAGACTGCATCTGTCCAAACCTCCTACACTACTCTACTCATCCTGGCCAGATCATTTCATCTTCCCTTAATTCTCCTCCTAATCACATTCTGTTTAGTTTCATATCATTTAACCGAGGACCTTTTTTTTTTTTCTCACCACTTAAAGAACTCCTCAGAAATCCCATATGTTCCATCGGTTTGTTTAACTCGTCATATTATTTTATGTTTTTTGCTTGTTTTTCATTCCTCACTTTCTCATTTTACGGCATCATGTCTTTTGTTTTACTGTACTTTTTTCTTTCTTTCATTCTTTGTTTTCTTTTGGTTCTTTTTTTTTCCTTCATGATTTGTCCCGTCCATCACACACAGATCAGGTTGCAGCTGTGGGACACAGCGGGTCAGGAGCGATTCCGTAGCCTCATTCCCAGCTACATCCGTGACTCGGCTGCCGCTGTCGTAGTGTATGACATCACAAGTAGGTACCTCGGAAACCCGACGCCCTCTCCCTCCCCTGCCTCCACCTCGCGCCTCCCTCCGTCCGTTCGCTTCCGTCCTCTCTTACTACTTCCTCTTCCCCCTCTCTCTCCTGTCTCCTCTTTGTCTTCCTGCTGTATCTCGGGGACTTTGGTGGGCTCGTGTAGGTGCGCCTGCAGCTTTGGGACACAGCCGGGCAGGAGCGTTTCCGGAGTCTCATCCCCAGCTACATCCGCGACTCCACTGTCGCCGTGGTAGTCTATGACATCACAAGTGAGTGACGGTGGCGCACGGGTCGGGCGGGAAAAACCTACAAGACAGCTGCTGTTTGAAATCATTTTGCTGCACTTCGGGGTGTCTTCTCAGAGGTGGACAAATCAGTAGCCTTTGTGTCCAGTAGATCTTGTGTCCAGGCTATTAGCAGTTTTATTCATAGTTGCCTAGTGGACAAACAGATCCAATAATCAGAGAAAGACAATAAACCCTAAAAACAAACATTCTTATTTAGTATAAACTCAAATGTGGTGTGACGCACTTCACTCCCTTTCAAATCCCACAGCCTGCTGAAAATAAAGACACTAGCCAGATAGTAGAAAATGTTTTTGCAAGGACAGCTTATAGTCAAAATGTTGGCCAACAGTTTGGTGGCTTTGTCTCTCGGTCTCACAACACGCTGTAGCACGTGATCAGGAGAGGAGAAGGACTGTGACTGCACTGCACAGTCATTCCCCTGGGAATTCATAAAAAATGCTCATTTCCCTTCATCTGTACTAACTCGCTTAACTACCCAAATATCTCTCCATACATTATTACATTACATTAGCTACCACTTTTAAGCCTAGTCAGTTGGGTTTCTGGACAGCACACTGGAGCTTCCACTTGCTCAGTAATGGATTTATGATTTGTCCACCTCTGCTTCTACTTTTTCATTTTATGTTTTTAATTTTTCTGTGGTCTACCTCTGTTGAGCACCATTTGGTTTTCGTCACCCACTGATGCTTTTTTTCCCCTAAGAGTTATTTTTTCTTATTGCTTTATAGTTGTGTTATAAACATTTATAAAGGATGGACTTTATTATACACCCACATAAGAAAGAATGAGTCTCACTTTGACCATTTTGAGTTGCTGTAAATAGAAGAGGCTCAGCTGTTATGTTGGTTCTCCAAAGAACATATGATAAGCTCTTAAAAATATTGAGTGCTATCAGACATGCTTTTAGTGTCCTGCTGGTGTCCTGAAGTTTGCTTTTAAAGGCACTTACATTTGAGACAGGATGCAGCTGAGCGGTTAAGTGTTAAGGGTTTTACGCAGAAACAGTGATGGCTTGTTAAACCCGGGATTTGAACCTTCCGATCAGTAGCCCAATGCCTTGAATACAGATACAGATTATTACTTGTAATTGCTGTAGTGGGTTAATCCTGTAATTCTGTAATCACCAACACACCTTATGAGTAATATTTATTACCACTCTGCACTCTGCACACAGACACATGACTCAGAAGAGCCTGTCCTTTTCCTTTTTCCTTTCCTTCTGTTTGTCCCTGTTTGTTCTTTATCACTGTGTCTTAATTTGTGTGTCTTTCTATATTATTTGCCCCTTGGAATTTTCCTATCTGTTGAATTTGTCTTGTACATACATGTGATCAAGGTGGAGTTAATATACATATTATACATATTTATTTCTGTCCTGCCAGACGTCAACTCCTTTCAGCAGACCACCAAATGGATCGATGACG
This sequence comes from Pangasianodon hypophthalmus, assembly GCF_027358585.1. NCBI lineage: Eukaryota > Metazoa > Chordata > Actinopteri > Siluriformes > Pangasiidae > Pangasianodon > Pangasianodon hypophthalmus. The sequence goes on along the minus strand of NC_069726.1, from coordinate 4,220,214 downwards.
TCAGGACGGAGAGGGGAAGTGATGTCATTATCATGCTGGTCGGGAACAAGACTGATCTTGCAGACAAAAGGTGTGTGCTGGTAGGGGAGTGAGTCAGGCAGGAAGCAGTGTGTAAATGTTCAGCTTTTTGGAATTTGTTAAGTAATAAGTATACCAAGTGAAAATGTGAAAAAAATGAAAATGTGAAGAAAAAAACAGGGGAGGGGTTTATGGTTTTTTTTTTTTGTTTAATACAGGCAAGTATCAATCGAAGAGGGCGAGAAGAAAGCCAAAGAGCTGAACGTAATGTTTATTGAGACGAGCGCTAAAGCCGGCTACAACGTGAAGCAGGTGAGTTGAAGCTGAGATCTTCAGCCCAGGTCAAAGGTCAAACCCGAGTTGTGGATATGAGCTCGGGTGTGGTTTAGTTGGCCAGAGCTGTACGGGTTGCCAGATTTCCTTAAAAAAAAAAAAAAAAATCATTTATTATACATAATGGTTAAGGATTTTGCTCAATATTTTAAATGCACTTCTGTCTTAAGGTTATATTTTTGTCCACATACATTTGTGAAACTGATTTACTTTTTTGTAACTGTGGTTACACGTTTGTTTGGGTCATGAAGAGTTCCGGTACCATCACAGTTATAGCGTCTAAGGCACAAGCATCCTAGTTCTGGAAATTTCATGTTCAGATAAACATGGCTGCACTTCCTAGGGCTCAGTGTTCCACATGTCCGTAGAGGAAGAACGGGGGAGATGCTTTCAGTCGCTGTGTTTAGTTAAAATGAGTAAAAATAAATCTGTGATGTGAATGTGGGTCAGATAACAACTGAAGAGAGTGACGTGAGAGCTAAAAATAGGGTTCTGTTTATTGACATAAACACAAATACAGGATGAATGTGGAACAATGCACTGTAAAGTGTGTATGTCTACAAGTGATAACTCTCCACCTTATTCCACCCATTAAATTTAAATTTAAATCATCTGATACTCCTAATACTCCAGATGTTTATCCACTTGAATTTGAAAGGATGAGGGCAAGTGTTGGCTGCTGAGCTCTAGACATCCGGATCCTTCTGGATTTCTTTCTGTGATTCATCCTGATCTCACATCTCTTTCAGTCAGAAAATGTCTGTACATCCTTAAGCCTTTGATTCTCTTGACTCAGTCATGGATTTAGATGATTCTCTGTTCACGTCACGAAAGTTATTATAGATTACAGGCATCACAGTCTCTTCGATACATTGAAATTTTAAAAAAACCCAAAACAAAACAGGAAGATTGCAGGAAAAGCGAGGAAGATTTTTTTTTAACAGCCCCAGCACCAGCGTTTTTTTGTTGTCGTCCTGACAGATTGTCAAATTGCCGTTTAGTTTGTGAAAGCTTGGTATTCAGCACCTCCTCTGAGCAGCTATTGTCTCCACAGATCTGTGAAAAGATGTCGAGTCAAGGCTGTGCATTGTTGGAGCAAAGGAAAAAAAAAACAAAGAGCAGAGCAGTCATTTTGCCTGGCTAAATCTGATTCTTATGCTGAGCTCGAGCATAATCTGCTGATTCATCCTCTTCAGGCTCGGAGGGAGCAACACGAGGAACAATGTCTTGTAGCTGTGAATCATTCATTCATTGTGGGTGAGAGCAGTGAAGTCATGCAGAGGATTCAATTTAAAATAATCAGGTTTTTACATTCAGTCTTTCCGCAGCGCTTGTGAAATGTATTTAGGAAGTGCTTTTATAGATTACGTGGGCACACAGAGCTTCCTCTGACCTTACGCTTGATTGACAGCCGCCTCTGTTTTCATCCGTGGATGTTAACAATAGCACCTTGTTTGTTCTTTCTTCCAGCTTTTCCGGCGTGTGGCTGCCGCCCTGCCTGGCATGGAGAGCACACAGGACAAGAGCAGAGAAGACAGTATCCTTTACCCTGCAGTGTCATACACACACTCGTACACACACTCGTACACACACGTGCACACGCTGCTTTGCATGCATTTGCATGGATAAACATTGTGCAATGCTTGTAGCTTTCTCTATGGTGTAGAGATCGACAGATGTAGCTTATTGTAGCTTACTGTGATTATATCGCTACATTTTGAGCTTCGAAATTGTGTCAAGGTCTGGGAAAACCTGTCGGATGTTGCTAGGGGTGAATTCTATCCCAACAAATAGGTTTATCTTGGCTATAACATCCTTAGAGACCTCAGTTTTATGAATCTGTAAATATATTTTTCACCAAAATGGCATCAACTAGTGAAAGATAATTGCACAAGGAGCCAGTTTAACAAACGTGTTGGTAAAAACAGTCGCTCTGCTTAAAGATGTCTAAACCTTGCTAGTTAAGTGAACACACACACAGTGAATGTTGTGCTTCGATCAAGTTGTTCCCTGTCAAAATGTCAGTGATGCTCCTAAAGAAATCAGAAATTGAAAATCTCTAGAATTCATCCATTTACAGATTTTAAAAAAAAAAAGACAGAGACATTTTATAACTGTGTTTGTTTTTGTTTTTTTTTGTTTTTTGTGGAGTGTATTGATTTTGGTAAGACTTTCTCTCAGCTCTGTGATTATTTTAGATTGTAATTCAAGTCATATGGTCTCACATTACACATTAGTAGCGCTGAGTTTGAAGAAAATTGACTTTCTCGGTACAGGGAAATGTCAGAAGTCGTGTCTATAGGAATCACACATGCTCTCCAGATGCCTTAGATGACGTTTAAGTGTTGAAGTGTTACTACAGAAATATGATTGAATTGAATTAACTGGACTTTGCCCAGTAGCTTGTCTGTGCTGTAAAATCAAATATTGCAACACTCTCACTCACTCTTGGCAGAGTTGAGATAATGAAATCTGATGAAGGAGTTAAATGTGTGTGAGGGAATTTAGAGTGCACATGTGAACATGTCTGGGTCTGAGTAAGAGCAGAGAGAATTGTACATACAAGCACCTTAAACATCATATTTCTTTTGTTGTTGTTGTTGTTTTTTTTCCCCCTCACTTGTTTACTTGCTTAACTGCTCGTTCTCAGTGATCGATGTGACGCTGCAGAGCCCTCCAGAACAGCCTGTGAGCGAAAGCGGATGCTCCTGCTAAGCCTCGTTCTCCATCATACTGCCATCTTCTCTCTCTTTCTCTCTCTTTCTCTCTCACTCACTCTCTCTCACCCTTTATCTCTCTTTACCCCATGCCTCCTTCGTGTGTCGTTGCCTGCCTCCATCCTGGAACCTGAAGAACACTACTTTGTCCATCCATCTCTCCATCCATTCATCCATCCATCATCCTCGGCGCTGTGCTTTCCGCTGACTCAGTCATGACCTTAAGCTTACCAAGCACAATGTGGACGTGAAACGCATCCCATATTATTTTTCCGTTAAAAGCTTCCACTTTGTTTTTTTTGTTTTTTTGGTGACACTTTTTATTAATTATTTTATTTATACCTTGAATGGCTTATTGCTTACGGAGACTTGCATTAGGTAGTGTTTAACATGTGAGCACTGAACAATTGCATTTAATTCGAAACAGTACAGATGAAATAGATGAATACTTTTCAGCCGTTACTGTTAGAGGTAAATCGAAGGGCTATATTCACGTTGCAGGATAGCACCAGTGCTAAACCTCCTACATTGCAAGCTCTTGTGATAAAGCACAGTGCGGTTAAAATGTTTACGAATTGTTGGCAATATCCAAGTCTGTATATTGAACATAGATCGATGTCCTTGTGGATTGTGAATAAAGTCAACACAGATTACAGAAGCTCTTATAAACTTATAGCAGTTCCACTTCAAACCCTGGCTGTTTTTTTTGTTGTTGTTGTTGTTGTTGTTTTTTTAAACCTTGGCTGACATTTTTATCTTTTCCTTTTTGACTGGTGAATTTGCTAGCATATTAGAGATATCAGTGCAGTAGCTTTGAAAGATTTTTTGTATATTAAGGGAAATATCATAGAGGAATCGGATATATCAATATGCAGGCATGCCTTTAAAGAGTGTATTTTATAGTGCTTCCACTGGCTGTTCGTTAGTGTTATTATTTTTTGTTTGTTTGATTTAATGTAATATTGACACTTTAGATTTCCCCCCTTTAGATTTTTTTTCTTTTGTGTTCTGTAATATTTATTTCTACTCGATCATTTTGCTTTTTAATTTTTGGCATTTTGTCATTATAAAGCACTCTTCAGCTTTTTTTCAATCCCTCCCGTGGACGGCTGATTTTAAGCAGCTCATGATACAGTGCAATTTGTTTGAGGCTCTCTGTTTTCCGCTTTCCCTTTTTTTTTTTTTTTTTTTTTTTTTTTTTTTTTTTTCCCTTGGAGGAAAATCCATTTCGTGGTCCGTCAGCTCTGGCTTGTCTATTTTTTTTTTTTTAACCTTTTTTTTTAACTGTTGCCGCTGTGTGTGCTGCTGTGTACAAAAGCTCATAATTTGCACTGCTAGTCTACATGAGTCTCTTATTGATGTCCCTAATAAAGACCTTTATTTAGTAACAGTGACATGTCTTTTTTTATTTTTTTTTTATAGCTTGATAATGCACATAAAGAATTTCCAAACTGCAAAGCTGGTCATCAATACATGAAATATTGTAATTGTCTCTATCTCTGTCATCTATGCCTCTGAATTACTCACAAGTCCCACTACATCCTAGCTGTGCTTTAAATAGTCTCTTACTCAGAATAACTGTGCTCTATGATTTATCTGTACTTCGCCCACAAGCTTCCTCACTTGCAACAGTCAGAGAAGTTCGAAATAATATTTAGAAGGAGAAGATGAACTTTATTTTCAAATACACAAGTACAGCACAGTAGACTAGAGTGGGCCGTGTTCAAAAGTTCCCACCATTCACAGCTTGGCAGTACCGGGACTCTTCACAGCACCCATGAGCACCTTGTATATCTGGGTAGAAATGTTAAACCTTTCCTCTGAAGCCTGTTCCAGTGGAAACACCCCGTCACAGAGGAACTGTGTTGTCAGAGTTGGGTGTTAATAATGAATAAGCTCCTTATGCAACACTCATGGACATGAATACTTCATGCAGTCTGCTTTTAGCACTCAAAGCTCAGGTGATAACTCTCAATCCTAGAGTTCATTAATGTGGAGACACATTTTTAAAAAGTTTTTAGCATCATGGTGTCATGCTTTGCAGGTCTGTTGAATTTGTATTTATTGGAATACTAACTGACTTCACATAGTATTTATAATATGTCTTGGAAGGTGAAAATTCACATTCACATATTTCACTTTTAGTCACCTGGCACACGAAAGAGCTACGAAGTAGTGATGGGAGCTCTGGATTTTTTCAGTGAGTCAGATCATTTGGATCAGCTCATCCAAAAAATTTGACTCTTTCAACTTTCTATCATGACTTTTGAATATTTTACTTCTAGTGGCCTAACACAATTTCAAAGAAACATGTTTCCAAAAGCCTTGTTGCTTCACTTAGGAAAAGAAAGGGGACAGTACATTAGTAACAGGAAACTCTGACTCTTTTCAGTGAGTCAGATCATTTGGCTCAGCTCACCAGTAAGAACCGACTTTTTAGATTCCCATACTGCTTGTTGCCATTTTCTTTTTTTAACCTGGCGAAGTTTGAAATATTTTGACCAGTTCTTTTTTGCATAGCTATGGTTGATATGGCTAAATTTCATTCATGTATTTTGATTAAATGACACTGCAAGAGTAACGGCTCTGTGCGAGTCAGCTGTCACAGGTCACCTAAAAGCGAACCAGTTCAAAGAGCCAACTCATTCGCATCACTACAGTATTGGTTGCTAGCATGACTGCCTAAACTTTGTAACTAGTAAATTAACTAATAAATGTGACAACATAATAGCTCCCAAATACCTGAAAAGTCCTGTCTTGAAACAATTTGAATTTTGACACACCAAATCACTAGAATACTGTGATTTACTCCTTATCTAGTATTTGAATAGTAAATATTTTAAGTCAGTGAAATCTGAACACTACTTTTGAAGGTATTTAACAGCCCCAGGATACTATATTATATGCTGCATGTACAGTGTTTTGAGAGTAATATGTAATACACAAGCTTTGACCTGAGTTAGGGAAGATAAGCAGAAAAGTTCAGGCAAGTCAATTTATTTGCATTGCTGCAGTGTGTCTACCCTCTAGTGGTGAATTCTGGGTAATTGATTTAAAATTTTACATTATAGCTCAGTGCAGTACACAAGTGCATCTAGCCACTGTTTTATGGGGAAAAAACATCAGGTATTTCGACCCTACTGTCAAAATAGCAACCAATGTATGGTCCAAATGTATATACATTGAAAAATACACCAAATGACAATACTTTGGTCTTCTCCATCATCCTCTTCTATATGACACTCCTCACACAACCATACAATGTGGAGCCCAATGAGATTTAAACCATCTGCTACACTTTATCCTATTTAACCCTTGTAACTGGTTGTACGTTTGTGTATTCGGTACACATTTGGGCAGCTGATTGAAGCCTACAGAAGCAATCTGTCAGAGCCAAGTCTTTCTCTACTGCCTTGCAGTGACTGGCTTAAGATGGGATCGTCTGGAAGCCAGCGGGTGTATCAGCAGTACCACAGAGGCATCCAGAGGAACGAGCGTAGCACAGTGCCTGCTGCCATACCAGCCAGCAAACCCAGTGCTATCTGCTCTCCAATCCAGTTATCACAGCGCTCCTTGTGCACCCAGACATGGTGTGTACCTGCAAAAGTATTCAGTAGAGTCAGAATACACAGAGCACTAAACCTGCAAAAATGGTAAAATAGTTTCTATATAGAGTAAGCTTGGACCAGTAGAAAACAAGCATAGGCCTGGGGTGATGTCTTTAATAGAAGACTCAACATGGAGGAACTACTTATTATTACCATTTTTCTGCTCCACATTCAACATAATGTTTCTTAACACTCATACAATAACCTAGCTAGCTGGCTAATTGTAGCTGTTCACCAAACCAATACTTTTCCTCCAGAAACACGTTACACTTTAGGACAGCCAATAATCGGTTGATTTATCCAAAAATTTGCCGTGACCACTTATTTCATCACGAAATCCAAAATCTCATGAATATGCAAATTGGAAACGCCCTCACTCTTACACGTCATCACCCACGTCCCCAGTTCACCATTGTTTTATGGCCTTTATTTGCATACTGGGCCATGATAGGCTGTTATATATGTGATACTGTTGTATATATGATACTGGTCTACCATATGTTCAGTGCTAACATGTTTTTTTCCCCAAGAGATTTTTTTTTAATCTTTCACTGTTTGTAGAAGAATGTAATGCATACGAGATCTTCAGCTTTATAATTACCTCCACTGCCACTGCCTGGCGTGATGTACACAGCATTGTGTCCATTAACAGGAACAGACTGGTACGTGTCATTATAGGGATCATAAATATAGAACTGAAGACAGAGAAAATAAAAATATACAGAAGGGCAAATTAGCAAAAGAAATTTAAATGTGTTCCAACAAAGACCTAAATGTGTGTTTTATTAACTAACAAGCTTTTAAATCCTAAAAGGGATCTTAATAAATGTTTTATTAAAGATGCGCTTGGAATGTAAAGCAATTAAGCCTATCAAAAAAAAGCTCACAGGCTGTTACTATTAATTGTAAAGCAAGAAACAGTTGAAAGACAAAAAATGTATAGTTTAGAGCAACAAGACCTTTAGTGTGTTAAGTTGCACAGAAATTCTTTTATTATCAGAAAATACAATGAAAAATTAGTGTATATTAAGAATGTAACAGTGACTGCATCTAAAACGAAATAGTGGAAAAAATAAGTTCAAAAAGTTTGCCTTCCATTTCCAAAATAACCTGTATGAATTTGCCTTTATCATGGATATACCCACATTTAATTTTAATATTTTGAATGGTATTTCTGGTAGAGAAATTGTACAATAGAAGTATGCCCATGGGGCTGAATACATTTGCACTTGATTGTATTAACCAATTACAGTGATAAAGATCTAGTGTTTTTCAGTTGGGTCTAAAGTAATTAGTACAATATTTACCAAGATTTCTACTTTACTCATATTTATTGCTTAGATTTAGATTTTATTTTCTAAAATGAAGCCTTTTAGACATAATTTAAGCAAAAATGCTACAATATATGTTTCACTATACACACTAGCAGTGCATATTAAGCTTACTCTAAGAGAATACACTGAACAGGTGTGTGCAACTTACAGGACTTTGCTTTGCTTCCATGATTGTCAGCTTCCAAGCCCTGATGAGAGAAAAAAAAAACCCACAGAAACAATCAGTTTGATGAGACGATCACAAAGAGTTAGAGTGGAGATGTAGACAAGAGCACTCACAGAGCCTCATCCTCACTGTTAGCACACAGGAACACAGTGGATCCGTCCTTCAGGTACAACACCAACAGATTCTCTCTCGGGTGGCTCTCCGGTGGAGACACGCCTGTTTCAAAATATACACAATGTTAAATTTACTACACAACAAAATCTGCAAAAATGAAATGTAAATATGGAACAAGTCTCATCTTAAGGCATTAACAAGAGTGGAAATGTACAAAAATTGTACACTGACAAACTGAAATTGTGGCTCTTAGTCATACTTAATTAAATGTAATAAGTCAAAATGATATTTGAGTGAAGGTTTTTTTTTCTTTTAACATGCTTTAACCCATGCAAATTTGAAACTATTTGCACAAAACAAATAACAATAGTTAAGGTTCAGCTTACAGGCAGGGTTAGCATTCACTCTGCAATATGGAATTAAATCATATGAATTTAATTTTTCAGATTTTTTTTAAGAGATCAGATTTTGTATTATTATTATTATTATTATTATTTTTTTTTTTTTAAAGTAAGTTTAATGCATGAAGCAAGTCTAATACGCAGTTCTCATCAGTGGTATCTATACAGATTGGTATGGATTTGATGGTGTTTTAATTATTGTTAATAAATTAAGAAATATGATCAGAAAATATCAAAATTTGATCATTATTTGAGTCTTGATCTTTGAGATTTGGTCAAAATGAAAATGTAAGGTGTACTGAAAAGGAAAGTACATATTTGCTTTTCATGAAAATGTAAAGGGGAAGAGTAAGGAAGCATAATTATTAATTAGAGAAAATATTTTCCACACTCTGAGCACTATGGTGCAAAAAATTGGCCTAAAGAGAAAATTAATATTCCCAGAAATCACAGTTTTTTGGCTCATGGCTCACCTGCACACTCCAGGCCAGACTTCACATTCACACATGTACTCTTCAGACTCACTCTAGTCTCATAGTCCTTCCTTGAGTCTGTCATATAAAACACCAGACTCCCGTCTATCCACAGGTCACACCAGTTCAGCTTCCAGCGCCTGAGGATTGACGCTGTAAGGCAGATTTACACTTCAGTGGCTTCTCTAATGACTCAGAACATTAATGTCAGTTAAATAATAAAATTTAGCAGCAAGTGCATAGAGGTTGATGCTGATAATGGATGCAGTTCCTATGGCAGAGAATCAATAAAAATACTCTGCTAGACTCTTAATGAAGAGAAGTCACCGTAGCAGTAGAATTAAAGATTCACACAGTGTGTTGAAATAGAAGAAGGGCCACCTTTCCAATACCTCTGCATATTTAGTAAAGAATAAGACACTTCAAGGTGTGCTGTTATAGGAAAATAATCAACAGTGGGGTGGTGAGATGTGGCCTGACATGAAACGGAGTTACTGTCACCACCCTGGAGTTGATTATTGTCCAATAACAGAATGTCATGCAGTGGTTTATTTCTCTTACACCACAGCAATTTGCCAATAATTACAAATGACACGTAATAGCTTTTTATCTATTTATAGTTATATTTAATATTGTGGAATATCCACAGAATAAATGAGTTCCTGTTATCACTTACGTTATAGTAAATGGAGGTAATAAATAAATGCAGCTTGTCCTGTTAGTCCTGAAGACTTTCTTGTAGTGGAAAACGTAAAGGAGCAGCTTTACCTTTGACACTGGAGACTCCTTCCAAATATGTTAAATAAAAGTAGTTACACAACTGCCGCAATGGATTGGGCCTTTTCCAGTGGATAGATCACACATCATGAGAGACCAAAGCGTCTCTCTACTACTTTAAGTAATAGGATATGTGATATTGTATTTGATATGCGAGTTCACAGCGATTCACTGTATACACCACTGGAGTGAACATTACTATCACCTTCTCCACAAGTGGAACAAGTTCTGTCTTATAACACCAAAGCCTCTGTCTACTAACACCTCTACAGCTCTGTGTTCAGTCATTCCCTATTAATAGCCTCTTTATCTCTGTTATCGCTCTCTACCTGCTGCCTGTCACTGGGCACAGCCCTACAAAGTCTCCTTTGAAAATATTTACACATTAAATATTTTCCATATTGGCAGTTGACTGTGGATAAAAAGTATCTATCAAATACATCAATGTAAATATGTTGAACTGGATTTTCTGTGTAAATTTTTAATGTTTAACATCAACATTTTTTTTTCCAACACTAATTAAACACCAGAGGTCTCTGTCCTCTTTCTACACACCAAGTCATTCAAAAAATTCATTTACTTGATTACAGTTTCTGTTGTGGTATATTGTGTGTAAAATAAAACACTCTGTATTGATACGTCTGTGCTCTTTTGAAGGAAGATTCATGAACAAGCTACTCACACTGCCGCCAGAGCCAGCCTGATCTCAGCAGAGCCATGACTCCAAATCCTAGATATTCCAAAATCTAAAAGGACACTTGTCCGTCTTTTTGGAAGTCTTGGAGAGAAAAAAATTAATTCCTGTTAGATTTAAAAAATGTCAGTTTGATAGTGAAGAGCGACGTGAACGTGTATGTTGAGGGAAGGGAATATGTGTGTTTACACCCTGGTGCCTTCACTAATCCCATGGATGAGGACGAGACAGTAATCTGGGATTACAGACTTCACTCAGTACCAACCTCTGGAATATTCTGCCTTGCTTCTCTTCTCCTGGTGGGTTTAGGAAACAGATGGCTTTCTGCTGAGCGAGTGACTTAATTTACGACATACATATATAGACACTGCGTATAAACACTTAGTGTAAACATAGTAATTGCAGTCATTCACATCTACATTCTGCCTGTTTCAAACCATCAGTTTGTTCTGGCAATATCCCCAATCGGTGTCATATAATACGTGGATAACAGGGAATGAAGAATCACAATGTTTTTAGATTTATGAGTGATTTTTCTTGATGTAGAAGTCAGTACCAAAACAGAGACATATCAAACTAATAATGAAATCTAAAACGGTTACTGGTAATGCTCTAGTATACAGGTGTAGATAAAGATGTCAGAAATATATGTATTTATACCACAGGAAGGTGTTGAATAATTTTCTGTAACAGCAGCTCTGACAGTAGTGTCGGACGCAAGGCAAAGCACAGACTTATACAATAGACAACAATATACACAGGGACTTCACACATTAAAAAAAATGTTAAATTCTTTACGTATTTGTGAGGAGACATTTATTTTGCATTTATGGAAGGAGTCTCCAGTGTCAGCGCTTTGTATCATTCAAAGGTAAACCTGTAACTTTAGGTTTTCTCACATGGGATGGTTTGGGAAGAACAGAGGAGTTTCTGTGTAACATGACAAGATGCATTTTTGTGTCTTCAGAGCGGTAAAAGCATCTCACCACCCTGTTGTTGATTATTTTCCTATAACAGCTTGAACCATTTATTCTTTACTTGATTTCCAAGATCAAAGAAAATGACAATCACTAAAAGCTACATGCAATCCTCATACAGATTAGAAAAATGGTTATGATTCCAGGAAGCTTTTTTTGTTAAAAGAATCTGACAAGTTTTCTGGATGTTCTGAACATTCACACTGAAAAACATGCTGTTGAGTTCAGTTATCATGCCATGAATATTGAGTGCTATTTCACACTTTCATCCAACGATAGACACTTCGACCTTCTTGTACTATTTCGAACCATTCCTGATGCATCGTCATGGTAACTGTCCATAGCAACACCCTGCAGCCAAGTACGAGGCTGCCAGGCCGTGAGCTTTTTTTAGTCACAGCTGTGTGTGCAAATATGTAAGAGGGGCTTATGAAGAGGTGTGTGAGAGCCACTTGAAGATGAACAGTGATCAATAACGCAGTGTAGCTCTCGTGACACTTTCAATGCATTAACTCTTGTGCTCTTTTTTTTAATATTGATATTTTAGTTACAAGGTAACTCTAAATCTATTAATCATTTGTGCAATATAGCCAAGCACAGTATCTATGTTTTGGCACACTGAATAATAAATTCAATCTATTGTCCTTGGAGAACAGATCAGCTTAATGTTTAAACTGTAACATACTTGAACTCCTGCTAACACCAGATACAGGTTTATAATGTAACTAACAGCCATAAGTAACCACCTCAATGCATGAGACGTCTGATTCATTTTGTGCATGTGTAAATTTGAACACTGTATCATTGTGTGTATTAGATAGTTATTCAGATCTAATGAAACAGTTAAAATATTGCAATAACCTGGACTGAAAATGAAAGAAAATGAGGTTATCAGTACAGCAGCGTACACTTGACCTTCAGTGCTTCAGCAGAAGGACTCCTTTTGTCTCTGATGCACACAGTTCTACCACTAGAGGGTCGTACTTGTATCAGACCTAAACCAGACACCATTTAAATTTTTATCATCCTTGATTTCTGTAAGTGCTCTTGTCAGGATCAGCTTGGCTTAAAAGCTTGTCTGATGATCACTTCAGTGTCACGGGGCATTGCAGTCCTGTGCAGATACACAAAAATTTAATAGAAATGGATGGTGTAAATGGGTTTGTTTAAATATATAAATGAATTAAATATTTGCTTATGAAGAGCGGTGAGCTATGGACCCCATTGTTCGCCCACATAATATTGTGTAATAATTAAATATTATAGTGTAATATGAGTAATGAATGTGAGTTGATATGGGTGTGGTGAGAAAACTAATAAAACCAGTCAATTAAACACTGCCAGCCTATAAAAGTGTAAAACTTGGTTTTCACTTGTTATCTCTAGTTTGACTTTCGAGCCCTACTTTTCGCCATCATCTCCACTGTACATAAACCTTTGACAAGGTTTTCCTGTAAAACCAATATTTATAAACTATCCTAGTTTGACCAGGCAAACTTATTCCACGCATGTATACAACAGTAATTATTATTATTGTTTTATTATTGTATCTGGCTTTAGAGAAAAAAAATACTGAACTGAACTGTAACTTTGTTATTTAATCATGTTTAAATTTCCAAGTCTAAAATTTCCATTTTATCTAATCTAGAAGAGAGTCTATGAGACCACATTTACAGTCATCATCCAGTTGTCATTGTTTAACATTATATTGCGTCTCTAATACCAATTAAAATGATGCATTTACATTGTTCACACTTTGTATTAAGTGTTTCTAATCATAAACTAAGACCGTAACACATCATCAGCCATGATTGTGAAACACAGTCATGGGTGTGTAAGTGATTGCCCCACATCATTCTAATTATAACATTGAAACCTTGTGGTATAATGCATTTCTCAACAGTTTCATCACTGAGAAATTATTGATTAATGTTAGATTTCAGCCTCCCATCTTATACCACAACCAGTGGTTATTTGAGTTATCATAGCCTTTCTGTCAGCTAGAGCTAGATCAAGGTTGGCCATTCTCTTTTGACCTCTCTCTTCAGCAAGGTGTTTTCACCTGCATAAGCACTGCTCACTGAATTTTTTTATTTTTTATTTTTTTTTTTTGTGCCCCATTTAGACACTGTTGTATGTGAAAATCCCAGCAGTTTCTGAAATACTCAAACCAGTCTGTCTGGCACCTACAACCATACCATGGTCAAAGTCACTGAGATTTTCCCCCATTCTGGTGTGTGATGTGTCATTGACCGAAGCTCCTGACCTGTATCTGCACGATTTTATGCATAGCACTACTGTCGTATGATTGGCTGATTGGATAACTACATGTATAAGTGTACATGTATAAGTGTACATGTATAAGTGTACATGTATTCCTATTATTGTTATTACACTATATGGCCAAAAGTATGTGGACACATGACCATCACACTCATATGTGGGTCTTTCTCAAACTGTCGCCACAAAAGTTTGAAGCACACAATTGTCTAGAATGTCTCTGTATGCTGTAGCATTAAGATTTCCCTTCACTGGAACTAAGAGGCCCAAACCTGTTCCAGCATGGCCATGCAACTATGCAAAAGACATGGATTACCAAGGTTGGACCTGAAGAACTCGACTGGTCTACACAGAGCCCTGACTTCAGCCTCACTGATCACTTCTGGGATAAACTGGAACGCTGACTGCACACCAGGCCTTCTCGGCCAAAGCTTTTGAAGAAAAATGGGCAAAAATCCCCACAGCCTCGTTTCAGAATCTACCGAAAAGCCTTCCCCGAGTAACAACAAAGGAGGGACTAAATGTGGAGTGGGATGTTCAACAGGTGAAAAAGGCTTTGATGCTCAGGTGTCCATATACTATTGGATATATAATGTGTTATCCTATACACTTAAAAGAGTCGTTTAAAAAAAAAAAAGAACCGATTCATTTGGCATTCTCACATTATTACCACTAAAGGGGTCCATCTGTAGCTCTCTGTCCTCATACTGCAAATTGTGCATGGTTGCACATTTAGAATTTCGAAAACATATTTGCACAAGACGCCATGATGTCGAATCTTTCTTGCTTGAAAGGAATCGTTTAAAAACACACAGAACCGATTCTTTGGGGATTCATCTATCCTATCCAACATGGAAGCGGTTCCTTGGTAGCTCTGGTGCCCTCTGCCCATAGACTTAATATTGACTCTTCCTCTTTTTTTTTTTTTTTTTTTTTTTTTTTTTTTCTCTCTCTTTTCCTTCCCATCCCCCCACTTGGTTTGAATGCCGATGTCACCAGCAGCTCCGCTTACGGAGCCGAAAGTGCAGAAGCAAAAGCGCAGGAAATTCATCCATTTAACAAAAGCGAAGGCGGCCTGCGGAAAGCGCCAGGAGGCTGAAACAGATCCGAAATAGAAAGCTTCAGCTCCGGTTCGGTGAGTCTCACACGTCCATTTCTTCCTTTTCACGCGTTTGTCGGCGAAACATCCGCGTTCCTCTTTCTCTCTCTGCTTATTTTTCTTAATGAACGTTTTAATGCCTATAAAGCGGTGCTGATCTCGCACGCGCGGCGGAAGACCAACCCCGAGACCTTTAAGCTATCAGAGAGATTGCTGAGAAAATCTAAATGTTTTATTGCCTTTTTTGTTTTTTTTTCTTTTAACCAAATAAAAAAAATCCATAGTCGTGTATTGGCACAGTGGGCAATAAGCAAGACATAATACACATCATGGACCATGACAGGAGGAAGAGGAAGAGGAGGAAGAGGAAGAGGTGGAGGAGGAGGTGGTGGTGGTGGTGGAGTGGACTGACTCCGAGCTCTTGTGTTTCTCCGGCCCTTTTTTGGAGACCTGCATTGCAAAATGGTGTCGGGAGTCAGAGTGTGGATCATATTACAGAACAAGAAACGTCAAATACCTGAGATTGGACTCAGAAACGGGGCACTGCATAGCAAAGGAAATGCTTCTTTGTCGCGCGCGCGGAAGAAATAAATCCTCGGTGTCGGGGTTGAATTAACGCCAACCGGGTTGAGTCGGGATAACTCTTACAGCATTCATTCCTGTGAAGAACTGGTGCATTGATGGCTAGCACTTAAACCCAAATCCAAATTGCACGTGCACATATGAATTAACACTTACACTGTTCAGTAACATCATGCAGTGTTCATTAAGACTATCCGGGTTGAGTCGGGATAACTCTTACAGCATTCACTAAACCCAAGTCCAAATTGCACATGCATTGATGAATTAACACTAGCAATGTTCATTAACATTATGCAGTGTTCATTAAGGCCATCCGGGTTGAGTCGGGATAACTGTTACAGGATTCTTTCATTTCCAGAACTTGTAGCTAGATGGCTACCAGTTAAGTTTAAGTCCAAATTACACATGCACAGATGAATTAACGCTTACAATGTTCATTAACATCATGCAGTGTTCATTAAGACTATCCGGGTTGAGTCGGGATAACTCTTACAGCATTCACTAAGCTCCCGTCAATATTGCACGTGCACTGATGAATTAACACTTGCAGTTAATCTCAAGTCCTGATACACTGATGAATTAACACTTGCAATGTTCATTAACATCATGCAGTGTTAATCAAGACTGTCTGGGTTGAGTCGGGATAACTCTTATAGCATTCATTCCTGTGAAGAACTGGTGGACTGGCAGCTACCGGTTAAGCTCCCATCGAAATTGCACGTGCACTGATGAATTAACACTTGCACTGTTCATGATGTCCTCATGTACTTTAGCAATTCTGATTTTATTCTGATTACACAGGATCACTGAGGCTACATCTATATGTCTGTATGTCTATCTAACCAACACACTATTAAGCTCAATTAAAAAAATCATCTTTACCGTCTTTAAGAAGCAGTTTATTTCTTCATCACGGTTGCCTGGTTTCATAGCCGCCAACTCCTCTAGTGCTTAATCAACACCTGCAGGTTTACATCAGTCCTGCTGGGTGCAAATGAACATAATACGAGTTAATTCAGCCCCAGTATGCATCACTTTATGTAACACTACTACATGCAAACTGAGAGATGTCGTGTCTACATCTCCATGAAAATCTCATCTCCTGTAGTAGTAGCTAAACTTGGGTTATAATGTTAATGTTTAGATTATAGTCTACAAAACATTTAACAGGACCTGTACGACCAAGAGACACATCAAGGGCACACGGTTAGTCTGTGAATCGCAGTGTGAGCAGCCACAGGCCACATTTGGTACACCGAAATGACCATGTGGGTAAAGTTGGACAGAAAAGGCATGTAGCGAGGGAGACTTTTGCTAAAACAGACCTTAATTGAATGCTGAGAACTGGCTCTTGAATCAAGTAAATAAAAACTTGGTCAAAACTCTCTGTAATGTGTTCCGACGAAAGAATTGCGACATATTTGAAGCGAAGCTACAAACTGAATGTTTAGGTGATTCCAGGCAGCACACGGTCAACATTGCCTTTGTTACCTAAAGGTGAGGTTCTGTGCTAGGCATGTGACGATAATTAAATTTTCATCTCGCAATTATTGCCTGACCTTTCGTCTCGGTTTTCAATTTTATAATGATAGAGATGAAAAGTGGGCTCCAGGACAGAAAGTACAGAAAATAGAAACCTTACAAGACCTTGCTCTGCCTTTCAACTGCGACACGTCACGAATACAAATGCTGTCCAAAACGCTGATTACTAGGCATGAATAAAGCACACGGGTAGCGACAATATTTTGAATTGTTCATGATTATAATATTGTAGATGTTGAATATCAAGATATATTGCACAACCGATTCAGAGTTTTACTCTGGTGATGGGAAGGTTATGAGCTTAAATCCCAGGATTTCCAGAACTGGCTCTTGACCAAGGCTTCTCTCACTTCAGCTCTGTGCTTAGATTAGATAGATTGGATTCTCTATCTCGCTTCTAGTTGAATCAATGTAAATTGAATAATTAATGTAGTTAATAATTTATGGAGTGACAGATACGGCAAAAATATCATATCGCAATGCTTGGATTTTTCCCGTTACTTGACATTTAGGTTTGCCAACAGAGTGCCAACAAAAACAACAGTGCTCCATTAAAAAAGACAATGAAAAGCTTCAATAAAATATTTATTTGCCAAGGAGATAAAAATGAAACAATGGGTATAAAACTAGATTTAAACCAAATCTATTCCATTTCCTATGAGGGATTTTGGAGCTGGTTAACGTTATATAAAAGTATTGATGATATCCGTGAGAAGTTAAATCTGTAGTCCAATTGTAAGACATGAGGTTCTCAAGTGTTCAAAATTAAGAATAAAGATGCATTTGTTTACAAAAAAAAAGCAATGAGAGTTGTAACGCTGTAATTACCACGAGTGTTAGTCAGTCCAGTCTTCTTGTCACATAACCGAGCCTGTATTTTGACTATATGTGAAGATCTCTCAAGTGAAAGTAGTAGTTTAAATCTTAAGTCTTAAATCTTTCGGACTTATATAATGAGTAAGTGGTTAAGCAATGACATTTAAATTTGGCGATTAACAATTTTTTTGTTATTATTCTACACTAAAATCTTTTAAACTGGAGCAGCGCTTAGGTTAAAGCCCACTGCATTAGTCACCTCTGATTCCTCTGGCTGAAACGGCATTAGACGTGATCAGATATGATAAACACAACCTCGCTTCACTGTCTCTTACACCTGTAGTCTAATCTTCTTGCCGTAGGTGATGTGGCTTTAAGCGTGCACTGGCATGTCTTGTTTAGCAAAACAAAATTCTTTGTTGGCACAGGAGGATGGTGTGTGTGTGTGTGTGTGTGTGTGTGCGTGTGTGTGTGCGCAGTCCAGTGACATGCAGCAACTGAATATGTGTGTAAAGTGACCCAGTTTGCACATTGCTGCATGAAGAAGAGAGAGGTTTTCTAATAAAGAGTGACTAGTACGTTCACTGATCTCTCAAAGGAAAAATCCACCCTTGATTATAATTATATAATTATAATTAGCATGTGATCTTCAGTGGTGCCCAAGATTTATTTTTTAGTAATAAAATGTTTAAAAATGGTGAGTTTATTTACACACAGTGCCATTTTGATTACCTGATGATAGTGATGCTAGCAGGATTTAGTCCTCGCTCCATCTACTTAAGGAGGCTGATGCAGCAGCGCTTTAGCCCTTTAGTCCAAAATCTTCTTACGTTTGCGATTGTTTACATTTTTTTTCTCCTATTACACACCATTGTAACTGTGCTAGCAATAACAGTGTCCTTTAGTGACGTCAGAGCGGCAGACAACCGCTAACTTCTGACAAGACAAACAAAAATAAAGCACTAACTAACAAATCTCTAAACACCTCGCAAACATGTTTCAGGGTGGAGGTTTTCTTTAATGTGAGTTAGAAGGCACAGCAGTTTTAAAAAAAGAGACATTCTTCTAGATTTTCTGAATGATTGGTATCAACTTAGTAAATGTTGTATTAATTGTATTTGAAAAATGAAATCAGAAAGCAGTTCTGGCAAGTGACAGACGTTTGGATCCTACTGTAAATCTGTACACTGTACATTACAAAGACCACCCACCGTCCTCTGTCCTCCTCCCGTGTCATACAGACATGCATTTGTTTATGATTTACACATCGCACCATGACGGGAGAATGTCCTCAGACGAACTCTCTGAAGTATGTAGACAAGCCCGCATGTCTACACATCTGTAGACGTGCATGTTTCCAGCTAAATATAATTTTTTTTTTAATTTAAGCAGCAAATTAAATTGTCCCACAAAAAATTTGAGTGAAGTTATTTATTAGTGGTTTAATTCTAATTCCCTGTTTCAGTGATAATAAAAATGTACATTTTCCATTTGCCACAAATGAAGCAAATGTTCTTATTACACCTGCATTTCATTCTGTAGGCAGGGTTTTATGGGGCAGGATTTGTGCTTCAGATAAAAATAGTTGTCTTTTAAGCTGGTTTTGACTCAGAATGAAGCTAGATTTTATTCTTGGCAAAACCAGTCCTATATAAAAAAAAATGATGGAGTATGCTGTTATAAGGAAATAATCCCCAACGGGGTGGCGTGATGCGGCGCAATGTGAAACGGAATCACTGACTACGTTTACATGCACATCAATATTCCGATTAAGGTCTATATTCTGGTTGGAGCCATATTCCGAATACCATGTTTATCTGTGTACAGGCATCGGAATATTCCTGTATACATGGTTGATGTAAGTAGGCCTGAGCCGCCATTCCTGAATACCTAGCCTACAGCTAAGCATCTGTTAGCACCCACAATTCCTTGCAGACTGAGCAAGCGGATATATCTCCTTTCAGTGGGTTTTTGGAATAAGGTGTTTACATGCAACAAAATTCCAGTTAAAACAGGCATACTCCAGGGGTGGGAATTTGGGGAATCAGAATATTGTCTTAATCTGAATCGGGCAATCAGATTGCAGTGTTTACATGCATGACTCGATACTGATTAGAATATTGCCAAATGATTAATATCAGAATATTATAGATATGTGCATGTAAACATAGCCACTGTCACCACCCTGAAATTAATTCTTTTCTCAGTGTTTATTGTCTCGAAGTGTCTTATTACTTTTATACGGCAGCAAGTTGCCCATAATTATATTTTTTTTATAAAATAAAAGAATGACATGTCAGACTGCTCCATTAATCCATTTAGAGTTACCTTTTTTAAGGAAGAAAAAAAACAAATTAGGAATGCAAAGAATGATGAAAAAGAAAAGAAAGAAAGAAAAAACATACAAAAAGAAAAATTGTTGCGCTGACACTGGAGACTCCTTCCATAAATGCTAAATAAACATCTTGTCATAGAAAACCTCACCATATCAATAATTACACACATTTTATCAGTTTATGTGGCGCATCCTCCGTACAAGTCCCTGTGAATGAAGCTGTTATTATACAAATGATAACGTGTTAGAATTAATATAACCTATGCATTCAGGACTGTTGTCAGAGCTGCTGTTATAGAAAATTAATCAGCACTTTCTGACCAATCAGAATCAAGCATACAACAGCACTGTGGTATAAATCATATTCATAGTAGTGTAAACCATTTATAATTGAATTCAGGAGACACTCTTGTGGCGTTTGACCCTCAGCTGCTGGATTCTAGCTGCCTTGTGTAAAAATGCCTGCCAAATGATTCAGTGTAAACAGCGAGTACTAACTTTTTCATGATGCTACTGCCTTGCTTTTGATTTGCTTCACTTTTTTCCCCCTCACTCACTGTGATCACCATATGTTACTGTTTTGATTGTTTCAGATTTGCACACGCTTTTCCGCTCCACCTACACTTGCCCGATCAGAACATGGCAAGTGGGCATCCCATTGACTCATTTGCTTTCATGTACAGACCCGAAAGCTCTCAGAACTCAAAGAGGTTAGTGGTATTACTTAAAGTCCCCCACATCCACTCAGTGTTTCTCCATCTTTCCCCTGTAACACAGCTGACTTCAGTAAAACGCTGCCTCATTACAGGCACAGAAGAATAAAAAGGAAGTGAGGTCATTTGATTAATGGAATATGAATGTTTTTTAGGTGTCATGTTACATTATTCGAAATTTCTCATCCAAAACTTCATACTTATAAAAGACTTCGAACAGAAATGCTTTGTGTTTTTTTTGTGAAAACACAGCTATGTTTGATTTGCAAAGCTAATGTGGTTAAATGACATGGTATTACTACCAATAAACTGGATTAGGAATTATATTAAATGTGGTCTGTGTTAATAGAGTTGATCTGTGAATTTTAAGAGCAAACCCATTGGTCATCATTAGCGTCATTTCATAGACATAAAGATTGTGATTTAGTATGTCTGCTAAACAAATGTGAGTAAACCTTACCGTAACCAGTACCATGACAACATTCATAGCACAAAACTATCATAACTCTGGGAGTAGTATGCTTACTCTGAAACACTTGAAAACACAAATGGGCTAGCTATAATAACTTCAGGTGTAGCATGCCTAAGAAATGAGCAACTTCTGGTGTAGCCCACGTGCCATAAAAACAATAACAAGTGGACAAACTGCAATAACTTTGGATGTAGCCTGCCCACTGCAAAAACACCAACAAATGAGCAAACTACCATGCATTTTGGAGTAGCATGCCTTAAAATAATGAGCAGATTATGATAACTTTGGATGTAGCCTGCCTACCCTAAAAACAATAACACACATACCATGAAACAAGTAAAAAGTGCAGAAATGACCAAAACTTTGGGTATAGCCCTGCCTACCGTAAACACACTAAGAAATGGACAAATGACCAAAACTTTACATATAACATATCTAAGAAAAGAGCAAACTACCATAACCTCTGCTGTAGCCCGCCTACTAACAAGTGGGAAGAAACCACCATAATTTAATGTAACCTGCCTACTGTAAAAACACCAACAAATCTGCAAATGCCTAAAAAACTATGACAACTTTGGGTGTAGCATGCCTAGTGTAATAACACCATTAAATGGGCAAACTACCATAACTTGTGCTGTAGCATGCTCACTATAAAAACCCTAACAGATGGGCAAACTACCGTAATTGCTGGAATAGCACAAATGGGCATGTTGCAATAAAGCTAAAGCAGAATTTAAAACGTATACATCACTTTGTTCGAGTATAGCCAAGTAAATGAGGTATCTTTTTCTCACCAGGGAGTGAGATTATTAGGTTTAGCTTTCTAACGTTCAAACCGATGTCCTTAGTGTGCAGAACACAGTGGACACACATGACAGGTTTATAGCTATGGCTGACGCCGCCCCCATCAGCCGCACCATAATGTGTCCTTTAGTTATGTTCTCTAAGGGACTCTGTTTACGACACGACATAAACGAGCAGTGCATGCATCCATCATGGTCTCGTTCTCTTTCCTCTCTCCATCCTCAGTTCCCCATCCATCACAGCTCTGCACTCAGGAGTCGTCTGTTTCCTTTTCCTGTAACCTCATCTGGTTAACTCTCCAGTGTCGTGTTATTATACTGTCACTCGTAATATCCATCATGCTCTTTTTTCCTTCTGGTCTTTTGATTTTAATATGAGCCATTTCCTCCTGATCGTTCTTTTTTTTCCTGTCAAATTTTCTGTGTAATTTGTGTCATATGTGATTTTATATTCTTATTAGAGGTGCCACATTCCTTAAATATTAATGAGATGTAATTTTATACTGCCGCAGACAGAGAGAAGATTAGCAACAGCACTTTTTTATGGTTTTTTTTGTGTAAACCGCAAATTGAAAGTGAAAATTGTGTTGCTTTCCTAAACAAAAAAAAATTGCAAGCAGGTGATATTAGACTTTTATCATATTTTGTGTTGATCTACATTTATTTATTTACTCATAGTTATTTCTTGTTGTCGATATTTATCTAGATTAAATTTTACTTGCAGAATAAGTCCAATTAATAATCAACACACAGTATAGTATTGCACAGTTTATACAGTTTATATTTATTTAGAAAAAAGTGAAAATGATGTATGCCAAAAAAATTATACACATTTATTCAGAAAACTGTCAAAGTCAAAATCTGTGTTTTGATAGACATAATAGCAACGTAAAGTCGAAAATGAGATCTTCATTTTCAAATGTGTGTGTGTGTGTGTATATATATATATATATATATATATATATATATATATATATATATATATATATATAACTTATATTTTGGCATTTCTTCTGTTTTGAGTTATGAAAATATTATTTGAACTGTGAACACTCTCACCACTCTACTGCTTATATTGTCGTCTGTATACTTTTTGTCTGGATGCTTTCCAAACTTTCTCAGTTTTTCCTCCATGACCTATTTTTATCTCTTAATAAACTTCATTAATCAAACCTGGCAGACACATCTGGGAGGAGCAACAAAGTGTTTTCCAAACCTCACTGCTTTCCTATGATGCTACACCAGCTTTGCTTCTTTTATGTGTGTTTAATGCTGACTTTAAAACCCTTTCCTCCCATTTTTTTCCATCTTCTTTTCACCCCTTCAGTAAGGTTCGACCGTCTTCCAGCATGAATCCTGTTTATAGTCCAGTGCAGCCAGGCACGGCGTACGGAAACCCCAAGACCATGACGTACCCAGGTGAGCTGCTCAGCACTCTCACTAAAGGGTGCTTTTCTTCAGAAAGGGTGTGAGGTCATGTGAATACAAATGTAAATATGATCACAGTATTGTATTGTGAAACAATTGTTACATTTACTAGTGTGCCATTACACTATCGCTTTTATCACACTGTTTTACAGTTATGTAACAAAAAAAAACACAAAAAGGATTAAAACAGTAATATGTGCCATTTATAGAAATCTGCAGGTTATCAGTTATACAGTGTATAAGCAATAAAACACTTGGGTGTGTGTTGTTATAGGAAAATAATCAACAATGGCGTGATGGAGTCAGACAGATTATTCTTATACCTTATACTACAGCAATTTGCCAACACAACACGTTGTACGTTGTACGTTTTATCCATTTATAGTTTAATATCTGTGAAACAGGTTCCTGTTAGCACTTACTTTATAGCAGCTGCAAAGAGTCTTTTTTCACTCTTGAAATTAATAAAACAGGAAAACACAGCTTGCCGTGTTACTGAGAAGCCACGAAGCTCAAAGCACTCTGTCTTGTAGACCTTCCCAAGTCGGAAAAGCTAAAGGAACAGCTTCTCTTCTGTTACAAAGGGCTGACATTGGAGACTCATTCCATACATGCTAAGTTTATAAACATCTCCTCACAGAAAACTCTACAATATCAAGAGCTGCACGTATTTAATTAGTTTCTCTGCTGTACAAGTCCCTGTTGTCTGCAGTTGTTACTACAGAAATTATGATGTTTTAGAAAGAACGCATTAATATAAACCTGTGATTTGCCTTCCTGCCAGAACCGTTGATAGAACTGCTGTTGTAGAAATTTACTCAGCGACTGCTATCTATTCTGCTTCTCTCTAAGGAAAATAAAAATTGGAACAATATTAACAGGGGTTCAGGAGACGCTTTCGCTCGCTGATTAGTTGTAGCATGTAGAGCAGTTTGAAGAAGGAATTCATCACAAGAGGCAATTTACAGTGCAGTTTGAGAAAGTAATTGTTCCTCAGTATGTGTCTCTTTTTTTCTCTTTCTTCCTGATATGTTAATCATGTTTTGTCTGTCCTTAGTTTCCTCTCTGTTAGTTATTTTTATGGAGGATGGATTGCATTGTCTCACAGAGTTCAGTCAATATTGACTCAGTATTGATCAGTAGTGTCTGCATGTTTAATACAGTCTTCTTATTCCATGAGGGTTTTCTTACAAATGACAGACGTGTGTGTGAGAGAGAGAGAGAGAGAGCGAGAGAGAGTGTGTGTGTGTGTGTGTGTGTGTGTGTGTGTGTGTTCTGACCCTGTGATCTCTGTGTGTCTGTCCTCAGGCTATCCTGCAGGTTATCCCACCACAGCTCCAGCATACACACCTAATATCTACCAGACGGGCACTCCGGGATACCCTCCAGGTAAAGCCCTGCATGTCTTCCCTCATATCCTGTCTCCATTACCCAGCTGTATCCTTGGTACATATGTCATGTGACCTCTTTCTTTTGGTGCCTTTGTTTTTGAAGGATACACAACAGGAACTCCCTATAAGGTGCCCCCGGCACAGACGAACGGAGCCCCTCCACCGTACTCAGCGTCCCCGAGCCCCTACTCCACGGCCATGTTTCCCATCAGAAGTGCCTACCCTCAACAAAATCTCTACGCTCAGGTGGGCAGTGACACACACCATCAAGCCAAAACAGTGCTAATAAACCTTACTTTCTATGCATGACGAGCTATTTAAAATACATAAAACGAACAATGCGAAAAAGAAATAGGTTTCTAGAAATATTTTTAATGCTAATAAAAGTAGTTTTTTGTGATAATATTTTACAGTAACGATATATATTTTCATTCTGCTGTTTTTTTAAATAATTAGTTTAAAATTCTTAATCTCTAATTAATCTGATACTCAGCACTGTATGTGAGTTTATGTCTTTCTTAGACATTAAATCATCTTATCATATATAGATGAAAATGGTAAACAGTAAACACAGGAGCCTGATCAGGCGGTGAATCAAATGAATCAAAGTTGAATTCATTTAAAACGGATAGTTCACAGAATCGATTTGAATGAAATGAATCAAATCTTAATAGAACTCATAACAACATAGAATTTAAATGGGCAGTTCGGTCGAATCAATTCGATTTCGGCTTCATCCTGGTCAGTGTCTCGGTGGAACCAGAAAACACAAGGCAGGAATACACTCAGGAAAGGATGCCAGTCCCATCACATGGCACCATAGAGAAACACATTTTTACCTTGGGGCAATTTAGCATAGCCAATCCACCTGGCTTGTTTTTGGGAGGTAGGAGGAAACCCATGCGGAGACCATCAGTAATGCCTATCAATATTTAAATTCATATCTGGTTAAGAATTCTTCATCTTTATAATCTTCTTTAAACAGTTCTGATGTTTTCCTTTCCATCGTCTCTCCCCTCAAAGGGTGCGTATTATTCCCAGCCGGTGTTTGCGCAGCCGCATGTAATCCATCACACCACGGTGGTGCAGCCCAACAGCCTGCCGTCGGCCATCTACCCAGCGCCGGTGCCTGCCGCCCGGCCTAACAGTGTACCTGTGGGCATGCTGAGCGGCTCCACCATGGCCATGTCTGCAGGTAGGGGATGATTTTATGCTGACTGTTTTTTTGATGAGGTGAACGTTAGCATTTAGTACATGCAATGATGGCACCAGGATTATTTTATACTCAGTGCATTGGGGCAGCTGAACCACTCAGATCAGGCTTTAATGAAACAGAGCAAATGCATGTGATTTATAGGAAAACAAAACAGGGATATAGCCTAAGATGTGGAGATTTTTAAATGTTTTATTAGAGTTCACCCACTGTTGGCATTTAATTACAGAAAATAATTAGCAAGCGTTCCATCAAATAAAAATTTTGCACATCGCACAAACAGTGTTTTGTTGTTATGGCAGTGCTAGACTCTTTGCATTTGTTTTCCACAGGGCCTCTGCTCACCACACCACAGCACACGCAACACATCGGCACTCACCCGGTCACCGTGCCAACGTACAGGCCACAGGGGTACAGCTACGTACCTCCGCACTGGTAGAGCTGCCAGCCCACTGCATGTGAGTGGCTTCGTGCTACAGGGATCAGTAAGCTGTACTTTTCATTACAGTGGATACAGAGGATACATAAAGAAAAGGAGCAGGCAGTAGCTTAGTGGTTAAGATTCTGTGCTCGTGACTTCAAATCACAGTCCTGTCAGGGTTGATTTATACTGCGTCTGTGCACTTCTGGAGTCTGCCAGCATACTTGCCTGTAATGATTCTGTGTGAGCTAGGGGGCAGTGCCGGACGTATTGAAGCAAAGTACTGAATGCAATAAAGAAGAATTTAGTTTTTACGCTATGAGGATATATATATATGTAATACTGTATATAATAATCTTGCATTGCCTTCAGTTGAAAGATTATTCATTCAGTAACCTTCTGATTTTTGCCCAATGTTTTCACTATTTCCCTCCAAAAATTCTGGGGTCTGCAAAGCATGGCCAGGGGTCCATGATTTTTGATTTCATGGTAGAAATTAAAACCCATCATTATCAAAGTTAATAGTTCCTATAGGTACACGATATGGCCAAAAATGTGTGGACACCTAACCGTCACACCCAAACTGTTGCCACAAAGTTGAAAGCACGCAATTGTCTAGAATATCTTTGTATGTTGTAGCATTACAGTTTCCCTTCACTGGAAATAAGAGACCCTGTTCCAGCATGACAGTGTCCCTGTGCACAAAGCGAGCTTCATGAAGACATGGTGTGTGAAGGTTGGAGTTGAAGAACTCGAGTGTCCTGCACAGAGCCCTGACCTCAGCCCCACTGAACACCTTTGGGATGAACTAGAACACCGACTGCACCCCAGACCTCCTCACCAACATCAGTGCCTGATCTCACTAATGCTCTTGCGGCTCAGTGATCACAAATCCCCACAGCAACGCTCCAACATCCAGTGGAAAGCCTTCCCAGAAGAATGGAGCTTATCATAACCGCAAAGGAGAACTAAATCTGGCATGGGATGTTCAGAAAGCTCATATGGGTGTGATGGTCAGGTTTTCACACACTTTTGGCCATACAGTGTATCATCCCTCAGAGAATCACTGCTGGATCTTCCAACACGGCCCTCATTCCTTAACTGCTCAGTTGTATGCTTGGATTAGATTCTGCCTCATTTAAAACACTTTAGATAAAGGTTTTTGTGGAACAAATATGCAGCGTTGATCCTTTTCTCTTGGCATGACTAGGCATGTAGTCAATAAAGCAAATGTTTTTAGGATATACAGAATTGCTCAGACAGGTAAGAGTAGAACATTGCTGATGCTGAGCATTTACTGTTTAATCCAATTAACGTCCTGTGCACTTGTTCTTTCTCTCTCTCTCTTTCTTTCTTGTGTGGGTTTGATGTAGATCTGGAGTTCACATTGTTCACATTTCCAGTCTTCGTGGACGCAGCCTCCAGCACCGGGCCACAGAGTCCTTCTGCGAGTACAAATACTGAACGAGCAACGGTCACTTTATGTGTTCTTGGCGATTTCGTTAAAGCTGCTCACTCGATCGAAATTTGTTCAGTTTTTGTGTTACGTTAGAAATCCCTGACCAATACCTACCAGCAGTTAAAACACACGAACAGAAAATTCAACTACACTGAGCAGCAGCGAGCATTGTGCTGCTGTTAACACTGGGTCCTGTGCTACACTAGTACTTTCTCTAACAGTCTGAATGTACACATTTGCTTCTTACACTATATAACATTTAGGTTTGAGTTCAGGGTTTTTACTTTTTTTTCCGTTTCTGCAGTGCTCTTGTGAAAGGGCTATGGTTTTTTTTTTCCTCTGTCAAAATTTGCCTTTGAGAAAAGGTTGACATCCTCCAGTTTGGGGACTCATAGTGAATCGTTTTCATCTGGTACTGCCATTCTAGTAGATGCACAATTTTTAGAGAACCTTTCAGCGGTTTAATCCGCTGTAGTGGACATTAAAGTGGGTTAGCCTTCTTTAGTGAGTTTTAAATCAGTTAACCAGATTTAGTCAACACTTAAAGTGAATTAGCCTGTTTTTAGCGACACTTTAAATGGTTAACCATTAGTAGGTGATATTTGAAGTGAATTAACAGGCTTTAGGACACTTCAATGGTTTAACCAGGATAATTTAATTGGGTTAACCAGCTTTGGTGGTTATTAATATTTAGGTGGTCTATTAACCACCATTATTAGACACTTTAAGAGGGGCAGCCAATTTTAGTGAACATTTCAAGTGGGGCATCTGGGTTTAATAGACATTTAAATGGTTTAACCAGCTTAAGTGGACATTTCTTTGGGCACATCATCTTAAATGGACACTTCAAGTGGGTTATCCAGTTTTAACTGACACTTCGTTAATTAACCAGATTTAAGGAAACATGTCCATGAGCTAATCATCTTAAGTGACAATTGAAGTGGGTTAGCCAGTTTTAGTGGATATTTTAGTTAGCTAACCAGATTTAAGGAGACTTTTCATTGGCTCATCATCTTAACTGGACACTTGAAATGGGTTAGTGGACATTTCAGGAGGTTATCCAGCTTTAGTGGACATTTTGGTGGGTTAGCCAGTTTCACTGGATGCTTCAAGGGGAGGGCAGAGGGTAAGCCTGTTTTAGTGGACATTTTAGTCAGTTACCAAGCTTTAGTGCACATGTTAGTTTTAATGGACATGTCAGTAGGTTATCCACCATCATATCTCACAAAGCTGTGACGCAATGTTGATATATTATCCATGCAGTATGTAAAACATGAACAAAATGAGCAAAAGGCCTGCTGTAATAGGCTTTACATGCACATGCTATTGATTATGCACTCAATCGTGTGCATATGCAGAAATGGTAGAAGAGATACAATAAGACAGGAGCAATGCAGCTGGTGGTCTAGGAGGCTTAGAGGTGTAATGAAGTGTGAAAACCAAACAGGATGGTTTGATGCCCTGGTCATTTGAACTTCACGCCAATTGCACTCGCTCCACACTACTAAACTTGTCGGGCTCTAAAAGGCTTATTTGGATTTGGTTTTATTCTGTATGTGCTTACATTGTCCGATCAAAGCAAACAGATATAGTGTATGATTTATAGGACTTTGTGTAGGACTGATGCAAGCATGCTTACTTGAGTGATTCCTTTCATCACGCTCAAATCTGACCAAATCAAAGCACCAGCTTTGGACGCTACGTTTCCGAGTGTGGTTTGCAATAAAGTTCGGAAGTCCACTTGGTTTCATGCTCCTGTGTAGCACCAAGGACTCGTTACTAGGCAGCTGAGAGGGAAAGAAAACACTATCCCTGCTTTTTACTACTGTTTGTAAAACACCCATGGCATCTTTCTCTTAAATAAATCACACAAGTGGTCACTTCTAGCACAAGGCAAAGACACAACATTAAGAGGAAAACAAATCTAGTTTAAAAAAATTCTTAGGTGATTTGTTTGAACTAATCGAATGATGTCATGTTCAAATGCATCCTGGGTAAGTTCTACAGTGTATAGTGATGCCGAATTCAGCCTTCACTTGAGCAAGTACCGTCCTTAAAGTGCGACAAGGGTTCAACAAATGAGAAATGCTGTCGGAAAGTCATCAAGGGTGTGTTAAAAACAGAGCTGGAAAGCAGGTTGTGTGTTTTTCCCCATCCCGTCTCTCTTTTTCCATGCATGCTAGTTGTCTTAGATTCGGAGGCCATAGTTTCGAGGTAGCACTAAAGAAGGAATTAAAATCTGTGTTTTATCATGCATTATGTTCTTGTGCGTGGGCATAAAAGAATAGTTAGTATAAGTGAGGCTACATTGCTCAAGGAACTCATAACGAACGTATATAACATTCAGTAAGGAATATTGCACTCTTCAAAAGTAATAATCTATGCTTGTAGTTGGTACAGTACTTAATCTTAAATAAACAGCGCATTTATTGTACATTCAATTGTGGTACTCTAGTCTTCCAGACAAAAAAAAAAAAAAATACACTGAAGAGATCCATGCAAAATATTATATATCATTGCAGTATTCTTCCATATTTTAACCACTTTATTAAAAAAAAAAAAAAAAGTCTGTGTTTTATTAAAAAGCAACAAAATGGAATTTGCAGGCTATATTTCAAATGATCACGCTAGTCTAGAGTTGTGTGTTTGTCTAGGGATGGTTGTCGCCCTGGGTTGTGCCATGTCGGTCTGTGTGTGTGGTGAGATTTGCAGCATCCTCGGTATCCTCGTAATTGTTGGTTTTATGCAGTTAAGCATCATGAAATAACTCAAATTATATTTTTGACGGCGAACCATGCGCTTGGGCTGTCATGAGAGTTGACTTAAAGCCTTGAAAGTACAGAGTTCTTAAAAGTAAAGTTTGTTTTCTTAAGTCAGTAAGGGCGACTTTACGTTCCGAATGTTCACATCACAGCAAATTAGAATGAATCATTTTGCTCGGATATAAGATGTCACGGTAACGGTTTCTATGAAGCTTGTATTCAGACTTTTAATAATGTGCTTATAATTCTTTTGGTCTTTGTTCGGCTATAAACATGTAACGTAAATGTCATTATTCATCCTTAAGTATGTGTTTCAAGTCTTTTTAGCAGTACGAGCAGATTGTTTTATTCTCAGTGTAATAGCTATGCATTACATAGCCAGACCTTTGGCATTTTGGTGCATTTTAGCATTTTGTACACCAAGAACCACCTACAGAAATACGTAATTCGACAGACCTTTTCCCTGTAGCTTATCAACAAACACAAAAAATGATCTCTTTACTCAGTGCTCCAAAACAAAACTCTAATAACTTATTATTTTGTAGTGACCAAGCAGATTGTTACCCTGATGATTCTGAAGCTTGTGGCCAGAAAAGTGAAAAAAAAAAAAAAAAGATCTCAGATGGCCTGTGCGCGGAGCTTCTGAGGCTGAAACTACAGCATACGTCACATAGCATTAAGGTGAATAATGACATTTATATTATGTTAATAAGCGGCATTGTTACTGTAATGAGCACAAGAGTTATGAATTCAGCTCCATAGAAAAGTGTTACTTTAATCCGGTGCATCAAATTTCAAGTTTTTCTGATGGATCACCATATTATTCTTTCCGGTTTCATTGTAGTGCTTCATCTTAACGCTGTTCTGCCTGAGACACGACACATAAGGAAAAAATTCTAACAATCATAACAGCGAAATCACATATACGCAGCTAAACATTTTATGCTATGCACTGGTTGATTATTTGTGAGTGATACAGTAGTAGAACCCTACGTTTTACACACTTTATACACTTTTTACACACATGGCTCATTTATCCTGTAGCGTAATGCAAGCAGCAATGCATGGCTGCTAGGAACAGACCTGTGAATACTGAGAAGTGAGACGTATTTGCGATGTACATATCCGAATATTATACAGAGAATAAGTATTTTGAGTATTTGAGCACTAGAATGTATTTTCAAATACATGTATTTTCTCAAAGACTTAAGTACTTAGGTACTTTTCCACCCAGGTCTGTTGTAGAGAGTGTGATCATTTTCCATTCAACTTTATTTACTTACCGATGAGTCTTAATGGTTTTTTTTTTTGTTCAGTATGATGACAGTACAACCTAATATCACAGTTTTCCCTATATCATACCATCTGCTTACATTCAATGCCATATAACACTTCAGGGTTCTTTTATTTATTTTTGGGAAACTGCTAGAACATTCTGACTTGTTAAGAGGTTCACCCCTATTCTTAGTCGTCTATCAAATCCGTGTAGAAATACAAATTAGAAATTCTCGGATTCTGCTCGCAAAATCTTTCAAGGTTGTCTTCTGTAGGTTTTCGTCCTGAACAAAGTGAGCGGATTTAAAATTTTGAACAATTAGATTTTATTCCAGGGTAGTTTCACACACCTCATTACTATACAGCTTGTTGGCTTCATTAATTTTAATAGTTTTTTTTTTTTTTTTACAGTACAAAAAGAACATTATTTAAGGTGCATAACTGTTCCATAGGACCACTGTTGTACCTTTTGAATGTACATGTACATTGATATACACATATACAAGCTTTTTCTGTCCTTGTACAATGGTGAAGGAACAACTGCATCCTGTTTTTAAGAATGTCCTTTTTTTCTTTTAAACTTTACACTCTGTGACAGGAGAGATTAAACTTTACACTCTGTGACATCTTTAAATGTGACGAATAAGTTGTTGTTTTAAGGGATAAAAGTCATTTGATTTGTTTTGGACATTAATTAAATCCAAGTCTTGTGGTTATTTTGGTTAATGTTAGCCTTCACATTTCCTGTGTGTGTATATATATATATATATATATATATATATATATATACACACACAAAAAAAAGTTTAGGGCAATATTGATGCAGTGAAGCATGATTATCTTTAGCCAATTTCAGGAAACTTCACTTTAATTTCACTAAAATTACATTTATTGTCCTTTTGTTTTGGCAAGGAACGCTTAGGAAACATCCTTGGCTGTATGACATAAACCAGTACGTATTTAGGTTTGTGTGTTACCTGTATGCTAGAATATATTTTTCACACACAAATAAGAATTTTTAAATAATACTGACGTACATTTTGCCCTACAGAACATTTTCCACTCCTGGTGTCCGCCTGCTGTAAAACAGAGTTTTGCAGTTCTTGTACAAGAGCTTAATTATGGATACTAAACCGAGATGTAAACACAGGCCGACACATTGTCTTCCGAAATGTAGTCTTCATTATGAGTTTTGGTTTTCATCAAGCAGGGTTTAATACCAATAAGCAGCAAACTTCAGTTTTACTCAGCGCTTTTCTGTCTGTTACATGACGTGGCAATAGCTATTCCCATCAGGTTTGTGCAGATGAAGTCCAGTTCTGTTGTTTTATGTTGTAATGAGGATCTGTTAGCTGATCTTGGTGAATCTAAAACCAGGGTTGTAATTGTATTATATTTGCTGTACATGTAAAATGTAGACCATTCAATAACTATTAAAATCTTTCAAAAACATCTGGGATTTGTCCCGCTTTGTGATTTGTTTAATCCCTACATGCCTAATTTTTTTTTCTCATTAAAGTGCACCTTTAGTCTAATTTTGACGTTTATTTATGAGTGAAAAAGTTTTCACACCCTTGTGACAAAATGAATGACAATGAAATGGAATATATTAATTGTGATTGGTTACACATGTAGTCCCTCATTACCACAAGCAACAAAGTGTTCAGGTTAGGCTAGGTCAAGATATTAATATATATATTTAAAAAAAAAAAAAAAAGCTTTTTTTAATGTGAAATGATTGGATGCCAAAATGAATTGATTGGATGCTAAACTGAAATGATTGGACGCCAAAATGAATTGATTGGATGCTGAACTGAAATGATTGGATGCCGAAATGAATTGATTGGATGCTAAACTGAAATGATTGGATGCTGAAACGATTGGACACTATACTGAATTGATTGGACGCTGAACTGAACTGATTGGATGCTGAAATGATTGGACACTATACTGATGTATAGTGTTCAGTCATCTGCTGGATGAGAGAAATCACTTTGGTAAAGGTGTAAATAAAAATGTAAGGAGTAAAAAGTAAGTATTTTCTTGGAAATGTAAGGAAGTAAGAGTCACTCAGCTGAAGTGTTTTCCACCTCTGTGCAGTTTCACTCCTATTTCACCATGACGTCATGACTGTTAACTACAACCCCACAGCATTGAACGCATTAATAAAGAGTGGTTTCAGTGGTTGTTTTTTTAGTTCTAGTGTTTATAACAACCTTGAAAAAGGAATGCGTTATTAATCCACGTCTATCACTGTAATAATGTGCAATACGTATGTAGTTAATTAGCTATTCCTTGGCCTGGTTTAACCACCACTGGAGGGCGACATTTCACAGCGTTCTTCAACAAAGGCTGAATTCCAAATAGCGTCCTTATTGGCTACGCGAGTGCACTAAGTAGGGTGAGTGGTAACGGAATCAGCGCCTTACGTAGTGAACTAGTGTCCAATACGGAGTCGTTGTTTGGGATGTATCCTGTAGAAAAGTGTCTCGCGCGAGCCCTCCGACGTGTCGCCATGGAGTTTTAACAACCCAAATCCCCCCCCTTTTCCCCCACCTCCTCCCCACCTTTCCCTCCTCCAAGCTCGGCCGGAAACTCCGCTCCATTTCCATTACAAACTCGGCCCTCGGAGTGCGGGGTTTTTCTCAGCAGTGTGCAGCACAAGGAAAGGTTTGGGAGCATGTTATGGCCGCTTAACCTCCTCTAGGTATTCGGGTTCAGTTCTCCAGCTTCGTTTGTCCCGTTATTTCAGTAAAGACAGAGTTTTTCCTCTCTGTGGTGCAGATGTATGCGGCTTGGCGGCTGAATTTTCTTCTCTCACTTTTCTCGGGACTCTTGTAAACATGCAGCCCCCGCCAAGAAAGGTAGGTTTTTCTTTCATATAGATGGTTTTTTTTCTTATTTTAAAAAAGGGAAAGTTTTATTTCTGTATTTTCCCAGCTGTTTTGGTGTAAGTGTGTTTTTAAAAGCCGCAGAGCTGACCGTTGTGTGCAGCTGAACAAGTTTTCAGAGGAGCTAATGTTACATGGTGCTACATTTCCACACACAGCCATGAAGTCAGTCTGAACCCAGCTCAGTAAACCAGCTCAGCCTAAACCCACATTTCTGCTTTATTCACTATTTTAAACTCTGCTTCTCAATAAAGATTTCATCTTACAGTGGAATGCCTGACATTCAGCACTTTCATCTGTAAAAAATCTTATAAGTTATTATTATATAAAGTTCCTATAGACCAGTATAACATAAAAATCTTTGTTTTCTTTACATATAGAAACACATTGACATGCATAATATAATCTGTATTTATTTCTTTTATCTTAACAGGTTGGTAATTATAAGAGCAAAGATGAGAATTTGAGTTATTAGAGAATACCTTTAAGCTGTCATTAGTGTTTTTTTTTTTGTTTTTTTTTTTTAAATCCCACTATTAATATTTTGACAGGTACATACACTACATGACCACTTTATTACTACTGATCATTAAGGATTATTTTTAGCTGTTATAAAACCTATCACACTTAATATATTTTTGCTATAAATTTTTTTATGTTATAATTTTGTCCCGAGGGTAGAAAGAAATTCAGATGAATCCAAGCAAAAAAAACAGGATGAAATAGTCATAGGAAAAATAAAAACGCTTTAATAATTATACACAGTATATAAGTGTATACACAATACAGTCACAATTCTGGTTTTTGATTCACCAGGATTCTTATCACAACATAAAACAACAGAATTTGCACAAACTTGATGTGAATTTCTGTTGTAAAGTGTCATGTATTAGACGAGAAAGTGCTGAGAACAAAACTGACATTCGCTGCGTATTAGTTTTAAACCCTGCTTGCAAAGAAATCTACACTTTGCATGATGATTATCTGATTATTATTGTTATTATTATCTGACAATCTGTATTGCGACTGCATATGTGCCTAGAAGTAAATTTTAAAAAAGGAACTACAAAATGTAATTGACAGATCCGTGGTCACAGCAGTACACGGTAACTGTCAAGGTCAGATAGACTCAAGGTGGTGTTCAGTGCAAAAAACAAAGTAATAAAGTGAAAAAAAAGCAATTTTCTGAAATATTCAGAGCAGAGATGTGAAAAGTAGACCGTTCACCGTGATCCTCCTGTTACAATGAAAGCGATATGATACGATCTACAACATGATACGATTTTCACTCAGTGTGTTTTCCAGTACAGCAGGAAAGTTTTACACCACAAACGCTACTACAAAATCTTCTAGTGGTAGAAGTTACACTTTCTCAGCATGTGTTCTGCTTATGTCATTATTTAAAGCTGTACTTACAGCATCAGAATAGTAGTATTATTAGCATTAATCTTTTAAATGCATTTTACATTGATGTTCCTGCCATTGATAACTGACCGCAGTGTACAGTCCATTACATATGTTGTTTAACATTTAGGCCAATTAAATAAAAAAATAAATAAAATGTGTCGTTGTACTAGTAAGTGGAACTGAAAGGATGTTTTTTTACACTTAATACTGGAGCATGTGTAATAAATCTGAGCTGTAACCACTGGAGTAATTCAGTATATAATCCATATCCGCTGTGTCCCGCAGGTGAAAGTGAGTCAGGAGCTGAAGCACGCTCACGCAGAGCAGCTGAGCAAACTTAACGTGAAACATCAGACTGACTGTGACCTTCTGGAAGACCTGAGGTGAGGCCTCTGCGAACAGCACTGTCATCGAGGATTTCTGGTGTGCACATGATGTACGATTAAAAAAGGCTGCATAGGGCAGTGCTTGCCTTAGTGGGTAGGATTCTGCGAGGTTAAATTCCCAGGGTGGACCAGAGAGCTGGTCACAGCTGGGCCTTGGAGCAAGACGCTTAACCCTAAACTGCTCTGTGCTGGCGTTTTGTTGCTTGGGATAAAAGGTTTCCCTGGATGAACACAAGCCTCTTCTTCTTGTAGTTCTGACAATGTGTAGAGCCGACTTCACACTGTATGACTGTAAAGAATTCTTTTGTTGTGACTCTTATTTTATTTATTTTATTTAAGCAGAGTAGTCACACCTCTTTACAACAAAATCTTTTTCTACAAGTGAGCCTTGGCCAAGACATGGGATATAACAAATAACACTTATAACAGCACTGAAACAATTCTAAACAGGAGCATTCATACAACAGCAAATTCTTTATAAATAGTGTAAAATGTGATAATGTCGTGATGACGTGACGTGCAGTCGATTTAGTGCCTTCGCAATCAAAAGACAGTCGACGATAAAAAGGTTGGTCAGTGCCAGAATTTTGTATTAAAATCACAGCGAGCCCTGATGCTCATCTAAAACTCACAGGACAGATACAAACCCCGGCTGTGGCGTACCGTAAATGAAACATGTGAAAGGACATTTGCCTTAAACTCAGTTTAAAGAAGTGTTCTGTTTATGTGACCTCTTTTTTCTGCTGATTGATGACGTAAACAGAACGTGGTCATTGTCTTTAATTGCAGGTCTATTGTTAGAGGATCGTCATCGTATCGTATAATCTGACATGAAGGACACACTTTATCACGTTATGCTAGAACAGTCAGATAACACGTCATTAGTCTGTTATAGAATTTAGCCCAGATTTTATTCAGGTAAAGTAGTAACCTGCTGTTTGTCAACAACTTTTGGCGATTCTTGATATAGAAGAATAGATTTTTAATTCTAAATTTTGTCATAAATAATGATTTCAAGTAAACATGTAAATATTTACTATGTAAAG
This sequence comes from Pangasianodon hypophthalmus, assembly GCF_027358585.1. Lineage (NCBI taxonomy): Eukaryota > Metazoa > Chordata > Actinopteri > Siluriformes > Pangasiidae > Pangasianodon > Pangasianodon hypophthalmus. Next base: position 4,182,281 of record NC_069726.1, on the reverse strand, counting down.
ATTTATTACCATATCGATTGTTACAGTATCGCAGTGTAAAGAACAGCCTTTTCTTCTATTTGTGACACTTGTTGCTATTTAAAAGAAAGTACTAAATACAATATATTTGTATGAAAGGCTAATAATTATGTGCGCCCTTCCCTTTTCCCCCACATCTTTATTTGTTCCAGAGACCTGTAACTATACACAGTCGGGATCTTTAAAAATATGTGTTGCGCAGTGTGATATTACACCTTTTGTGCTGTACATTTATTACAGACGAGAAACAGTAGTGTGCAGTGTAGCGGACTCAGACAAGCCCAGTCAGTGCTCTGCAGTTTGAAAAACACCTTGGGCTCTTTTGGGAGCACCATGCACAGACTGTGTTTGTGTGTGTGTGTGTGTTTGCGTGTTTGCAACACCTCTACTGCAAAATTTTTCAGGAAGAAGGTTAGCTTTGACACTATCACTATCACTATCACTGTCAGTAAGGCAAACACACAGAAAGCACACAAAGTACTATCGTGTGTGATGTAATGCCACATTCATAACTGTATACTCAGATCAGCAGAATAATAATAGACTTTAGCATGGAGGTCTGTGACATAACATTACACTGTGTCATGAACAAAGTTAAGGCAGGCTAGTAGTGCTGAAAGTGTGTGCAGATTTAACTCTAATATTGTGTGTGTGTGTGTGTGTGTGTGCAGGACGTACAGCCAGAAGAAAGCAGTTATAGAGAAAGACTATGCACAGGTAAGTCTGTTTGCACTCTTTATAATTTAATAATCTCTGAGTAATTTGTGTATGCATATATGATTATTTTCAGAAAAAGAATTTGTAACAAATCTATAAAATCATCAAGGTTCGTTTCCTTTTTATTCTGGAAATTCTGCATATACAGCATGATTGCAGTTTATTAGCCATAAAGAAACATTTACTCCAGAGCAGAACACTTTGTTGATCTTTTCAAAGGGTCAGTTGGTGCATTCATGCGTGTTTTTGTCTCTGAATACCAGAATGGTGTGTGTTATATCTTCGGTATAACTCTGATACAAGCCAAATGTTTTCGTTTTCATTCATTCTTGGACCGATCTGGCTACCACATGTACTCACGCGCTGGATAGCTTTCTGTTTTCTGAAGAGGAGTAATTCAGTGTCATGCTGTAAGGGTATCGGGTTCAGAGCGGGGTGTGTAGAGGTCACAGGAGTCGTTCAGAAGCCACTGTTTCAGCCCGTGTGTGTGTGTGTATGTATGTGTGTGTTCACCTCATGTTACAGCTCATTATTGTACATGTTGCATATTTTACCTAATGGTATGGAATGCAAAATGTTTTACTTTTGGTAATGTTACTGCTTCATGTTGGGTTTAGTGACTGCGGTCAGCTGTGAATGGTTACCATTGAGAAGTTTAGGGTTTGAAGTTGGATTGTCTTACCATCCGCCCCCCACCCCCTCGTCTTTTTGGCAATGGCTTTGTCCCGGTTTGTTATCTCAGAGGAATGTACATCTGTGACTGAACAGTGCAGGGTTCTGCTGCGGAGGCCAGACTCGATTTCTGAACCTGATGCTCTGTCGTCCATAGCGTGACTGGAGTCCCTGCTTCTCTGTTTATTAGAGTCGTTTATCAATACGCTAAAAACAAACGAATGCTCACTTTTACTCACTTTTACGTCGATGTATCCGACAATAATTGGTAATATGATACACTGTGATATTTAAACTGTGTAGTATTGTTATCGAAATACAGTCGCTACAGTCATGTGGCGCTCCTTTCTGGCACACTGCTGAGATAAAGAGCAGAAAACAGCTGGAGGACCATGTTGGCTAAATCTAAATATTTCCCAGAAAGGGCAACAACATAATTCTGCTTACCAGAACAGAAATCCATGCAGTGAGGTAGAAAAAATGAGTGTTAGCTGTCAAGCCTAATAATGCAACACAGCATAGATAGGCATTTGTGCAGTGCCTCGAGATCATAAACTAGTTGCATTACCAAAGAAAAGCACGTATTCCTACTTACTCATCTCGTCAGCTACGCATGCGCAGTCTTTTTCACTGTTCACGATTAATAGTCATGCCTATCTTATTCGCCATTTCCACAGCTGCATTTATCCAGCTGGCATAACTGAATTCAGTACAGGAACTCGTGCGTTAAAAAAAAAAACCTTTTTAAAATGCTAACACGAGGTTCTGTTTCATCTGTTCAGCGAAGTACTTATTTGAAAGAACATTACTACAGTATCTTAAATCTTGATTAAATGTTAGCTACTGTTAAATAAATGTAATATTGCTGCATACGTATTTGTGACTCACTAACACATCTAAAGAACATCCGGATAAAAAAGCTTGGTCATGGGAAAGCTTGGAATCCTGTTGTTTTAAGCTCGTGGGACACAGTGCTGTGACGGTCGGACCATTTCATCCTGTCCAAAACGCTGAATGTGCGTTACGTGGCATTACTGGAATGAGGGTGTTAGATTGAAAGTGTGAAAAGGAAGGAAAAGCAGACCTTGGTTAGAAAGTCTTTTGTTGGAATTTGTGTAGCAAACATGCACTGTATGAACGTGTTAAAGACATGTGTTTTAGTTAGAACTGACATATACATTTAAACATACTAGTTTAATAACCAGAGTTAGAGTTTCAGGAATGGCTAATGTCAGATATTTTTTATAACAGTAGTATGGGTGGGCCATATGGCAAAAATATCTTATCATCATACTTTCTGTGATACATGAATAGCTGTGAGTATATTATTAACAAACTGAAAAAACCTAAAAAAAAAAAAAAGAAAACTTTTTAAATTGTTATTTCACACTGACATGGAGGAAAATATATTTAAAAATCAAGCAAAATGTTAACATTTTCCAATTTTAAATATTCAGTATAAAATTTAAACACAATCAGCTTCTTACAGGTAGAGTTTGTAATTGTTATTAAAATATTATAACAAGAAAAGTGTATTGTGATATCAGGGTTATAAGATACGCTATATCTACTCATTTTGGCATTAAGTGTCAGTGGACATTGCATTTCTCCATTAAGAGTGCCATTTTTTATTCTTCACTTGTACACATAACTTGTAGAATATGTAGAACACAGCAAATGTGTATTAAGTCGGAGAGAAAACCTGTGTGGAAAACTGACCTCTGGTTGGGTGGGCTTGTTTGTGTTTTGATGGGCCTTCTGTCAGTCATTTTATAGACTCTCTATGGGCCACCATAGATCCAGGGGGCGGAGCTTTGTGAACATGGGCAAGAATGGGGGCATGGGCTCAAGGAGTAAAAAAAAAAATTGAAATTTCAAACCCACTTAACCGTTAGAGATCTAATATTAAAAAAAGAAGCCTAATCTAATCTAATCTAAACCTAATCTTACCTAATTTACTTTTAACATTGGCATTCATTTGGTTATTGAGCTCAGTTTGTTTGACAGATTCGTCTTTCATGCTTGCTGATTGATTGTTTTAGTGTATTCAAGCACATGTGTAATTATTCACTGTTCTTTTACTTCATTGTAGAAACTTTATTAGTGTGAGTAGGTGTTCAGGATGTGCCTACAGTAGACCTAATGAGGATCTGATGTAGTGACACTGAATGATGAAGCACCCAAAGGCCTTTTTATCACTTTGTTACTACAAACTGGTGGTGTTTTTCCACTGCCTACTCAAAAACAAGAACCAGCCCAGACAGGAGCCAAAAGAACACGAGGTACGTGTTTGCTGTCCGCCAACTTGAGAGGCAGTACATGTGACATCGTCATCATTACGGCACTGTTTCAAAGTTGGAAGAATTTCTTGTTTTTGCTTTCATTGTCATTCATTAAATTGTTAAAGCAAGATCCACACACACACACACAAACACACAGTTGCTTTTATTCAAATTAAAATAAAGTTAAAAATATGACAAACAAATTAAACTTATTTTGCATTTCAAGGAATGAGGCTAGTCTATTTTCTGGTTAAGTGAAATTACGCTTACGTATATATGCGTGCACTGAGCACATTTCCTGTTCCAGGTTCATTTGTTTCTCCCTGCTCTTTGAACCATGACAAGCAGTGAATTGTTTTATTGTCTGTGTCTGTCCTTGCAGCAACACGCAGATAAGACATGGAGCACAGTGTAGTTGTACTCTGGAATACTGTTCCCAATACTGCTGGAGATTATTATAATTTCTTTCTGGCATATTTATGAACATATTTATGTATAAGAAAATCAAACATTCTTAATATAGTAACATGCTTTGTGTAAATGGTAATAACAGCCTAGATGTATTATGTAAAACTAGAAATGATACCTGAAGAGGGATTTCAACTGATACACAGAGTCAACAGTCATGTCACACATTACGGTCATATCACACACTACGATTTCAAGCTAGATTTGTTACAGAATCATATCAGATTGCTTTTCTCCCCCCGATATCTAATCAAGCATTTTCTGCTGATATCAGCCTAATAGTTTTTATTGGATATTGGGTCTAGCCATTGTAAACGTACCTAATAAAAGTCTCGGATGATTAATGTGTAGCACGTGTCCCATCCTGAATTTTGTGATTCAGCATCCAGGTGTGGTGTGCTGCTAACTCTGAAGCACACAAGAGACTCCAGTGTCTGTGTGTTTGAATGAGGCTCCTCCAGATGCACCACCTGGATGTCCTGAATGGCTCGTGAGTAGAGGAGCCTCTCTCATCCTCATCCTCTCTCCTGCTAAAGCCTATTGAGATGAGGCCGGTGGGCTGGCACGCTCTCACAAAGCCAGATTGTGGTGTCCGGGTCTGGCAAGCACTCAGGAGCTCAATCAGGGCCTGGAAGCTGATCAGGGCACGCCATTCTCTTTATTCTACGGTATTCAGGAAAGGAATGTGTCTCCTCTCTTGTGAAGCGTGGTGGAAGCACAACGCTTCTTCACTAGGTTGATTTGGTGCTAGAGCAGCACCTCAGCTCTCTGTAAGAGTTCAGGTACCAGTGTAACGGTCAGGCAGAACCGTGACAGTCACCTAGTGCACAAAGGAAACCTGGGCTGTTTTTTTACCTAGTGGTCTGTTTGCCTGGTCTGAATCCGAGTATAATTTGTACTTATGGTGCCCTTTCATTTATCAACTAGGCATATACCTATGAAAAATGTAAACAAATATGTTGCAAGGGTGCATAGAAATGAAGCAGGAAAACACAAAGCTGGTGCAGAGAACTAAATAACAAAATAAGTGGCAGATTTAAAGACCTCAGATCAGATATCCAAAATTTATCTAGGTCTGTTCTCTGACACTTGTTTTTGAAGCCTGCTTCCAAAATACATCGGCCACAATTCAGAATAAACAGACTGTAGGGTAAAACCAGGATTGAATCAGTTTCTCGGTGCTTAGAAGTGGATCAAGATGGCTTCTCTCTTCCAGGTGATTGGTTGTGTGTAGTAGCTATGTTCACACCTGCCTAAATGAACCACACCATGGGGTGAGGGTTCGAGTCAAACAGACTTACTGCATATGTAAATGTGTTACTGTCTATTGCATTCAAAATTAGTCTACACAAAACACAGTTTTTTTTTTTATAGAAGGAAGCCATTGTTCCTGCAAAGGTTTATGTTAGATCGCAGTTATGTTTGGTTGAAATTGTAAATACTAAGCAATCATAATTCTAAGCTATATAATACATAGATTCCATTCCAATGTGACACTCTGCTGACATTTTGAAACAGACTTTTGTGATTAGTTGCAAGGCCAAAATTCCAGCTGTGGTGTTCCGAGTGTGTTATTTGGGTTTCCACTTCTCCAAAAGAGTTATTTAGATAAATTACGTTTCCCCAGTAACTTAATTTCATATACGATGTTTTAAATACCCAATGTATATAAACGTTTGCATTGCCAGAACAATTGTAAGTTCTTCAGCAAACCAAAACCACAGCTCTTGCTTGTTTTTTTAGTCTTGGAGTCTCATGTGCACCACGTTTCTATATGCACATACTGAATGTCCTCAGTGACTTCTGCCTTTGCTGAACCTCGACACGGTTCACCGACCACAGAGAATAAATCTAAAATATTATTGCTTTCACATCACCGCCAAATGTTATTTTTACTATTTAGCCATTTGCCCTGCTGTGCTCTTTGAGTTTCCGTGCCAGGGCTTTTAATGGAGTCTGGGGGTTGGGAGGTGGTCAAAATAGTTGCCATTTAGAAAAATCTACTTATATGCCATGTCCACTTTTTGCATTTACATCAAACGTCTTTTTATTTAATGATTACTGAAATAAATTTTATTTTTCAGTTCCATAGCTGGTATAATGAATGATGCACTATTTTTTTCCACTACAAATTATATTTGCAGTTGAATTACAGTGTAACCACACTCACTATGAATTTCATTTCATTGCTTAAAAGTATTTCCCGTCCCTCACAGGCACTGCAGAAGTTGGCTTCTCAGTATCTGAAGAGGGAATGGCCCGGGGTCCAGTCAGAAGAGCAAAAAGACTACAGGTAAATTAACGTGTGTTAATGTGTGGCTGCAAATGCGTTCAACATAGTCAACATTCAGAATACATGGCTTTGTTCGTACAATATACTCAAATCAAATGATAGACAGTTTGTGGTTTTCTGTTCCTGTTTAGGATGAATTTTATTGGTGTAATGTTTTATTTGAAACACCACTTCTGAACAAGTAAAGGTTTTGTGTATGGTTGTTTGCAGGAACGTTTGCATAGTATGGAGGGCGTATCTAGAGGGTGTAGTGAAAGTGACCCAGTCTCGGATCAGTGGCTGTGACAGCTACAGGAGCCAGATTTCGGAGCCTATCAAGACTTTCCGAGTGCACAAAGAGCAGCAGCTAAAAAAGGTACGCAGCTTGTGAAGCTACTCAGGGAGATGAAAGCTATTGTTATAAAGTTGCTTGCTGTCATCATTCGGGATATCCTGGAAAGAAATGTAAAACCTTACGCAGTATAACATGCCACGTCTCGTTTGAATCTACATTTTACTCTCATTTAATCTACATTTTTGTGCCTTAGTCTATCGAGCAGCTCACGCGGGTTCAGGCCGAGCTGCAGGATACGGTGAAGGACCTGACCAAGTCCAGAAAGAAGTACCAGGAGACGGAGCAGATGGCCCAGGCCGTGAGGGAGAAAGCAGATATGGAGGCAAAGTATGTTTGCTGAGCACTGCTGATCATCTCTGTGATATTAGCTCACACGTCATGTTTGTCCTCTAAGGGCAGATGAATGATCTCTGACCCCAGTCTGCCTTCTAACCAGTTGGTGAAGTTTAATAATGTATTATAGTGTCCATGACTAGGAATACTGCCATATACCAAACAAAGGTTATCATGCTTCTTGTTATGTCAGGAAATCATAAGTTTGTGAAAGGCAAGGCTGGCCATAAAAGCCTGTGAATTGTGGCTCAGATAAAAGTCTATGCATTTCATTTTACATTCTACAATTCACAAGGATTTTGTGTGATTATATGGATAAAACTGTGTATTGTGTCAAGCAGTTTTCTAAAACATGGTGATATTTGTTTATTTCATTTGCCAGATTTCTAATTACAAATATGAATAGGTTTAATCTTCAGTCAGTAATGACTACAACAGGGTATAGTGCCAATGTTTGAGCTTGGCTATGAACCAGACAGGACAATCTCCTGGATTATAGTAATACTGATGATTAAAGAGTAACATAGACTGATGTGTTAAATGAAATAGCTGCTGACTATTTCCATTAGAAGTTCCCTTATAATGTGTCCTATCATGTTTGGGTATATATATGATTTCACCTTGCACTTGTATGTTAGTAAGACAGTGCCATCTGAGGAGATTTCCTTTTGGCATTGGCACGAATAATATTGCAGTCTGTCTGCAGTTATAGGATTTATAGCATGAGTGCAGAATTTGTTAAACAAGTGTCACCTTCCCCAACACACACACACACACACACACATTTCCACACAGGCCAGAGAGAGAAAGAGAGAGGTCGACAGTGGCCTTTCCTTGTTCTGTGAAAAAACAACAGAGGAAGTCACACCTGAGGAGGAAGCGGTGCATTCTGGAGTCATGATGAAAGACAGATTTGCCATTGTTTACACAGCCATTGTGTTGCCCATTTTTCCGCTCTAAATATACCTTTTCTGTTCTCTCTATCTTTACGTGTCCCAAGGTCCAAACTCAGTCTGTTTCAGTCCAGATCCAGCTTAAAAAGAGCAAGCGTGAAGGTGAGTGGAGCAGTTACAATAAACTGCCAGTTTATGCATTAATACTTCCAATCTGTGTTAGTTTAATGCTTGAACTGATGCCCAAGTTGGCTTCCTTTTATTCATTTGAATAAATGTTCAAGAACATACACATTTTGTTCTTTTTCCAGTTGAAAGCCAAGAGAAATGAGTGTAACTCCAAAGCCACCCATGCCAGGAACGAATATCTGCTTACTCTGGCCGCAGCCAACGCCCACCAGGGCCGTTACTATGAGACAGATCTGATCAGCTGCATTAAGGTGACTCTCCATTTCTCACCCTGTTTTTAACCTCAGGTCAGTTCAGGAAGTTGAGTCACAACAAACAGAGCAGTTGGCCAACATGTGAATAATGGTGGGTGGCATACCAGTAGAAATAAGATGCCAGTAGAAATAAGACACTCGTAGAAAGAAAGCACTGGAACATATTTTTAAACAAGTTAAAAAAAAAAAAAAAGTGAGGGTTTTTTTTTTTTTTTTTTTTCTCACTTCACTGAAAAATCAGATTAACTTAACATTAGCTATCTAACTGTCCTCCTAACTAGCTAGCTAAATATCTAGTCAGCAAAATAGCATTGCAAAATAGCAATGATCTACTTTTTTCTGCAGAAATTTCTCACAAGTCAAGAAATTTTTTGGCTAGTCAACCAGCATGAGCCAGGTAGGACCATCATGGAATTCACGCTGGTGTAAACTGTTTTCAGCAGGGTAGTCACAGCTTCCCAACAAATAAACGCTATCGTTTTCCAGCTCGGTTCCAATCCAAGTGCACAAACTTCACTATTTTGTCTGAAAGTCTAATAAGGTTTTTCTAAGCAGGAATCATTTCTAAGAGAATGCACTCAGACACACCCACAAACCACTTGAAGATAACTTTATTATTTATTTTTTACTTAGATAACTACTAAATTGGGATTTAGGAAATTTGACTTCAGCTGAGAAATATTCACAATGTCTCATGAAAGCCCATGTGTATGAGATCCACAGAGAGCATCTTTCCCTTATCATTTAATTTACAGCACCCTAATGTGTCAGAACAGCAAGATACGTAATGCATAACACATATTTACAAGGTTTTGACAACCAAGCAAGTGTGCGAACAACCCTAAATGAATATTCCACCAGTACAGCCAAATTCAATTTTTAGTTCAGTGGTACAGCTTTGTTGTTTTGTTTAACCCCAGATCTTGGATGGCAGCGTGTATGAACACATGAAAGGCTATCTGATTTCACTGTGTCAGACCGAGCTGGAGGCATCCCACGTCGTTCAGGACACCTTCAACTTCCTGCTGGAGAAGTCCAGTGGGGTGAGTGGAACACACTTGCACACATGCACACGTGCCTTGGAAAAATACACAGACAGCGCAGTGGCCTCATGGGTGCTGTTGGGAATTTGATCTGGCTGTAAAACGCAGCCAGATCAAATCCCACTGCATACACAACGGCATTTGTAAACAGCATTTTACATTATGTTTCACCACAGTTTGGGTCTTAATTGGACCCCTCTGCACAATATTCACTTTAAATGCACCTTAAAAGTTAGACACTGGAATTGGAGCTGTGGCCGACATCTGCAGAAAAATGCACAAGGCTCAAATAAATCATTGTCCACTGGCGCCAAGTCAGAGTGTCTCATTAATTACACTGATGCAGAAAGTATGTATTCGTGCAAGTGCCAGCACTGATGTGTGATAAAACCTCACTCGCTGTTATCCCAAATGTTGGTCCGTAATTTATCTAGAATGTTGAACAGAGGCACTTAGTCGTATTAGAGTTGTTCTGATTTGGAGCCAGTCATACATCTTAGTAACATGATGAGCTTTAGAGTTTGTTTCCATAGGTCTCAGAGTGACCTTATCCTTGGTCTAGTGTGTCGTCTGTGTGGTGTGTGTTCACACAGAGTTAAGTTTCAAAACACGCACACACACAGGTCCTCTTTCACACTGAGCCCGGTTGGCGTGGTCAGAGAGGATCCACAGATGTTGCATTACTGCGTGGTTATAATATAACCAATCATTGATAAGTACATTTCAAAACTATAACATTTTTTTTTTTTTTTTTTATGTGCAGGTTATGCAGGACTTTCACCAGGAGCTCTTTATCCAAGAGAACCCTGTGTTTCAGAAAGCTTCCTCCTTCAACTTTCAACCCTGTGACAGTGATTCTGTAAGTTCTTCTCTTCCAGAGACATTTTACACAAGGCTCGTGGGTCATGAAGCATAGCTTCGAAAGTCTGTGGGTAAACTCTGCTTAATATTTAGCTTCAGCCACTTATATGTAATGTCACTTTTAGTTGACATACTTTGTGTATTTGATGTAGTCCTTTAAAAACAGATTTAGAATGATCATACTGCTAATATTCTGCAAACTGGTATCTGTTGCCACTCCTTTCAGTTAGCCTTCTCTCCCCTGTTCTCCCACCTTTAAGCGCTCTCTCTCTCTCTCTTTCGTTGGACCCAGTTCTCCACTCGGGCCCCGGGACAGTCTCACACTGGATAATTTGTTCAAGCATCAAGCCTCTTTTTGTTTTGTTTTCCTTTTCTTTCCCTCTCGAAATCAAACAAGCACCACCCTGTTCCGAGTGAAAATATTAGTGACGCGGCACTTCCCTCACTGAGACGGAAGAGTCCAGAAAAGCGTGGCCAGGGTGAAGAGGAGCGGAGCCGCAGGGAGGCCTGTAAAAGGGAGCTTTGTGAGGGTGCATTGGGCGCAGCGTGTGTAGTCTAGCCGACGCTCCTCCGCCCCTCTCGCCACATAACATCTGAGAGCAGGAACCACACGCCACCTTCCCTTTGGCTCCACGCTCCCTGACGCTCCTCCCAAATCTAAACCTGCCACCACTGTACGGCATTGATTCCAGAAATTATCAAACTGGAAAAAAGATCTGTGTGTTTTAAAAATGTAATTAGCTCATAATCTAGGTTTAAGCATTTGATAAGTTTGTTTCGTAGCTTGGGCAGCTGTGTTAACAAGAGTTTAAAAAATAATTGTACGAATATTTGGTTAGTTTTATCAAAGTTTTGCTCGTTATTCTAAGTCTAAGTTTTAAGCATGTTTAAAATATTTATATATGATCTATTACATAGATTACAGGTCTAGAAACATTCTCTGGAGAAGAAAAACATAAAAAGACAGCTGGTACATTCAGGTTCGAGGCAACAGCAGCTGGTCTGTTCTGTGCCACACATACCCAAAATAAGCGAATGCTTGTCAATGGTCCCATTCTTTAGCCAATTGCATCACCAAAGTCTGTTTAGTTGGTCAATATTTAGACGTCTGTCCACAGGCATGCTCCAGTATGGATCCCCTCCTCTCTGGGTTTTTGAACTGTGTTTGTCCAACTTGTCACAGGCTTCTATTTGTTATGTTATTGAATATTTGGGTAATAAATTGTGAAGACGTGACACTTTTAATAGCACATTTTGAAGGTCTTGACATGTTTTTTTTTAACCCCCGAGTGGAACGTTACTAGAAACTATATAGCATATGTGTCATGTTATCATAGTGGACCAAAAAGAGTTTTATTGCCATGTGTAGATAAAAACTGAAATCTAGCAGTAAAATGTCCTGGTCCACTGTTGCGCTTAGAAGCTCACCTTAACAGAAATCTGCCTTATTTACACCATCATTGTGTTTTAATTCATTTTTTTTATCAAATAATTTGAATGTTTTCTCTGTGCCAATGGGTTTCTCTGGTTTCCTCGCACCTCCCGAAAATATGTCAGTTGGCTATGATAAATTGCCTCTAGGTGTGAATGAGTATGTGAGTGTGTGTGTGTGTGTGTGTTTGGCATCCCATCCAGGGTTCGTGCCTCGTGCCTAGTGTTCCAGATCCACCATGACCCTGACCAGAATAAAGTGGTTACTGAAGATTATCTATAAAAGAGTACATTTATTTATCCAGATTTATCATGGACAAAGACAAAGCCTGTATCTGAAATGTCATGAGCTGTTTGTGAAAGTGTTTATACCGGGAAACTTGGTGGCGTACTCTTAATATTTGGATAATTTAGAAACATCAGAAAATTAATTCTGGAATGCATTTTGCACTCAGCATTTGAAGAAGATGAGCAATCAGAAGGCACTGCGGTTTGAATTTTTCTAAATACCTACAATGCAGACAGAAATGATCAGAAGAAACTTGTGATTTGGGCTTTTTTAGGAAAATGTTAATGAACAGTTTGAGTCGTTATGACACGATGAATATTCAGTTAATCCACGCTCAACTACATACCATATAGCGTAAGAATACGTAAGAGTATGCTTGGGTAAGAGTATGCTTGTGTTTAATACAGGGGTCTTCAATTTTATCCACAAAGTGATTCCACTTGTTTAGTTAGTTGTTTTTGTTCTTCAAATGACTATTAGATTTCTCTACTATATGGCTCCTGCAGCCTTTGCGGATAAGGTGGACAAGGCTGGGTTTAAGCCTCGTCTGAATCTCTGGCAATCAGTTTAGTTTGGCTACATCTCAACCCTGTATTACCACAGTAAATAGTATATAAAAAATAGTACTCCATAACAGGTACTCATACAAGGCTTTCTTTTTCTGTGGTACTGGGTGATACTCGGAGCATTATTTCTATTCGCACAGGCATATAACTACATGCATGTCTGGTATTTGATGTATTCTTTGCAATGTGTTCAAGTGTTCAGCTTGTAACAGGAGATGAGCTTGGGACTGTAACATTTCTCTCCTATGATAGGTAACGCAGTTAGAGAAGGAGAACGGCACGGCAGAGGAGCACAGTCTGAATAAAGAGGCACGGAAGTGGGCCACCCGCGTTGCCAGGGAACACAAGAACATAATCCACAGTCAACGGGTAAGAGACATATACGCTGAAGGCAAGAGGTGTCAGGATGTCAAGGAGAGTGTTGACTGTGTGATTTTGTGTTTGTAGTCTCTATCAGAGTGTGAAGGGATGCCTCAGCAAGAGCAGAACTCCAGTGAATTAGAGCTAAAGATGGAGGAGGCGAAAGAGAGCATACGAAAAGCAGAGGTAAGGAGTGTGTGTGCTTAGATTAATAATGTATCACCTGTTACCTGCTGGTAATCTCATGTTAGTTAAATTGCACCATGGCTAGTCCTTGGGCACCTCCTTCTGGTCAGTGATCCAGAATTTCATCTTTCAATTTAAATACAACCTCTCAGCTGTACAGTAGTGCAATTGAAAATATTAGGGAAATACATAATTGGCATTGCCACTGCGGTAAAACTGCAGATGAACAGATACGTAACTGAGAAATCAGCAAGGAATGGGGGGAGTAGCATTTTATCCTCTCTCTGCAGACAGTGAAGCTGAAGGCCGAGGCTCGCCTGAACCTGCTGAGAGACGTGGGTGTGGCCGTGGACACCTGGATAAAGAGCGCCATGAACCAAGTGATGGAGGAGCTAGAAAATGAAAGATGGGCCACAATGACAACTCATGATGCTTCTCTTTCTGTAAGTCAGAAAATTTTCAGTCATGCTTTAATAGCAATAAATGAGTCCAATAAAAATCTTAATATGTTTAAGCCTTTTTTTTAAATTTGCTTCTAGAGCACAGCAGATTTTGACAGAGAGGAGGACGAGGAGACGGAGGACATGGAAACTCTAGATGATAGCAGCTCCAGTCCCTCTAGCACCTTGAGAAACTACCCGCTGACCTGCAAAGTGCTTTACTCGTATCAGGTCTGTTTCCATGAATCTGCAATTCTAGGATTACCTGTTTTTGTCAGCATTTTGATCAAAAATTATTCACTAAAGACATTTATTTTTTTTTTGCATCCAATAGGCGTCACAACCAGATGAGCTAACTATTGAGGAGCAGGAAGTGCTGGAAGTCATAGATGATGGTGATATGGAAGACTGGGTTAAGGTACAGTGCACATAAGACATACTGACTAATTTGTTAACTGCAGATTGTATGGTTTGTAAACTGTTATTGAAATAGTGACCTTTGAATACTTACATTGCATAAGCCTGCAGTATACAACTAAACACTCTGTTTTATTGATTAGTGACCACCTGAGAGATTACAGATTTCTGTTTTTATAAATCAGCATTGGCATGGTTTAAAGAGAATCACATAATTTTGGTCAAATTTATGCAGACCAAACGTAAAACATGGCATGAGTTCTCCTGTTTGTTTTATTGTGTTGCAAGGCGTTACTGTTTAAGTGCAATATGTCATTTTTGAACATAAGTGCACCTCTAACATCAACACTACACTGTTACTTGGTTTATAAGAAACTCTTCAGCTATGTCAGACTCCGTGTTGGTGTTTTCTTTAGGCCAGAAACAGAGCAGGGCAGGTGGGCTATGTGCCTGAGAAGTACCTGCAGTTGCCCTCCTCTAACAGTCTACTGAGCATGCTTCAGTCCCTGGCAGCTCTGGAGACACGCTCGCACTCCTCCAATAACTCCACCGAGCAAGAACCCGAGTCTGCCACTGAGCATGCCCAGACCAGCCCCAACGGAGACAACAGCGGTGAGCAGCCAGTAAACACTACATAGCATACCATGTGGATGCTGTCATCGGTAGTGATAACATACATGTAGTCTGAGTTATGTAATCTGATTACACAAATCAAAGACATGTATTCAGAGGAGGTTTCTATTGAGAATCTGAACAGTATCTGAACAGTTTATTCACTGTATATCATCAAGATACATTTTTTGCCGTAAATGAATCACAATCTATTAATTCATAATTTAGTGAGTTTGCCTTTAAACTGCACATCACTTCAACTGAGATACTTTTGTGTTGCACCTAAAATGCAAATTGTTTCTTATCAGCTCTCAGAATGGTGATGTGTAAGTTAATGAACCAGATTTCCTTAGTACATGTCATTAATGCATTTTGTAAAGAAGTAAGCACTTCCCTTGACTCCTTTCTGTAATAAAAGAACCTACTTTTGCTATCTTTTTGTAACCTTACAGAAATCTTTCGAGTTTATTCTACATGTAATAACCTTGGATAATAATCTTTGATTATAGAAAAAAGTAATCCAATGTAATCAGATTAGATATTATTAAAACCCCCTAAAATATTACTTATATTAATTATAACACCTTTCTTGTCATGTGTATCAATACTGAATATTTCATCAGTGTGTGAGACTACCACAACACAATTTTATATTCATATTCATATTTAATATCAGGTGGTGACCTATAAAGAGTTTACAAACAAGCTTGTTATTGTGAAGAGTTTACAAACAAGCTTGTTATTGCAGATAGTGTGAAAATAAAGTGGATTATCGTTATAGATATTACAGCTGCAAAAACTCAGGAATTACATGTTCCACAGAATCCACAAACTTTTATGATCTCACTGAACACACCCAACACAAAGCAAACAGATAAAAGGATGGAAAGATTGGTCTGTACATGTTGCACCACTCAGACAAAAAAAATGTTATCAGTTCAAAATTCCATCCCTCTGCTGGTTGTATGTGGTAATGCAAAGTCACGGTGATGATACCTAATGCACTTATGTTGTTGCCAGAATGCCACATCATTGTGCTTCCTCCCTCTCTTTGACACAGTGCACTTTGCGAAGGCATTGTATGATTATGAGGCTCAGACTGAGGACGAGCTCTCCTTTCCCGAGGGAGCCATCATCCGCATTGTGAACAAAGACAACCAGGAGGACGACGGCTTTTGGGAGGGCGAGTTTAACGGCAGCGTAGGGGTCTTTCCTGCCGTTCTGGTGGAAGATCTGGCCGCACCAAATGGCGAGGACAAGCACACGGGCGTGGAGACACAGGTGTGTACAGACAGGCGCATATACTCAAGTTTATGTATAAATACACAGTGCTAAAAATCTTATACAGCACATTCCTATATGTTTTATGGATTCTACAGTTATGTAAATAGCACTAACTAAATTACAAACTGTGTATCTTGTGTGCCCAGGAGTCTCCGTGTAATCAGAGTCGTCCTTCTCGTCCCCAGTCTATGACCCAGTACCAGCCTTCGTCCTGCAGTAGTCCTGTCTCCAGTCCTCTTGCCACTCCCACTCTGCCCTCTCCCATCTCCAGCCCAGCCAGCTCCTCAGCCTCCCCTCTCGCCAGCCCACGCTCCCTTAACGGCTACCACAGACCAGCCCCGGCACCCCCCAAAGCACCCAGCAACAGTAAGAAACACAA
Organism: Pangasianodon hypophthalmus; assembly: GCF_027358585.1. Taxonomy (NCBI): domain Eukaryota; kingdom Metazoa; phylum Chordata; class Actinopteri; order Siluriformes; family Pangasiidae; genus Pangasianodon; species Pangasianodon hypophthalmus. The sequence goes on along the minus strand of NC_069726.1, from coordinate 4,165,960 downwards.
CTACATTAGCACTGTGTGAACATTTTAAATGATTGTGGATAATCTCATTTTGGATCAATTGTTGCCAAGCTGCAACAATTTCTATCTTGTAAACTTCTTTAGCTATTGTTTGAAAATTGTCATGTGATTCCTACTTAAATATAAAAAGTCTTAAACATGTTAAGATTCTAAATACAGTCTTTAGATGCAGTCCTAGTATATATTATTTTTATAAATTGGAATAAACCAATAAAAACTAGTGTGCTTATCACAAAAATATCATTCGGGGTTCAGGTTTTTTTTTCTTTTTTCCTGCTGCCTAAGAAGAACAGTGAAACACCCATTTTCACCCTTTAGTAATGTACTACTTTTGGTTAGTCTAAACATTTACAGATACTATTCAAACTGGTCAGTCACTGTGCTTATTCTGTCTCACATAGACCACGCCCACAACTCCACACCTCCACCCAGGTACCCTGCAGACAGCAAACCAGGAACACTGAGGCCTGTAAGCACCACAGAATTAGTCTGTACTCTCAAAATTCTATAAAGAAATACATACAGCTTGATATTTATGGTCTTTTTTTTTTTTCATTATAGGTGCGTGCTGCACCTCCACCTCCCAAACAGCAGGCCCAGGGTCAAGTGCAGAAGAAAGAAGAAGTCGAGATCACGCTGGTGTAAAGACGCCGCCCTGGTGGTCGCTCCCTTATTTCACTTGACCGCCGTGGCAGACTCTCAGCCTACTCCGGGTGGAGGAACGCTTCGGGGTTGGAACATATCAAAATGCAAATGGTAGCAGCAAGGAAAAGCCGGATGCATCTGGAATGCATTTTGCAAACAGCTGAGTTTAACCAAGCCAGAGATCCCTTCACGTGATCCGCTTCCATCTTCCCTCCTCTGTTTTGTCTTCTGTATTGAAGTCAATAGCTGAGTGCTGAGCACGCTGGGGGATCGGTGACAACCAGTGGATCAGCAGTCAGTGGAAAAACCCTGTGGTTTTCATTTCAAGTTTCAAATTTCAGATGAATTTCTTACAGCTGACGTTTGACTCTTCCGTTTACTTCCTGTGGAACAGATTCCCAGTGTGACAGGAGCTGGCCTTCCCAGCCGAGAACATGACTGGAAGTAAAATAGACTTCTTCAAGGGAAAAGTGGCAATTTCATTTCAGTGCATTTGAAATTAGTATGAATTTGTAAGTATGTACGTGTGTATGGATGTTTTTTGTTGAATAACTCTCTTTGTAAAACACTATTTGAATGCAGATTTAAAATAAGTATGGGTTCACGACTAACACATATCGACCATCTTGAATCTAACGTGCTTTTTCTGTGGTTAAACAGTATTTTTATTTTTAGAAATGTCCTTTATGGTTTCATATCAGAACTGTCTGCTGACTTCGAAGGCTGTGGGAGGTTTCGTGAAAAGAGCTAGAAAGGTGACTTCATAGCTCTCAAAGCAAGAGCAAGAGAGTGACTTATTGAGATAGAATTTCCCTGGCAAGGCTCAAAAAGCACTTTAGTGTTCAGAGTTATAGAGCATTTCAGTATTATTGCTTGTGGAGTCCGCTTTGTCAATATATTATTTAGTTCATGCTGCTAGTCCTGATAGTTTAGATTCCACCGTTTTTGGTTTAATGTAATTTATTTCCATGAAATTATTAATATGTAACACTCTTATTCTCTAACACGATTTTCTTTAAACCAGATAGTTTACAGACGGCCTGAGGCATAGAGGAATACTATACCTATAACAGTCGTGTTCTGAGGTTCTGCATTTGTTTTATTAATTGCAGGTTTAGAAAGGTGATGATTGTTTTGAAATGTAGTTAGCTAGAGCAACATTAAAACCTATATTTTTGTGTCTCTTGAGATCTGTTGCATGTATTTTTTTTCATGAGTTTACAGTTTATTTTTCCCATTTTCAATATCAGGTGTTTGAGTGGATGTTTATTTCTCAACGCTGCTTAAAGCACCCAAAACGAACTCTGTTGCCTTAACAACAGCATCAAAAGAGAAAAGTCATGTATGTATTTATCATGTAAAAATGATGAATAATAAAAGTGTAAAAGACGCTTTCCTAAGTGATCTAAGACTCCCTCATGGCAAGGTTTGTCAAGTATCTGGGAGACATCCAGTACAAAAAGATTCTGCTATATTCCTTTTGATGTTTGGTGCTACAGTGTTTTATTGTTTAGCTTATACAGTGTGAGCTGACCCCTGCGATGGCCTGGCGTCCCATCCAGCGTGTATTCCCACCCCGCTTCCCAGTTTTCCCGATCCATCAGGACCCTGACCAGGATAAAGTGATTACTGAGGATGAATGAATGATTGGCTGCAATGGCAGCAGTGTTTTGTCTGTCAGCAGGAAGCTCGGCTAAATTCCTCAGGTACCTCTATAAATAAGCCCCTGTGTTAGATTGCTAGCTAAGCATTTTCAAATCACAGTGAAGTGTAATAACAGTAAGAGGGAATATGATGCAAAATATTAAAATGTTTGTATGTTACCAAATTGAGTTTTATATAAAAAAAAAAAATACTGAAAGGTTTGAGTGATCAAACCAATCTGACTACTCTCAGGGTGTGGACTAATATTCTAATGAGCACCTTGATTGATATCTATCTGTTCAAGAATTTTAGACAGCTACACCACTCAAACAGAATTAAACAGAACAGCATAAGCAAGATCTAACTTATTTCAGAATTATCACATTTCACCAGGTTAACATTAACTTGCTAGTTTGCTAGCATACAAGCTATGTGGGTGGGTGGGTCAAACATTTTTCCCAAAATAGTACCATACACTTTACAGCTAAAGGAGAAATGTGCTGGAACAATAAATTTGAACATGTTGCACATACAGAAAGTAACTTGAAGTCAATGGCCTCAACCATGCAAACTGGAAAGGCCTGTAGGGTATGTTCATGGTGTTAAAAAGTTCACACCTAGATTTCTGAAAGACAACAAGGGGGGTATAACAGAAGTAACCTACATAAAGATCACTGAAAATGAGTGTTCTGTTCTGTTCTTCATAGCTAAGCACACTGTGATTTTGGTTCTCAGCCCAGTCCAGTAAGCATGCTGTCATTATAGACAGTGTACATATTGTAGATCGTGCGTAAAAAAAAGTCAATAGACAAGAGAAATCTATTTTATGGCATTTAGGAGCTAGCTAATAAACTGCCACTTTACATAAATGTCCGTCAGCTAAATCTGATGGTTGTATATTGCAGATAACAGAGTATACAGATGTTCACACAGCCAGGATTTAAAAAAAAAAAAAAAAAAAGATGTGGTGTGAACAGTACAGCAATTATGGGAATTTAAAAGTCACAGTGTCCATAAAGGTGTATTTCAAGAGCTAGTGTTTGAGAACAGTGTTCTTAAGTCAATCATCTGGAAAATCAAATTAGCATAAGTATTGGGGGATTTAATGTATTTAATTTTAGGGGGCTTATTAAAATAGCTGATATTTTAGCACGAACACTAACTAGATATGACTGTTAGCATTTGTGACATTTATCTGACTTAACATTACAAACAAGCATTGAACATTTGACATCAATTCTTACAGAAACACCAAGGGATTTTAAACCACACTGCAGATTTTATTACAATAATTGAACAGCAACAGTTTATAAAATGCACAACGTATAAAACTTAACACAGTGCCCTTGCTGAATCAAATGTGAAACAGCAAAAAGTGCCCAAAATGCAAAGAATTGTGCGTTTCAACCTCCTCTAGAATGTATTTAATACAACCATCAATTACATCAATCACAGTCTTAAAAGTTAATTTTCATATTTACAGAACATGAACATCTAAATGACTGCAAATTGGTTCAAGTCTCATAGGCTGCAAGTTTGACAGTTCTCTGTAGGGTTTAGGAGAGCCCACATAATTTCTCACTCACGTCCCACAACTTCTTGGCTACGGCATTGTCTCTGGCTTTGGCGCTCACTTCCTGCACAGCGCAGCATGAGAAGTAGCGCCCGCTGAGAGGCTCGATGCCTTCCTCTAGAGCACAGTGGAGGGTCGTTTGGGCGCCAGCTGTTGGGTCCAGGAACAGCAGCCAGGATATGGGTTCAATGAACACCTTCTGCCAGAGACTGACGTGACGGGAGAGCTCGGTTTTCACAATACCTGTTAGGGTTGAATGAGAGTTAATCCTTGATGTTTTATGTTTGTCTGTCATGTTCAAAATGCAAGGTGACAGTTCAAACACACCTAAGACAGGTTTATAAAAAAAAAAAAAAAAAAAAAAAAAAAAAAAAAAAGGCTGTACAATGCTGATGGTCTGGCTTAGGTGCGTTAGGAACTGGAACTGTAAAGAAATGAGTTTAAAAAAAATGCAGCTGATTCATTTAACATAATGAAAACATATGGCTGAATATATTGGTAAATTGCTGAGAGATTCTGATCTCACGGAACATAACTTTTTGTTTAAAAAAAAAATAGTGAGCACAATGAGGTCGTCATCAAACATTGATGAATTTTCCAGGGACTTACCGGGATGAACACTGTAGCAGGTGACATTAGTGCCCTTCAGCCTCTTAGAAAGCTCGTGCGTGAAGAGAACGTTACAAAGCTTGCTGTTGCAGTAGGCCTGAAAGAACTGCCAGCTGTATCTCCCACTACCCAGGTCTTTGTTGGTGACCAGTGCATCAAAGTCAATCTTGCCCCACTGATGAGCCATCGAGGACAGGGTGATCACCCGGGCTCCAGGGCTCTCCTTAAGCCGGTCCAGCAAGAGGCACGTCAACAGGAAGTGGCCAAGATGGTTGACGCCAAACTCGATACCAAAACCATCTTCAGTTCGACCGTCCGCTACAAGACCTGGGGAAGAAATCGTGTCCTTTCACTTAATAATTGTTGCACTCTTCTTGCAACATGGCCTGGCTCAAGGCCCAGTGTCAGTCTAGCAGTTTGAAACTACAACCTTCTGGTCACTTGCCTTTGACCATTATGATATTTATCATCAGCAAAACTACACGTATGTTGGATTTTACCTGCATTGTTAATAAGTATATCCAGTTTGGATTTGGTCTTCAGGAAGTTCTCGGCGAAAGAACGCACCGATTTCAGACTGCTCAGATCGAGCTGCATGCACACTACTTCAGTACTCCCGGTCACCTGTTTGTGGAAGAAAAAAAAAAAAGGCTCATCTGTTGCTTTATCTTCTTCTAAATAGCTCATTCAAAGTGAACAGTAGTGTCTTTACCTTTTTAATATCACTGATGGCAGCTTCGGCTTTCTGTTGGTTCCTGCAAGCCAGGATCACTCTTGCGCCTCGACCTGCAAGCTCCATCGCTGTGGCTTTACCAATACCAGTATTACCACCTGAGGAAGGTATGAACTCTCTGTCATTCTGATTGTCTAGTTATTATGAATAATATATCATTATACATATTTATACAAAGCAGAAGCAGGCTATTCATTCTAAGGAGACAAGTCCATCATGGACTTCATGGAGATTACTGTAAGGCCATGAACATGGCAGCTTGGGAACATGTAGGAAGACATTTTATTATTTAATCTAACTTTATGCTAATCTTTCATTAACATTATCGATAACTGTTGAATGGAAAGAATGGAAAGTATTTTAGACTAACAGTTTAAAATGAGAAGTAGCCCCATGAGCCTGCATAGCATCTGGATAAATCAGGACTTACCTGTGATTATGACGCTTTTCCCGCTCATTTCTCTCGCACCTGTACATTTCGACTTCTTAAACAAAGTGTTCACTAAAGTTACATACACAAGGCCAGTTACCGCGACGCCAATGAGCAGAGAAAACATGGCGGAAGTGGATGGCGCTGATTTTCCCTGCCGGCGAAAGAGTTTGTGCTGTGACTTGAGAAACACTGAGGCTTTTGTACCGGCTCTGCGTGACCCGCCGAGGCCTGACGGACAGGTTGGTTCTCTTTCCGTGTGTGTGTGTGTGTGTGTGTGTGTGTGTGTGTGTGTGTGTAAACAAAACCGGTTCATTATTCAAAGTGACAACACTATGAGTTTTGGTCTCTTCCTGTTTGGGAGGCTTCACACTCAATTCATAAATAGCCTGAAATTTGACATTTAGCCTATATAGCTGACAAGCTAGTACACTATGCTAACAGTAGGCGCCACGACTGAGGCGCCATTTTGTGTTCCTTTGATATTCCATATACAAATGTAAAGTAAAGATAAAAGACATTTTACACATCCTTCATAACACTCCCAGCCCACAGTGACTACACTTTACCTTTTCATATTGGCTAATTGTTAAAGTACTTCAAAAATAGGACTTTTTTGTTTGTTTGTTTGTTTGTTTAGCATTAATGTGTGAATACATTTGACATCTCCATTCCATTCTTGAAGCCCTCATTTCCCTGAGTCATCCATTTTTCCATGCTGAAAAAAAAACAAAAAAAAACAGAAACCCTCCTAAAATTTAATAGTTTTAATGGATATAACAAGAATTGTATTGGTTTTAATGGAAACTCTAATGGTCCCTGTGGGTCTCTCCTATTGGTGGCATGTTATGTCAAGTGGATACCAGTACCAGTAGTAAGGACCAGTAATGGGTTTATTAGTTAGCTGATGGTTTGTAATTGTATTTGTAGTAGAAATTATTAGAATATCTGTGATGGTTTCTATTGTTTTTTTTTCAGCAGTATGTTAAGGAAAATGTACATTCACTCCTGTGGAATATTGGGACTATTCCAACAAGATGTTGTTGAAGTTCCTAAAGATCATTGGAAGAAGAATATTTTAAAATTTTTAATTCTTTATTATAATTATTATTAATAGCAAATAAAAATATAAGTAAGTAAATTAATGCCCTTACAATGTCCTTAATGTCCTCATGCCATTAGCATGGATTCTAGTTAGCCACAAAAACTCAACCCTGTTACTCATTCAAGAGCAAAATGGTCACTTAAGAGCGCTTGTCTTTAAAAAAAAACAAACAAAAAAAAAAACAAAGGAGGTTGTTGCCTGTAATGGGTTAACATGTTTCTGAAATGCATGATTTCTTAAATTTAGTTTTGTTAAATGATTTACAAATTAATTGGTGGTTACCACTGTTGCCTCTCACCTCCAGGGTTGGGGGTTCGAATCCCGTCTCCGCCCTGTGTGCACAGAACTTGCATGTTCTCTCCGTGCTTTGGGGGTTTTCTCTAGGTATTCCAGTTTCCACCACATGCATTGTAGGCTGATCGGCATTTCCAAATTGTCCGTAGTGTGTGAATGGGTGTGCAAGGGTGTGTGCGATTGTGCCCTGCAGTGGGCTTTGCCCCCACCTGGGATGGGCTCCAGGCTCCCCGTGACTCTGTGTAGTATAAGATGTATGGAAAATCAGTGGATTTAAAAATTAAATGGCACCCCAGTCATGCAATCACCTGAATATTTGAATCTCAGTTGTACATCATACGCTTATTTTTTAATTTTTATTATTTTTTAAATTTACATTCTGTTTACTAAATGTGGAACAACACTAAATAGATTTTTACCAACACAACACTGTATGTCCTTGTCTGCTTTTTTGTTGAGCACTATTTTAAATTTAAATACTGGGTGTCCAAAAAGTCCGAAACCAATGAGAGTACGAAGAAGCACTACCTCTATCCTTTCATCCAGTTTTTATTGTGCTTTTTATTTACCTGCAACGAAGAAATACATAATATGATAAGTGTAATGATAAGTGTAAATAAGTAATAAATACGAAATCATATAATATGTAGTTTAGCACACACATACACCTGCCCTCAGGAGGATTCCCAATCATCAGAAAGCCCTTTGTGTGCCACATAGCAAAAACTTTACATATTCTTGGGATATATTGAATTGAAGAAGCCACAGTAATGTATTTGACAAAAGCAAGCTGTTTATTAACAAGTAACAAAAATGGCCCAGTAGGGTGTGTTATGATTCTTTGCTCTTTTTTTTGCCATAAACACAGCCTCCAACCTCTTTCCATATCAAATTAAAATAAAAAATAAGTTAATTCACCCAAGGTCTGTCCATGAACACAGTGAGTGAGTTCTCAGATTACTCAGTGTTTACGTCATGTGAAGGTGTGCAGTTGGCTTAGCTACCCTATTTAGGAATCACAGGAATTTTGCCAGCTTGAATGTTAAGGCTGGTGACTTCATGCTTGACGTATTTATCACAGGAATGCCGAAAGATAGCTTATATATGTATGTGTGTGTGTGTGTGTGTGTGTGTGTGTGTGTGTGTGTGTGTATATATATACACACACATAATGTATATACACCATCTTAGAGTTAATCTTTTTTTCCCCAGACTAAGATAGGTTCAAATAAAATAGAAGTTAAATCATGATAAAAAGTTACTGATATAATTAAAAATACATAATAAGTCTTGGAGACTCTTTAAAAGAGAAAAGTGTGACATTTAGTGCCTATTAAAAGCTGTAATGCTCTCAGTTTGCGTTTGCATTCACACCCATGGGTGGAGTCGGGTGTTTACCATCTCGCACTGTGAAAACACACCTATTCAAAGGACACAAACAGATGTCACCCTCTTCACCACATCACACCTATCTTACTGCATGCAAGTTTCTTAATTATTAGAGATGTATCTTGGTACCTGATTAGAATGTGATGCAAAGTACATCCCTAATGTGCACCAGGTCAAGCTAGGCCACAGAGTCTTTCACTGACTTCTCAAAGCTTCTTCTCTATTGCGTCGTCTTTAGCCTTAGGGTCCATGTCCTCCACCTCGCGCCTGGAAAAGTAGCATCCACTCAGGTGTTCAATGCCGTCCTGTAGAGCGCAGTCGAGAGAAGTCTGAGCTCCTGATTCTGCATTCAAGTAGAACAGTGCGAAGATTGGCTTAAAGATCATCTTAACCTGTAGTTGGATAGGACTGACAATGTCCGTTTTTACAAACCCTAGAAAGAGATCAGACAGTAGAAATAAGCTTTCTAGGATGATTGTTGGACATGCACTGGTGTTTACTGCTTCTGGTGGAACGTGTTGTGCCCAAACCTGGATGAACACTGTAGCAGGTGACATTTGTGCTCTTTTGTGTGAGTTTTCTATGGGAGTAAACCACATGTCTAACAGTGACTTCCCCTGGCTTAGATCTGTGTGAGTACTGATGCAGTCGAAGTCGATGTTCGACTCATAAACTCGATCTGTGGTCACATGAAAATGGTTGCCGGAGTTTCACTCTGTGTGAACCCAAGTTCAGACCACAATATTCATAATAACTATCTATTTAAATTAATTAAAAGTGTCATTTTCGGTTATTATTCTGGACTAGTTATTGGAAGATTGTAAGTTCAAATCCCACAGCTACCAAAGACTCGCTGTTGGGCCCTTTGGATGTGAATGTTTAAAGGTAAATGTGCAGAGGAAATGGCACACCTTCCTGATATATAAAGAAGACATTTAAACGGAAGTAGTTACCCATACACAAAATTCTTTTTTGCATATATAAGCAAGTAACTCTGGTAGAAAAGTGGCAATAAAAAGTAAGGAAACAGTAATTAAGTAGATGAACATGAAGTACATTAAGTAATTTATAGACAGAGGAAAAAGAAATTTCATGGACCCCTTAGCGTGGTCTTTTTCCAAACTTCAGCTGTCCAGTTTCGGTGAGCCTGTGCCCATGTTAGCCTCAGATTTCTGTTCTTGGCTGACAGGAGTAGAACTCGACATGGGCTTCTGCTGTTGCAGCCCATCCACCTCAAGCTTCATGTACTGTGCATTGTGAGATGCTTTTCTGCTCGGCGTAGTTGTATGCTACTATAGCCTTTGTCTGACCTGAGTGTATGTCCTATCGTGTAAAAACTTGACGCATTGCAGAAGTGATGTACAAAAGTTACTTTGTGGTTCAGAAACATGTCAAACATGAGATGATGAGCCGAGAATTGATCATGGATACACCGTGTGCCTGATGCTCTGATGATGTAAGAGAATCATGCAGAACTGGTTCTAGATGGTAGCAAGCCAGAGGCTAAAAAGAATACCAGTGAAGATGTAGTTAGTTCAAACAGTCTCAAACACCCACTTTGTGATTACAGTAGCTAATTTCAGATCTAAGGCACTGATGTGAATCCCAGCTGGTCTCCTAAAAATGTCAAATAGGATGGAATTTGGGATTCAAGTTCTACCTTTTTAATATCATTTAGAGCAGTCTCATCGAGCTGCGTGTCCCTGCAGGCCAGTATCACGTGTGCTCCCCTTTTGGCAAGTTCTAGTGCTGTGGCTTTCCCAATGCCTGTGTTTGCACCTAAACAGCGCAACAGACAGAGTTACAGAGAGCAGGGTTCGATGATCAGCAGGATGAACAAAGGCCATCATGCAACACCCTACTGACGCCTGCTGTATTAATGAGGGTGTTGCATGATGGCCTTTGGACGTGTTGCTGTTTATCATCCTCAAAAGAAACGCTGTAGTGTTTCAATAAGATACAAGTGCAAGATGTTCACCCTGTTGATCACTGAATCTGCTCTATGTCACTCTGTCTGTTGCGCTGTTTAGGTGCAAACACAGGCAATGGGAAAGCCACAGCACTGCATTGAATCTCACTACGTCATTAGGTTACATAATCTGTTGGCTGTCGTGTCAGTAACAGTGTCACTGTTAACATGAGTGATAAATTAAAAGTACAAAAGTAATACCCTTAACGGTACTACTGCATTAAACAGTTTAGTACCTTTATTTCTGAGAGTGTGGGAAGCTGTTAATTAATGTGTAAAAGAATTTTTCTGCCTGTTTTACACTGGGTAGTTTCTGGAGTCAAGTTATGTTCAAGTGTTGGCTGAAGAGCTACATGGTAAACAAGTTCAATAAGTAGACCTGAGTATATTTTTCATATTCAAATTCTTTTTAAACCTGTATTACTACATCTACAACTAAAATAATAGCTGGAATATAGAACACTTGGCACCTAGTGTACTTCTCAATTATACTTACAAATGCTAGCATTTAAAAAAAAAAAGTACATTAGTGCACTTTCCTCAAAGTATTTAAACTAGCATATAAAAACTACACTTATGTACTTATCGTAAAATACACTTTGACAAGCTACTATTATTAAACATAAACTGTACATCTCCATAATATACAAAGTCATACAGAGAACAGCATGCGACTTTGCTGAAATCTCTACTGAAACTCAAGATGATGTGTGAAATTCTGGGGTCTTTTGTCTCAGGAGAAAAAGCCAAGACACAGGAGACACCAGACATCTCCCTTTACTTCCAATGCTGTCTGGGAGAAACTGTAGAATAAAAAATAGATTTTAAAGGTTTTTTTTTTCCTCTAGGCAGTCCCAAAAAAAAGTTAATTTAGGGTTGGCAATTTTCTATTAGCTAAATATTGGTCGGTAGGAAGGGCACAGTGTATTATATAACAGATACTATATATATATATATATATATATATATATATATATATATATATATTAAAAAAACACTTTCTATAACAGATATGTATGTGTTGTACAGCGCGCCCTCTGGTGGTGAATCCAAACAATGCACTCAGGTTGCTAAGACTAGTTTGCAAACGTAGGTTTTGCATATTATAGAAAGAAAACAATTGAAGTGGGTGGAGCTAAATGGCATGGGAGAACCCAAAGAATCAGTGAAAAAAAAATTTTGTTTGTAGGACTTTGGTAGATATGGACCAAAACGTAAAACCTTGTGCTATTGCGTACTGTGTCTGAATAGTGGGGGCCAAACTGTACATTTCCTGTGTGTGTGTGTGTGTGTGTGTGTATGTGTGTATGTATATATGTATATATATATATATATATATATATATATATATATATATATATATATATATATATATATATATATAAAAAAACACATACACATACACTAGATACTAAAGGCTGCTTGTTGCTGGGCAGTTTTAATCTAACCTTGCAATATCATTGGTTGGTTGTTTACTGACTCACTGGCAGTGTTCTCTATACAGGATTTCATCCTTCTTATGATGCTATTTAATGAATTTTTTTTTTTTTAATTTTTAAATTACTTATTTCTACCATTTATTTTATACTTCTTATGATGCCTTTTTCTAATTCATTATTTCTACATTTTTACAGTCTAGTGTAATTTAAAAATAGCCCAGTTTGGCAAGAAAACGCTGATACCCAGTGAACTAATATTTGATGTACAGTATAATACAATGTGATATTTAGTATAAAAATGACTTTTATATCCCAACCAAATATATATCAGGTTATCTAGCTATGAAAAGAACAAACCACGAGCCAAGGTGTTTCTAAAGCATGTTATTTAAAATCTTTAGATATTTACATTGTTTAACAGACTGGTCAAAATTGTAAGAACAGAGTACGTGAAACTGTTCTGATGAAATCTCTTTGAAACAGACATATACATAATGACTACAGTATCGAAGAAAAAAAAAGGACTTAACACTTTGATAGCTACAGAACATCAACCAAATGAAGCACTGTACAAATATAAAAAAAAAGCCAGAATAGTTCTATGTACACAGAACCCACTGCTTCCCTCATCATGATCTGTATACAATGGATTCCTTTCATTTCGGTGTTGGTGTGTGTGGATGCCCCACTGTTCACACGGATTACAAGGATACGGATACATAGACATATATACAACGTGTAAGCGTATTCGCATGTGTGTGAGCACACATCTGAATCGCAAAGAGGCTACGGTGAAGGTAGCGAAAAAGGAACACCAGAACGTTACTATACTTGCAAATACAGAACATTTAAATAAAAATGAGTAAATAAAAGGTTCTTTCTTATGGAAAAAAAAAAGTGTTTATATAAAAACTATTGTTACTGGCACAAAATAGAACGTGCTCTGATTTCTTTACAAGTGGAAACTTCTCGCTTGATCGTTGGTTCGTGCCATTTCAAGAACGCGATCCCTTTTAAAAACATGACGTTTGCATTTACACATACACAAAAGTTCCTTATGTGCAACTCTCCCACAAAATCGGAGCTTCTGAAAGAGACGGGGGGAGAAAAAGAGAGACTTCACCTCATGCAAACGTATGAACAATTAAATAATTATGAAAGAGAGCGTGTAGTTTTGTACAAGTCCAAGCTCCGAGGCTGGTTAAGAGGCGCAGGTGGCACCTGAGGTGGGCGGGGCTAAGGAACAGGGTTGTGGTGCAGCACTGGCACTTGGTGGATCTGGGCAGTGGGTTTAGTCAGCAGCTCCCCCTGCTGGATGGGGCTGCACACGATGCTGCTCGCCCCTTCTTCTTCTTCTTTCGGCTGCTTGCTAGCGAATTCAGTGATGCTGAAGACGAACTGCAGGCAGCCGAGCTTGACGTGGCTGCCGTGGTGGAGGAGCGCTGTGCCCTCCCACCCTGCACCGCTGCCCCCTATGAGACTGGAGCCGCTCGCTTTGCAGCCGCACGGCCGGAGGTGCGAGTCCACAGCTTGGCTGCTCATCACTCCGCTAACATTGCCATGGTCCTCATCCTTCTCCTCTTCCTGCTTCCTCTTTTTACAGCGACCTGGATGGGAAAACCAAGCAAAGCAGTAATGTAATGAAGGCCTCAACCTAAAATGGAAAGTTCACAACTGAGGAAAACACTGCTTTATCTGATAGATTTCATAATCCTGATTGATAATGAGCAATGAGGACTTACGGATGATGCTCTGCACTTTGGACACCAGGCCACTGGATGGACTTGGCCCTGTTTTCTCTGAGAAGTCACAGGAGTACAGCACGTTGTCCACCGTTGTCCCATGCTCACTGTAGTTCAGCAACTCGTACTGCTTTGTATTCTAAAAAGTACAGAATTGCATATCTTAGGGGAAAAAAAAAAAAAACACTATACTGCCTATCGGCACCTTATTGGTCATAACTAGAACAAAAGAATGTGAAAGTGAAGCATTTGGGTGTTACCTCATCATAAAATATGCAGGCGTGTTTTCCCGATACGTAATTGCAGTGGCCGTAATTCATAAGGCACACGTCCATGTCAGCACCTAAGATGATGATGACGACAAAAATGGTCTGGTTGTGCTGTACACATCTTAACCATTAGTGTGTGGTAGGAGTGAGACTCACCAGTTCCAATGTAAAGGCTTCTGTAGCACATGCTGACTGCTGCTCCCTTCCCAGATAGAGGATAAAATGTCGCTCGGGCCTGTACATCCTTATTTTGCGCTGAGAGAAGAGAGATGCAGTGAGTGCCTAATTCATGAATACCTTATTACATCAGACTTCCAGGATTCTTGCACATTTTTCATTTCAAAATAACCCAGGTGTCAGTGATTCTTGCTGGAATTACTTCAGAATTAATGTATACAATATTACATTACGTTACAATTCTGACAGGCCAGCCAATACTTTGTGTCAAATTAATAATTTCTTTGGTAAGTAAGTGTGTAATAAGAAGCAAGTCTGGGTCCGCAGTGGTCTGATGAGAAACACAGGCTGTGTGATGGATAGATCGTCCTCTAAGAATGCACCACATTCCATTTAGAGGTATCGTGTCTGTTAGCATTATTAGCACGAGTAAATGTCTGCCTGCATGGTTTGATTGTTTAACATAACTACCTTAGGAATGAGACACATTGTGTTTGAATACTGTAAACAAACATTTTCCACACTGTAATTTATTTTTTTCCAGTCTGGAATTTGATTTAGTTCCAAGACATGCCCAAATACTTCACCCAAAATGCTAATGCCTTTGCTGATAGTTGCATATAGAAGTTAACTGGTCTACTCTTAGCATCGAAACTGAGATCTTTGGATGAACTCTGTCTTTATGATGGAAACGAGGTGACGAAGCACATAAAACCTATTTGAGGGAGAACACTGGAGTTGGAAAATTAAAACAGATGACATGGTACCTTCAGTGTGCCGGCTTCGCTGTGTGAAGGAGGGGATAGTAGGTAACTTTGCATCGCTCTGCACAGGAAGTGCTTTTGGTTCGAAGAGCTGCTGGATCCGCTGCCACGCCAGGAGTTTGATGAACCGCTCATCTAACGTGTTCAGCTCTATGTCTGTTAAAAATAAAAACAAACAAACAAACAAAAAAAACACAGTTCACTTAAAGCGTATTGAAACATAAGCTGCCATTTTAGGTTCGAGCTGCTACTTGGCACCTCACTCACCTCCAGTTCCCTTCATCATGCTCCTTAAGCAGCTAGACAAGTCTCCCAGATTTAACAGGTCGGACCCATTGCCTTGTGCCACGGCATCCTCGCTGCATTTCCCATCTGCGGAAAATAGGAGAGGTTAATAGAAAGGTTAACAGTTTCTCCACAGAAATCAGTTTCATGAATGGAGTTCTGGGACTCACCAGAGGAGGGCGCTGAAGACACCTGGCAGCTTGCACTGGTATCTGGCACATGAGAGGATGGCAACCTTGGGGAAGCCCTTTGAGCGTGAGGGGGGCTGGGCTCCGATTTAACACAAGCAGAAGGAAGGGATTCTGTAGCAGCACAGGACTTTAAGTCTTCAGTCTTTATGAGAGCAGGGCCGGCATGATTAGGTAGGGCCAGGACAGAGGGAGTGTGTGAACGGGGTGCATCCGAGTCCTCAGGGGCAGTGGAACACGCCTGCCCGAGTTTGCCGTTGGTGTGGGCCGGCCGTTCTACAGGACCGTTGCTGGTGCCGCAGTTCTGACAGGGTTTTTCAGCGCAGGAGCTGCACACTCTGTGCTCCTCTGAGTTAAGGCTGAGGGATTCTGGCGTTTTCCCCGAGGCTGTCGTGTCCATGCTGTGGGAAGAATGCAAATTCAGGGAGTCGGGGTCCTTAAGGTCCGTCTTTTCCGCCTGCGAAGAGTCGCATGGCGAGGATGACGTCTGCTTGGCAGACAAATGGCGCATGATGCTACACTGGAGCGAGATCACGTCCCTGAGCCACTGCAAAGAAAAGACAGGGTCAAAAGTGAACCCAGACAACCAAAACAATCTTTTATTGCATGTTTGGACTCATTTTTGGCTGAATCCCACTGGGCTAACTGTATTCGCCAAAGGTCATTTATAAGAATTTCCAACAAGCCCTTAGGACATTTCTCTGTATTATAACAAGATGATTTTTTTTTAGAAATCACTACCTGTTGTTGCTCTTCATTGCTGCTTAAGTGGTTGGATGGCGAGGCTTCAGAAGCACCTGAGCAGATGAGCTCACCGTCCCGGATTCCAGCGGGCAGCATCATCGCAGGTGGGTTCTGGTACTGTGACTTGATAGCATCTGGGACCTTCAGGAAAAGCCGAGTCTGCTGTTAGTTACGACGGACACTGAACCCGGTTAATACGATTAAAACTGTTGTGCTGTATGTTCAGATATACTGATTGAGGACCGACCTTCACCGTTCTCTTGGCGTGACTATGAGGTGCTCTTCGCGTAGGAGGGTGCTGACGGTGTATTCGCTGCAGGAAGTCCACTTTCACGGCATGCTGGGATATGCGGTCCTGAAACCGGTCAAACAGCTGGCAGCGGTTGCTAAGAGTCAGGTTGCGCTGGTTCAGCTGAAATTAAGCAGATCAGAGATTAACTAGATGTCTTTTGATTTGGAAAAGACAGATTAAGCACAGCTAGACCAGAGCTGTAGAATTAATCATATTTTAATTCAAGCTTCCTCAGTTAAACACAATTTACTGAGATACTGTAAGCTTGGCTAAAGTTCATCCTTGGCTGAAGTTAAAGTAATTGGTGCATACTGAGTGGATTCATACTTGCTGGGGACTGTGGGGATTATTTTTAAAAATAATTATCATTTAGATACACAACACATCAAAGTGTTGATATGTTGATTCAAATCTGTATGCACCTAAAGAAACTTCTACAACATTTAGTGTAAAAACACATATTTTGTTCCTATATTGGCTAAATATTTGCCATACCAGGGATTTTGATTTTAAGCAAATGGAATTCAGTAGTGCTAGTGTTTTTGCTATTACTGTGCAGCTGTTTTAGAGCGAAGTAAACTTACCACCAAGTGCTCAATATGATTGGGACACATCCATCTGCCCGTGGGCATGGCTGTGAGCGGAGGGTCCAGGCAGTCCATGTGGAACAAGAGGGGGCAATAATCGCACTGGATCAACGGAGCCAGCCTACAGCTCCTGCAATGCAAGATCATCTCAGCCAATCTGCTATTTGTTTTTAATAAAACTTTGTGGTTCGTGGTAAGGCTCAGCTTTAAAGTGCAGCAGGTAAAAACAACTCTGCTTCAGTTTCAAAGGGCATCTGACTCAAACGTCCCAGGAGAGAGAAAGTCATCTAATTGGGTTTAAGCAGGCACAGAGTCTAGAGTGTGCGTTTTCTCCCTCCTTTTGGGTGTTGTACAGATTTCCGTGCAATTATTGTTATACTCGCCACAAAGCAGTTTGGGGCAATTTAATGCTTTCTGCTGAGTCCTGTAGAAAGTAGCTTAGAAGTACCACAGTGATGCGCTAAAACGCAGAAATCAAGACCATTTCTTTCCCAAAGTTACCTGCTGCAGGTGTAGCACACTTTGACGGGCAGTGGGACGAGCCCATAGTGGTCCAGCTCGTGTTGCGGCCGCTTCACGTTTTTCCCTGTCGTTTCCTCTTTCCTCCTCTTTTTACTGGTTCCTGAAAGAATGGTGAAAAATGACACTGTGTTTAAAGGAGGACACTGCATAGCTAATATCATGGCACAACAATAAGACACATTCAGAAATACACAAGGTGCAAGGAGTGTGCCAAGTGTAAGTATGCCATAGACATGCTGTTCTGTTTACTGAGATTATAAACCATCGTGAACAGCAGCATATAAGAGTGTAAATAATGTCGTGTTAATTCATCACCCCAGTTGTGTGTAATGGTGTATTTTACTTTTTTTAACAGCGACGTACAAGTACAATTCAAGTTATCAGTATCAGACTTCACAGCACATTTTTTTTTGTCTGAGCCATTTTATAACATAACGTAAACTGAATAAAACAGACTCGAATGGGAAACATTAGCCCGAAAGTCTATGATACGGCTATATCAATTTACAAACCAAGAACCAGTTTGCATTGAGACAGAGAGAGGGAGAGAGAGAAAGGGAGAGAGAGCTGGATAATGGAATTAAAGACCAACATGTACATTTTGTCATTGTATCGTTACATATAATGTTATGGAATGTCCATGAAACCATTTGTTCCTGTTATCACTTACGTTATAGCAGCTATAAACAGTGTCCTCACCATCCTCTCTTCCCCCTCCCTTTAAGTTAACAAGACAAACCACAGCACTGGAAAGTGCAAAGTCCTATGGAGGAAAATTATTGCGTATCGAAATGTGCATCATATTCTCTGAAAGCGAGAGATTCACATCCCTATATCCGACGACGCAAATATAACGCCAGACTGCAGGACTTCGCATTAAAGCACGCTGCCATGTTAAAGCGTGCTGTGATGTTTTACGTAACAGGAAAACTGGAGAATGCACCATTTCCCAATGCTGCTGAGTAGCTTTGAACCACTGTTTTGCATTTTAAGTGCATTATAAGCAGAAACAAAGTACGAGCAGAAAAGGTAATCCTCAGAACAAGACCTTTTAAACAACTTTTTCTATGCCTAAGGAGAAAAAAGTCAGTGCTCTGCATCAGCCTACTTGTGATGGTGTTTTGTTTGA
Source organism: Pangasianodon hypophthalmus (assembly GCF_027358585.1). NCBI lineage: Eukaryota > Metazoa > Chordata > Actinopteri > Siluriformes > Pangasiidae > Pangasianodon > Pangasianodon hypophthalmus. The sequence continues at coordinate 4,147,413 of NC_069726.1, read as the reverse complement.
AATCTCTGCTTCATTCTCTCTTACGTATTGATGAGTCTATTATAAATGATGGATCTCTGCTTTCTATAATAAATTGCACAGGAGCCCCATGTGCCCTACCTGGAAGTGCGGTAGTGCAGGTGAGGTCGTTGGGTAGCTGGAACTGCGTGGGGTTCCTCTGCATGGCGGCGGCAATCAGCAAGTCAAAGGGCCTCTTGAGCGTAGATGGCCCGCTCTCAGGCTCTGAGCCCTGCGCCTCGTCCTCCACGTCCAACAGGTCCTCCTCCACGTCGTTGTGCTCCGAGGGCGTGGGCGTGTCTGTGGAGGAGGCGTTGGAGGTGGGTGTGGCCGGACGGCTGCTCGGTCTCCTCTCCAGGAGTCGCACCTGAGCCACGGCGGCCCGCAGGCCCGTGCCAGCAGCGGTGGGATCCAGACGGAGGGTGCCCAGGTCCAGCTCGGCGGCAGGGGACGGAGTCTGCTTGGCCTGCATGAGGCCGTTGATTTGCTCTTTCTTCTGCTCTCGCTTCTGCAAAGATGTATAGCAAAGTTAGTGCTGGTGGTCTGCACGTGACCTAGTTTCGTTAACGTGTCAAAATTTTAAATATTTTTATATTCTATAAAGTAGCGACACTGCAAATGATAAATCCGATTTACATTACAGAGAGTATGTTCTGCCTATTTTGACCTGACACTAACAAACAAATAAAAGTGTTAGATGTTTGGTTCCTGTACCATTTCCATCTTGTGATTCTCTCAATCTTTGACACTCTCAAGGATTTGTGGGTCTTTCCTATAAATTTTTATACTGCTAATAATTGAAACACAGATATTTTGTATATATTAAATGATAGCTTATATTTGTACTGGTAGAAACGATAGTCTTTGTCAACGAGACACTTAAGTATTGAACTGAACACGAAGGTTAAGCTGAAAATCCCCGACTTGAGCCTCACCTTCTTACGAACTGTGCAGCGATGGCACATCCAGTCTCCAGGGGGGAGCATTTCCCTGCTCAGTGGCGGGTTACTGCGGGAAAGATTTAACACAGCAATTAAAGACAGTGCACTTATTTAGGGTTAAAACACACACAAAGTAACTGGTCGGTAAATAGGGTAACAATAACAGTAGGTCATTTGACATTTAAAAAAAAAATGTGCAGAAAATAATTAGTGAATAAATCAAGCCTGTATTGGGCACGGTGAATATCGTGATGCATTGTATAAGCAATTCCAAAGAGTCAACACAAAACTATCAACCAGGCCAAACAAAACCTTTTTAGGCATATACCGTCACTTGATACGAAAAAACAAGCTCATGATAGCATTAACCCAACAGCCCTGCCATACTAAAACTGCCTAGTTTACGTTGGCTCGGGTTTAGATGCAGTCAGAGCGCGCACAGAGCGTTTTTGCGGAGCGCGTGTTTAGACAAAACGATCTCTCACTTCCCCATCCTTCCAAGGATATATCAATACTCAGCTTTGTGTGCGCAGGAAGACCAGGTTGCTCTCCAAGAAAGGGGCCCTCTGTTTTCTAATCCTCAGGCCGTCTCTGGAATGCCAACAGCACAGGTTTCCAATACTCATCTAACAGGGAAAGCTTCTTTTTGTGTGTGTGTGTGTGTGTGTGTGTGTGTGTGTGTGTGTGTGTGTGTGTGTGTGTGTGTGTGTGTGTGTGTGTGTGTGTGTGGTACAGGACATTGGATATAGTGATGAACGGGTCATCAGTAAGATATATCCTGACCATCTCTGGATATCAACTCAACGGGACAAGGTGCCAAGATCAAGTTACTCTTCAGAGATGTTTGATCTCTTTTCTTTTACAGTCTACTTGCAAGCACCATCTTTAACATGCAGGGCACATTGAAACCAAATCACCTCCAAAACAAAAGCCGTGCATCACTCTCGGCTCAGCTCGTTCTAATACAAATCAGCAGGAAGCCTCCTCTGAAGGTCAGCTCCATCTACACTGGATATGTGAATGTGGGACGGCTAAGAGCCGAACTTGATGACAGCGAGGTGAAGCCGTAGGCGGTTTGTAGCCAGCGTGGGCACCGAGCCAAGCGTGCACAATGCATGCTGCATAGATTCAATATTGACCGTCTCCGAAAACCACACAATTTCATTTAGCTTGCTTAAAAGCGAGCGAGAAAATGCATCAAGGTCATGAATTTGATTCCAATTCACCCTGGAATGCTTTTTGCAAGCGATTCGTCATTAACGTAACTGAGCCGAACTACGCATGCAGCTGTAACAGATCTAAAGTCTGTTTAGTGCTCTTTGGAGAGCATCTGGCTGCATTTCCAATAAGGTAGTCATGGCGGAAAAACCACAAATCCAAAAAAAGGCTTTTTCTCTTGGTCCTCCCGGTCTGGTAATGCTATAATACACGCTAAAGCCAGAACATTCGGCTGCTCGGCGTGCAGAGTGCATGGTTAATGATTATTTATGGAGTGCAGCTAGACAAGGCATGAGCTCATGGATATATAGACAAATTCACTCCATTACTGAACAAGAGCCTTTTTTTTTTTTTTTTTTTTTAAAGTATAAACAAGTCGCTTGTCTCACTGTTGGACACCGACAGTCCTAACAGAGCAATGTCAACCACCATTATGATCTTATCTGTGCTACAAACCAGCAGGGGGAAAGGTCTTGTGCTTTCTTTACATCTTGCTCAACATCTGTAGTACCCTTGGTAGCCAATAACCACATAATAACCCTTCTCCACAACCTGGCCTTCAGTACAAACAAACCAGCCTCGCTCTGCTCTCTTTTGTCTTTGTCCGTCGGCGGCATTGTTAAACAGTTTATATCCGGAGAGAAATCATTTCCAATCAAACGTGGTGACCATATGACTGCCCATGGTGAAAGTCAGCTTTGAATGAATACTTTGTGCACGCCTTACCAAAGAGTGCGCAGGGACGGAAATAAAAAGGCTGATGTACTGCTGAACACGGTTTAGATCAGGGCTCCACAGTTTAGGTTCTGCATGTCCAAATTTGAGCATATCGTATATTTATTCACATGCAGCTCGGAGATTCCCGTTTCCCACTTGCTAAGTTGTGATTCCAAATTCTTTGCATTCATTTGCACTATCATCAGCTATTTCCCGTTTGCTGCTCTGTAAACATTTACATAAAGGAACAAACTGTCAGAGATGTACTCTGTGGCCTAATCAGTGAGTATTAATGGTTAGAAATAATTTAAAAACAAAAGATTGTACAGACCTCTGAAACATCCCTCATGTTGAGGCAGTGATAACTCAGGGGTTAAGATGCTGGACTATATAACAGAAGGTCATTAGTTCAAATCCCAGCACCACCAAGCTGCCACTGTTGGGCCCTTGAGCAAGGCCCTTAACCCTCAACTGCTCAGTTGTGTAAATGAGAAATATAAGTCGCTCTGGAAAAAGGGCGTCTGCCAAATGCCGTAAATGTTGATTATAAGGGCAAAGAGCGCCATCAAGTCATAAACTATGGTATCAAATTTATTTCTTGGTTGTAAGGATGTTTACATGCAACTTGTAGAACTGCAGCTCAATTCGATGCCACATGAAGGCAGCGCTAGTTGGTGTGTCTGAGACTGTGCTAGACCACAAGACCCTACTCATGACCTATATACATGCTGTCACTCCCCTTTTCATCAAACTCCTTTCTGCTTGGCGGTAATACGCACGCACTAATGACAGTGAGTGTCATTTTAATTCCGTTAACAGGTGTAAGCACCACCACATGTGGAGCAGGATATCATCATCTTAACCTTACACAATAATGTTTCTGCACTGACAGTTCACTCTTTGTTACTGGCTGCTAAGTCAACTTTACTGATAATTACTTAAAGCCGTCAGTCTCTGAGCGACAAACTTTATTTCGATCCAAAAACTGAAGATTCACTAGTTTTCTTTTTCTTCGTTTGTTTGCAGAACCTTCTTCCCCCCATCTCTTGTTAATCAAATAACTTCGCCCAAAACTCAAGACTTAAGTTTAACGTCAAGCCATGACTTTTTACTCCGTTAAAGCAGCAGCACATTTGCAGTGGTAAACTGGATGCCTACACATTTTACTGCGGCATGTGCACTCTTAGCTGTACTCAGCAAGGATAGACGGCTCTCAAATGTCACATCAACAGTCATGAGCGCAGACAGAAAAAGAAGGCCATGACGGGTATGGCTTAGTTGCAAACATTTTTTTTTCTCCTACAAAGCACTTCTTAGATTTAAGTAACTTGGTTTGTTTTCACTGTGCAGCTACGAAACACATATACAGTTTATACAGCTGGATGCTGTGCAACATCAGGGACATGTTATGGTTACATACACATTCTGTACTATGTCATAGTGTGCTGTGACAGAGAACAGCAGTACAGTACACTGTGGTTTTCTCTTTAACTGAACAAACGAACTGGAGTGATGATATTCACACTAAAGCATGCTGATACACTGAGGCACAGGTTCCTGCACATGTCTGTGTTTTTCCTGCTCCTTCAACTCATGAAGGGCTGTTAATCAACTGAACTAGTCTGAATCGAACTCTGGTGCTTCTCCTTTTGGCGCGGTTCATTCAGGCAGATGAGAACACAGCAATGGGTTTTGGCCGCGGACCAAAATAAGCGGTCTGAGAACGTCTGAGCAAGGTGGTCTCCATCCGCTTCCAAGTAAAATCTAGTGCGATTTATCTGCAGTCAGAGAGCGATTCGACTCCGAATCAACCCGACTGCATGAAGCACCGAATCAACCTTATAGTTTTATAGATTACAAGCTGCTAGACTGAACCAAATCCACACAAGCAAATGAATATCATCATTAATTAATTAATTTATATATATGACGCAAAACTGAGTGAACACACAGGAATATGGTTTGTTCTGGATATCTGGACAGATTAAAAAGCAAACAAACAAACAAAAAAAACACTCAATGTGATATACAAAAGCAGTTATTTATATAATTATACGATCATTTATTTAGCGCCGGCTCTGTTCTTCGTGCTCGGGGGATTTGTGATCGCACTTGGCAAAGGTTTGTTTACATTTTCCATCACTGTATTTCTGGAAGAGTTTTACGAGCACATTTCACTACACATTCCTCAGCCAAGGGAGCTTTTTTTTTTTTTTTTTGGTTTTGTTTAAGTATGTGGACTGAGCCTATAAACCAAAGCAAGTAGCAAATGAATCATGAGTATCAATATGCACTCTGATGTGGACTTTGCAAATGGACTAGTAGGTGTGAAAGAGTGATAAGACAATCACAGGACCAGGGCTGGGAACCTGTATTAGCTCATAATGTGTGTCATTTTCTCTAACTGTGTCAGTACAGGTTTTTCTTTTTTTTTTTTTAAACTTCTGGCAGCCATTTTAGTAGTTTTTTGTACAGCACCGGAAGCTGAGCGCTATGTGGGGAGATGTACCAGCACTGCAGGTGGAAGGCGGCGGGACAGTGGTCGCAGCACAGCAGGTCGCCTCCTTCTCGGCAGCTGTCGCAGGTGTCGTGGTTGGTCGCGCGTCCTGCTCTCCTGCTGCTCCTCTCCAACTTCCGGCTCCGTTTCTCACCTTCTTCCGACTTCGGCGGCGCGAGCAGCGTCTGGATTTGCTATACAGATACAGCGCACAAGCAAACGACCATCATCATTAACTTATCCATTTATTTATATATTTATTTGTTTTAAAAAAAAAAAAAAAAGCCTTCGTGGGGGTGTAAGGATAGAATTTCCGACCTGGCGCCTTTACTTTTCTTTCCGTTATATGTAAACTTGTCATTTATTTATTTATTTTTTTAAAGTGAAGCACTAATGAGATATTTAACAAATATACCGGTATGCTAACTAGCTAACACGCCTCTCTCTCTCTCACATTATATATATATATATATAGAGGCACATATAATGGCGTCCACCTCCTTGGCTAGAGTCGGGACGTGTCAGCCATTGTTGGGCCTGAAAACCCCTCGCCTAGCATGAGCTCCATAACATTCCTCACATTTCCTTAAGCCCTCTTTAGGAGTGCAAAGCTCGCATTTAACTTGTGTCAGAAATCCAGCCCTGTATCTGCTACCCCTATCCAGAGATGCCATTTGCATGAGCAAGGTTAGCCGGCTAGAAGAGAAGCTGCTGTGGTTTCTAGCTCCACTGGCTAACGAAAAGAAATAGCATCTGCACCCGGTAAAGCTCGGCTCCCACGCCACACTGTGCACATCACCCAAATGCAGTGTGAAGCTGTGCTGAGCTGCTCACCTCCATAAGGCCGCCGGAGGTGTCCAGATCGTACACTATAGTCGGGGTCTCCATTTTATCCCACATTCACCCAGTTGAGCTTTAGCAGTCAGATCGGCTAAGGCTAAGCTACTCCAGCTAGCCGATTATAAGGATCCTGTAAAGAGAGGGTTTAAAGTCCTGTAACCTTTGCAAACAAATAACGTCTGGGATCTTTATATATCCAAAAACGAGCCTCCTTTCAGAGAAACACACGCGGCGTGTAAACAATCCTCTGCGGGTTGAGTTTAAAATATTCCTCTATTCGTTCCAATGCCAATGTTATGCTAGCTGATTATTTAGCCATCTTAAATAGCAGCGGGGCTAACAGTCCTCTAACGCCCCAATCAGACAAAACAACCGCTGGTTTCCAGAATACAGTAACTTCCAAGTAAACAGATGTATTTGCCCTGCAACAGCTACAAAAACAGCTGTCTGGGTGTCAGGCGGCAGAAGCCAGTTTGTATAAATAAATCCGCCAGCCGCAGTGTTTGGCCTAGCTGAGGCCTAGCCTGGGTATCGCCTGTTCCTCCTGCTCCGATCGTAGCGAGCACAGATGCGGGATAAAGACGCCAAATCGCCCCCGTCCATGATGCGACAAACAAAACATCAGCTCCGGGACAAAAAACAAAGCTTTAGCTGCACACCAGAGCTTTAAAAACGCCCGTTTACTCCATGAAAGCGTCCCGGATAACGGCGGAGATCATTGTTGTCATGAATAAACGCTGTTGCATCCAAACTCGACAACACTGATGCTCGCGCGTTATTTTTTCCCCACCCGTATTCCGACTAAACCGCCGCCTTCCTTCGCGTTGATTGGCTACTACGATCAGGTCGTCTGCGCTCTGATTGGCTAAACCTTCATTCTTGCATTCAGTCAACCAATCGGTCAGTGCAAACCACCAGCCAATCCTGTAACAGGAGGCGGGACCTGTTTAAATGCGGGTGGAATAAAAATAATGCCTGCTCGCCACATCCTCTGCACAGAGTTGGCGCAAATTGGCGTAGGACGGCTTGTGCGCATGCGCGGAGCGACTTCTGGGCATGCGCCATGCTTTCCTTCTCGGAGCCATCTTTGAGAAGGCTCGGTGGTGGCATATTTTTTTGTTTTCATCTTCGTTTCACTCCTGACTGTAAATCTATAACTATTACCGCTGTTCTGAGGATTATTAGCTTTACTCGGAAGTTTGTTTATCGCGTTGTGAATTTCATATTTCTAGACTTGGTGCGGTTTTACGACGCCGTTGTGCCTTTGTGCTCCTGCTCCGTTATACCGTAATATTTTCCTGCTCTCTGATTGGTTGATTCAGCCGCAAGCATGAACCAATGAGGACCGTGGAACAAATTCAATCATAGTTTACTGTCGTTACCCAAGAGAGAGCCCCACGTGTTTCCACTTGAGGAGGACGGGTGGAAAGCTGGAGCTGAAAGAAACAGTATATATTATTTATAAAAATGTGGATAATAGACTTTGGTATAGTTTTATATGTTGTATAGTTATAAATGTAAAAATCATACGCAGTTCAGCATAAAAATAGTTAAGTCTCAGTATATACTCATTGGACACGTTATTTATCTGTCATGTATGTATGTGTGTGTATACACACACACACACACACACACACACACACACGTATACATACATGTATGATGTATGTATGTGTGTGTGTGTGTATACCTGCTCATTCATGCAAATGTGACGTCTTTAAAGATCAGTAAAGATCAGTAATATATCCTTCATCAGTATTCTGTTTTCATGATTCTCTAATGCATTTCATCACATACAGTGCAACTCTGAATGATGTGCATTTAATAAATCTTAACAGCTTCTAAGTTATTGGGTACAGCACAATGATTCAGAGCAGAAAGTGAAGACGTGTGTTTGACTGAGGAAGCATGAGGGTCAGACTACACTACACTGCACTGCAGCTCGTTATAATGACGTGTGTAGTGTAGTGTATTGTGGAAATGAATATCAGGATAAATAGTCAGGAATGTTTGACTTGCACTGTTAATGAATGTTAAGCTCTGATGGACGCTTACTGCACACGAGAAAGCAAGTATCTAGCACCTTGCTGCTTTTACAAGAGATTTTATACTGCTTAAACTGTTAGATTTGAGAATAATTTTGGCAATAGATATGCAAAGACCAACAACTTTATCCAGCTTTGATAAAAAAAAAAAAAAAAAAAAAAAAAAAAACTGGCAAAGAGCCAAAAGAGCTGGCTGTTATTCGTGAGCTGAGCTGACCGACTCTGACTTGTTGGGTCTTAAGCAGTCCTCAGACATTAAAAGAGCTCAAATGGATGTTTTTTTGCTGCACTTGAGCTGGCTCTGGAGTCTGGGAGAGAGCAACACAGATTCATCATAATGTTTCTAAATTAAAATAATTTAATAGTACAAGCAACAGCACTAAAATAATTTCCTTCTAGAGAGTCTTTTGGGATTCATTTTAGATTGTGTTTCTAGACATATGTGTACTGTAATATATGTTTTCACTCAGCCAGTCACTCAGTATTGAGCCAGTTATTAAGCGAAACATGTGAAACAGCATAACACAGCTATGACCAAGACCTGGTCCTAAATGACTGCATATTGGTGCATAAATTACATGAAAATAAAATCAGAACAGCATTGTACACTTTGAGTAACATTGTGCCTTTGGCTTCATAGTTTTGTCTTAATAATGAAAATTATTGTACGACATTCAATGCCTTAAACTCAAGATCATGTTTTTTCTGTAAATACAATAGGATTAAAAAAAAAAAAAAAAAACGCTGCGTGACTGACCGTCAGCTTGGAGGTTTTTCCTGCATCACTTCCTCCGTCAGAGGGATGGAGAAGAGGAGCAGACCCGGCTTTTTGCATCATTTTGCTGCACTCAAGCTTGCTTTGGTGTCTGGGAGAGAGCAAACTCTGATTCAACACAATTTTTCTAAATTCAAATAAAATAATAGTAAAAAGCTACACCACTAAAACAACTGGGACTAAATTTGCTGCTTTCCTTCTATGGAGTCTTTTGGGAGTCACTTTAGATCACATTTCCAATAAACTGTCAACCATAATGTACTGTGTATTGTTAATGCACAGAAGTGTTTTTGCTTCACGATCAGAAATATTGTGGGACACTAACCACTTAACCACCTTAAACAAACCAAAGACACAAGTTCACTGTGTTTCTGTAAACAGCAATAGGATTAAAAATGCTGTATGGACTTTTCTACCTTGTCCAGCTCAGCCTGGTCTGACACAGGGGCTGTGTTAGGCTCCGCCTCCTTTGGGGATGAGGGAGAAACAGACATAATGTTTTGTGTTACCTTTTTGTTATTCCATTTCAGTCTTGAATTACAATCTGTAGGGAATTCAAGTTAACATGCTTGAAACATGAAAACTTTAAAGTATGACAATAACCAGTTTTCATGTTATATCTGTATTACAGCAGTGCCTTATGCTTTCTTACCAGTTTGTGCAGCCTTTTTTGCAGAAGGAGCATGGCTTAATGTTGAGGAGGCTGGAAGGTGGGATAAAACACTAGGGGTGTGTGTGTGTGTGTGTGTGTGCGCACACAAGCGCATGGTGCCCTGTGATGAACTGTCCCATTCCGGGTGTATTCCCACCTCTTGCCCAGTGTTCCCTGAATAGATCAGATCCACCTGACCAGGATAAAGTTACGGTTACTTAAAATCAGTGAGTGAGAAACCGTACCTTACATGAAACCATCAAAAGGCTTAGGTCCTGTGGAGAAAACAAAAAAGATGTGTGGCCACTGGATACTGCTGCATCTGCTGAAAAAGTGCAAAGTGCAATTTTCTTGTAATTGTGTGGAGTCAAAGTGGCTTCATCAAATTCCCAACAGACAGATGCCAATATCTAGACTTGCCAATATTTAGAACAGAAACAGAGTTATACTGACAGGATGAAGGTGGCATGTATGATCATCTCTGGAGGCAGGGGGTAGAAGTGGGGGTGGCAGGACATTTAGAGCAATACGAGGTATTGGAGGAATACGTCTGTGGCAAAAATGGAAGAAACAAACAGATTTAGGGTTTTGGGTCTAAAGATATTCTGCACTAAATTCAGACAAGAAAAGAGGTGATAACAGAGGTACGAAGTAATAGTACTGTGGTTGACAAATGATTCGATTCTTTGATGCTGTGCCAAACAACTCAGATGTTGATAACATTGCACTTCAGTCACTGGTGCACTTTGATTAAATGCATTAGAGAATCATGAATAGAGATTACTAATGAATTTTCAGCAAAAGGATATATTACTGCTCTTTAGATATGCGAATCAACTTGTATTCTTTTATCTAAAAGAATCAGCTCAAAGAGTCAACTTGTTCGTGAACCACACAGTGAGATGAAGCAGTAGTATCAGATGGTACACAAACAAGTTGACTCTTTGAATCGACTCTTTTAGATGAATGGTGAAGCAGACTCAAAGAGTCGACTCTTCCGTGAACCATACAGAGATGAAGCAGTGGTATTGGGTGGTTCACAAATAAGTTGACTCTTTAAGTCAAACGGCACGGCTGAGGGTGGCAAGCATCATATTTTAGACATTATATTCACAGTTTTTACAGTTTTTATTTTTCAATGTTTACTAATTCCTGTGACTTACGGAACAAGAGCATGTCAAAATTTTGGCTTCTACACAGAGAAGTAGATTTCATGTCCATGCTTCTCATGACACTATATGATAAAAATTTACACTAAATATAAAGTTATTTAACTCACAACATATTGCACATATGATTATCATTTTATTTTAGACAAACATGTCAGAAAACAGGATAAAATTACTCCTAAATACGGTACCTTACCTAGTTTTCTTAGCAACAAGCCTTCTTATGCAGTTAAACCCCCTATGAACTAGTTCATTAGCCAACTAATTAATATAAATACCTAATTAATTCTATAGATTAATCACATAAATATCTGAATGGACTCTCCACATCTTTTACTGGTAGGCTTGGTTATATATATATATATATATATATATATATATATATATATATATATATATATATATGGTTATAAATAAAGTCAAGTATGTAGCTAACGTTAACTAATTAGTCTGTATTAACTGCAATATCACTATTTAGGAAAATAAAACCCCAACTGACTGCATAACTGACATTATTAGGCTGTACAGCTGAACATATATATATATATATATATATATATATATATATATATATATATATATATATATATATATTTATATGTATATATATATATTTTTTTACAATTCTTTCTGAAAGTCAGTGGATATTTTTTTCTGAAACCTCAGTGTGAAAATGAAGCCCCTTCATAAGCAGCAAGCTCTGTTACATCCCCATATAGCCTAGAGCTAACTAGCTAGCAGTTATAACACAATGTTTATACATTTTGTACATTAACAGTCAGTGACTAGTTGGCTAGTTAGCATTTAGCTAGCCAAGGGAGGCCTACACTCCACAGACAGTCAAGAACAAGGAGCGAAATTACACTTACAGTGTAGATGGAAATTACATAAAAGTTCATTTTTCAATATTAAAACAGTAATCATGCTCTAAAGAAATGTATGTATGTGGGTCATTTAGAAAATTACTTATGCACATATGCCCGCCCATTTTTGAGACTGAAGGTATCACTTTCATAAAAGTATGAAAAAGTCATGCAATTCATGTAATGCATTAAAACTAATGCAATTAACTAATGCTTTTCTTGACAACTGTTGTAAAGAGTGGTTATCTGGTTACCATGGACTTCCTGTCAGCTCCAACCAGTCTGGCAATACTCACAGAACTGCTGTTAACGGGGTGCGACTCCCAGCCTGAATTTTTGTCTCAGTCTGCCCCTGGTGAAGTGTTTTTTTTTTTAACTCAGCAGTCACAATGGTGTGAAAAAACTCAGCAACACTGCTGTGCCTGATACTGATACGCTCGTACCAGCATCTCCCACTGTCATGTCAGTATCACTGCTGTGCTGAGAATGACAGTAATAAAACTGAAAATGAGATTTGTCCAGTGGTGGTTCAATCTTGGTGTCTTTCCACAGATAGATGGAATAGATCAGAGAAACAGTCAGTAATTGTACACCTAAGTGACCTACAGTATATAGTGTTATGGTCTGAGTGTATCTAACTTAGATAGAGTTAATAAACTGACAAATGAGTGCATAGTGATTTTTCTTTTAACCCAAATAATCCAAACCTCCTGAGAGATGTATCAGTAAGGAACACTTTTTTTTTTATTGCATGTCGAGTTTTTATTAAGACTTTTCTCAGACAATTCTCAGTCTTTTCCAAAGAGGACACCAACTGTCTTGGTTTTTGAATATTCACTTTATTTACAAAGTGTTTAGGAAAGAAAACCCCCATGCAGACATTCAACAGCGCCGATGTAGTAAATAGACCAAGTAATGGCATTATTAACACAGGCATATTAACATAAATAACACTGAGCACTCATTCATCCTGGAGTCTAAATCTTACGTGTCCCATCTTGCGGACACTGGAGACTTCTCAAAAGCACCCTGTTATTGTTCGTCATTGTCTTAATATGCACATATTCACAGCTCACTGAAAAAAAAGATGGGTCATTTTTGCTGAAGCGCTACAAAAATAACATTGTATTGTCCACCATCTTTCCAGCATCATCTGGAGAAAAATAGACTGTACAAGAGCTCAGCGGGAGGACGGAGCGGAGAAGGGTGAGGAGGAACAGGAAAAGGGGAAGAGCTTTCGGAGAGGAGAGAGGAGATGTGGAGAACGGTGCTGAACAGTCTCTAAACAGCCACCTCATATTGTCTGGTCTCCTGCAAACACACACGTTCATCAAGCACTTTTTGGAGCAACGGTTAGTGTTACTGCAGATAAGCGTGTACTAGTACTGAACAGGATACAAATCTGTGATATTTCTAAAACAATGGCACCAGGTGTCTTGCCAGAATGTTCTTCCATCAGGACGCCTCACCTTGTTGCTCTTCTGATGGTGCAGCCACAGTCACACACACACAGCCGTTAGTTATCATGGAAGGCCAGCCGGGGCTGATGGGAAGGGTGGTGTAGGAGCAGGATGCGCATACGGCCAATGAGAGGAGCATGTAGATGTAGAGAGTAAAAGACATCATGAGAACTCCTCAGCAGTTCTCATAGCTCATGAGACACAGCCATGAAGTTCAGAAGCTAACTTTTCTCCACAGTATATCTCTTCTTTTATGGTTTAAGTGTACTGGGTTATTAACTCCCACTTTCTCAGCATGACCTTAGATTCTGACTCATTTGTACATTGTTCTGGAAGTAAAAAAAATGACAGAGGTGGATAGAGGGCTTTCTGCTTTCTCTTTAACTGTTTTGTCTAATTAAATTCAAGAGTGAGAAAAAAGAGTGAGGGAACGACTGTTTATATCCAGTATAACGTAAGCGAAGTAACATAACTTGTTTTGCATACGTTACACAGCGTCAAACGTAACTATAAACGGATACAAAGTACAATATGTTGCTCATTAATAAATAAAAAAAATAATACAATTTTTGGTAAATTGCTGTGGTATAAGAGGAATAAAATACTTCGGGTCGCATCACACCACCCTGTAATTGATTTTCTACAAATTATTTTCTACAACAGCACACCCCACCACGTTGTAATCCTTCCGAACATGAGCATTATGAATCAGTTCTGCTTCTGCGTCATGTCTGAAACAGGGCTCACACTGTTTTAATATACAGATCACATCATTCCAATGATGAGAACCACCCGAAATGAATGGAAATGAAAGCAGTAATTGAAGCAATCTCATTCCCAGTGGTGTGAAATGGATACACAACAATGATAGTCAGGATGTAGGGAATGGAATGGATGTGGTTAAACAGTGAACACATACCTGTACACTATGCATAAGAGGATGAGTCAAATGAAACCCTTTTTTAAACCTAATCTTTTACTTGGCTTTTTTTATCGGAAATGTTACCATGTTTCTACATAATGTCATAATTTCGTTCAGGGCAAGTGCTCAGTGAGTGTCTGCATTCTTCTAGAAAAAACTTTGTTTCAATTCCAATTTATGTCACACTTTTAAGGTTTTTATTTGACTCATCGTACATCACACTTCATGGCGTATTTGCTTCTCAGCTCTGATCTTCACATTAATACAAGGTCTGATGATAAATCCTTACTGCAATGAGTCCAGCTGTCTTCATTACGCCACACAGGATCTGTCTGATCTTTTACACACCAATCAGTGCTCAGAGCCTTTTCGTACAGGTATGTATGTTCCATGTAACGGGCTCATTAAGGTTCCCAATGAGCACTTCAAACAAGAACTTGTGAATTTCACCAGAATAAATCTACCGTTTGGTCTAACGGTAATGCTTTCGATTAAGGTCCCTTAACTGACATTTTTCAGCACATTACGTAACACGAACAAACCATGAACTTCGTTAATACACCGTTAATACAAGTGACATTAACAGTACTAGTAAGTAACTAACACTTGTATGAGTGTTTTTTTAAATAATGAACCAAATAAGCCATTAATCAACACCAGTATTCATACAATCAATGAGTAAAATAAATTCTCTTATGAGAACAAGTTCAGAAGTTCTGATATCAGGAATTTATCAAAATTTAGCAACATGTTTGTAATTCAGTTTTACTCTTTTATCTGGCCATATATTTAGTCATGATCTGAATAAACATTTATCAATAAAAGTATATTTCAGTAACATTTAAACAAGTGTCAATTAGTACATGTTTATTTACTTATTAATGCAGAAGTTTGTGGTTTGTCCAGTAAATAATGATAGTTGAAAGACCTTAATGTACAGCGTTACATTAAGCTTTAGTTAGTTAGACGCCCTTGTTACGTCCTTGGATTTCTGCCACCAGATGATGGACACGTGTTTCGAAAGTGACGTGCATTTTAGATTTTCTTTCCAACTCCTGCATCTGTATCTCTAATTAACGCTGGAGCATGTTGCTTAATACCAGATTTCAGAAGCAGAAAGTCAGAGTCAGTGATGTCGGGTGAAAATGGAAGTGGTGCGAATGCTGCTGTCTGCTGGTGATGCGATGACGGGACAGATGAAGCTGAGCAGTCAGGACAGGACGACGGTGTTCTGGGAGTCCACGTCTCTCAGGTTCAGGGAGTCCATACTTACTCCGGTCTCGTAGACGGGGTTGTCGAATGCCGATTCCTCCGTCATGTTGTTGTAGGGAAGTGAGGAGGAGCTGGGGAGGCGCATGGTCTTTCCCTGGACTCTGTAAAAGACACATTGGTGTCTTTTAATGTTGATAATAAGGTTTGGACAC
The DNA here is from genome assembly GCF_027358585.1 of Pangasianodon hypophthalmus. Classification (NCBI taxonomy): domain Eukaryota; kingdom Metazoa; phylum Chordata; class Actinopteri; order Siluriformes; family Pangasiidae; genus Pangasianodon; species Pangasianodon hypophthalmus. Next base: position 4,131,893 of record NC_069726.1, on the reverse strand, counting down.
CCCGTGTTGAAGACAAAGCATAGCTACTCACTTGGAGAAGTAAAAGAAAATGCCCAGGATGACCAGTAACACCACTGCAGCAGGAAGCATGACTGCGATGGCAGTGTCTGTGCCCTCAGTACCAAAATCAGTGCTGATTACTAAATGAAGAAAAACAAAAGATTTGAGCAGATGGTCAGAACTTCTGTTTAAAAAATGATTTGTTACTGCAGTGTGTTATCTCTTTCTTTAATTGAACATGAAGTCACAGTGTTTTGATGTTTTTCCTATGTATTTTCGGCTAACATTTTCTCAGAATGAAATGTCATAAATTAAAGAAGTGCATGTAAATGAGGGATTTATTGCAGGACCCCGTGTAAAGAAATGCAGTTTAAATTGGACATGTGGCGCTTGGAAGATGAAAAAAATATTGATTTATAAATGTAAAATTTTTAAATCCTTTGATGTATTCAATATATTCACATTTTTGTAAGATTTTTAACTCTAAAAACATATCATTTGAAATTATGGGTTATAGTTTTGAGAATTAAAAAATAAATCAGAACTCTAAGTACAAAAGTAGCTAGAACATTACCTAAATTGTTACTCAGGGCTTATAGTAAGCATCAGGACGTTACAAGAAACAAAAACAAAAAGTGCACAAAATCACTAAATTGATTTCAAGAAAGTATAGACAAAGTTAATTCATCACAGGACGATCTGACGTTAGATAGCTGCTACAGCTGGGTTTTCGAAGATGGTATTATGACAGGAAACCTCTGTGTAGAAAGTATTTTTCCTACAATTCTGAAAGCAACAAAGCACAATGCAGAGTAGAAAGATGCTCTGAAGATGTTAAAAATAAGTACACATTTCTGTTTAGATGCAGTGTTTGGTTTTATTTATACCTGTAGGTTTTCAGATGTAAATCAGATGTATGTTATTAACTGTTGTTTTTTTTTTAGTTTCCAACTAAACTCTGGATCAGGAATGTAAAAATATCACTTCTATTCAGAATAAATCATAATACAAAATAGATCATTTCTAATCCCAGCTAAGCATCGAGTGTTTAACATCACTGTAGAAAACTAGCTATTTGAGTAGAACTTTTTCTACTTCAAGTGTCTACTCTTCCCTGGGAATTCCAGGTGCTTCACCTAGCAAGTTTAAAACAAAGAAAAAAAAAACATTGGCCTAAATATAAAATTTAGTAAATACACCCCAGAGAAAACAAGAATGTTATTTAAGGTGATGATATAATTCAGATATACAGAATTCATATTGCTAGCTTTCAGGCTGCACTTTGATGCCCTGTAAAATTCTCTACCATTTGAGTACAGCCTATGGATATGTCTTTAATAAATGCTTTGTCCCAAATGTCCCATATTGACTTACTGACTAGACGTTGAATTGGCGTTAATAGCACTAGATTCAGTAATATAAGTTAAAATACTTGACATTGCAATTACAGACTTCTGAAGCTAGACGAACAGCCATCTGGCAAAACAGAACTGAAATCCTGAGTAATTAGTTTCAATCTCCAGACGTGAGAGATAACCTTACTGTCCAATCTGCGCTCATTACCATCTCTTGCAGAGGCTGTATAAAAAAAAAGGCAATTATGAGCATAATTGAAACACCTGAAGCAAAAAAAAACTGTAGGAAAACATAAATTACGACGTTAAAAAAACCCACCTCTTGCATAAAAGTGATTTAGGACACTGACAAGGCTTAAGGCACTTTAAAAGAATGGAGGCTATTAAGAAACGCTTTGTGATTGAGTGGCCTCATTTTCTCCAAACAGCATTTCAGCAGCACCACCGTCTAAATGGTGCTATTGCTTTTGTGACAGCTTTATACAGAAAACACTGGCGAGATCAGCTTTCGTTTAAACTAATGACTTCAATTTAAAAAAATAAAGAAATAAATCTGGGGTCGATGTAGATAGAGAAAAATAGCAGGCAAAGTTTTTTCACCTGATCCATATGAAAAAGTGCAGCTTAAGGCTTAAACCATTATAATGGGAGGGTGTTTTCTCAATAGACCAGATGATTAGACCAGAATTCGAATTCAAATTTTCAGCTGGAATATGCCTTATTTCTTTTTAAAATGAAGTTATATCACATTCATTGCATTTATTATGTTTTTGCACTAGAAATTTTATTTCCATACACTCTCTCCTTGCAAACATGCAGCTGCTAAACACCTCCATCTTTATTGATTTATGATGTGACTTATGATATGTGATTTATTTCTCAGCATCGCAGTTCCTACCCCGGCATGCAGGCGGCGCTCTGCTCCACTCAGACGGATGTCCCGGGAGGCAGCGGATGGTGGCTTCGCCGTGCAGCTCGTATCCCGGGCGGCACGTGAAGCTCAGCGTCTCTCCAGCCTGGAAGAAGGCTTTCTCTGAGCTCTGGATGGCAGTGGAAGGAGCTCCAGGGTTACCACAAGGTTCGTACCTTTCAGCTGGGGAACAACACAGTGTAAAAATGACCTGTTTAATAAGAACCACCTAAGAAGAATTCACAGAAATGACACTTTGCTTGATATATGCCATGAATCAGTCCACTAGGGGGCGATAGAGTCTAATATTACAGACTTCTGCAAACTATAAGGTGCATTTCTTCCAAGAAATTTTGACTCTAAGCTGTTTAGTTTACTGCTCTGCAAGTAATTACTAAATTAGCAATGAAACCTAGAAAGATATATTAATGAGAAAAATTATGAAATTCTGACTATTTTACATACTAATAATATCCGACAATCTTTTAGACAAATCTTTTATTTCAAATAAAATTCATTCTTCATCAGCTGTTGGAGGTGAAACCTGCTGATATTCTGTATATTTTTCTCAAAGCCTAAGCATGACTGTGCAATTTTCCAACCAGATAAACTCTTCCATTTCCAGTTCTATAATCAGACCAGCTAAATGCACTTGTAAAAAAAAAATGAATATCTACAGATTTTAGCTCGCAAAGCTGATGAAGGACTTTTGACTGTAATGTCCTGTAGTCTTAGCGTTCTCTCATCATACTTCACAAGAAACAACCTGGGATGCTTTTTCTAAAAGTTTGGTTTTGGAAATAAAGCAATAGCTAATACTTTTCTTTAGCTATACAGGGTCTTTATTAGTTTTACATGTGGAGGTGAGATGATATAATTATTACTGGTGTAGCTCTGGGATTTTAGCCCCGCCTGAACCCATCATGTGAGTAAATTTTACAGACTTTCCAAGTATGGAAAGATTACGGATTATGTCTTTCACCTTCTATAAAATGACCAGCAGAAATAATCCCGTGTAATATACTATACAATATATCCTTTCAGAAATGATCTGTTGGTAAATATTGCATTATATCCTGTGGGAAAAGAGGTTTTGTTTTTTTCTTTTTATCTCTCACTGAAACCAAACTCAACTGGAGAATGCAGAATTAGCACACTGTAAAAAAAATTGACTGTCAAGTTTACAATACTTTACCGGCGACAGAGTTACCAATAAAGTACTGTAAAAATTTTTTACACAGGTAATGCCTACGGACAAATTATGCTCATGTGACCTACTAATGATCACACGCAACAACAAGCGGTTAAAATAAATGTCAAAAGAATCAGTTTGTATTAATATGAGATGTATGAATTGTGTGATGACCATGTGATCTCTTACCGCGGTAGTACAACAAATATATTTCCCCATCCAAATAGTACTTTAGAGACAAATTTCCAGCCTTTAAGATCATTAAAAAAAATCTTTTAGCTATCAGGTGATTGAACGTATCTAGTGTATATATTGTACATGTACTGCATGAGAGTTATTGTTCATTACTTTCTATGGCAGACATTCTCGACCACGTAACTTTGATATACAACTAGAAATCAGACCACAGACTTACGGACACACTTGGGCATCTTCTCGCTCCACTTGGGCTCGGCCGTGTCGCGGCTGTAGCAGGTGAGCAGGCCTGGGCCTGAGAGTGTGTAGCCTTTATTACACATGTACTGCACAGTGGAGCCCACTGTGAAACGTGAACCGGTCATCAGCCTGCGTCCATGTTCTATAGATCCTGGGTCCTGACACATCATCACTACACACACACACACACACACACACACCCACATAAGCAGAAGTCATTCAATTAACCTCCCTAGATCAGAGAGGCTTTAAGTATTTTATGCATGAACGCTCTCAGTAAACTTTCCATGAACTCTGATGAACTCTTTGTAGCTTCAAAAAAGCTGTGAAAAGTGCAAAGATCACTGCTGACCATTCCAGAGCGGCCCACAGGACACAATATGCTGCACATTAAAAATGAACAGGGTGGAAATTGAGCCCTTCTGGGTGATGCATCAGCTTGACAAAGCAGATTTATAAAGTATAAAGGAGGCAAAACTTGGAAAAAAAGAGCAAGCCAGAACTTTTAGTGTCCTCTACAGGGAGAGGGCAGTCTAGAGGGAGATCTGCATTCCACAAGATGGCTTTTAAGTTAGATCCCATTCACACCTAGACTTAGTAAAACCACAATTACTTTAAAGAAATCATGACACAGGTAGAAATAAAAAGATATAATCATCCAATTCATTTTTAAAAATGTAATACACGTGGTAGTATTAGAATTCATTCTAAAGTCCCAGTGCATCATATAAACTATGGAATTTTCACTACTTGTTTTTTAATTTTTTAAAATTAATTTAAGGCTGTTTTTAGGTAAATATAAGATATAATGATAAATCTATAATAATAAAATGATATAATGATATATTTTAGACCAGAATTTTATAAATGTTTAGTTTAATTCTAGGTATAATTTGTATAATATAGTTTTATCCTTTTTACTCATTGTATTCCTACACAATGACAACCTATTTACATTTTATTATAAAAAAGTAAAAATTCATATGATATGCAGTTTTTAGAACCTATGTTTTTTAATAATTTATGAATGAACTTATTAAGTATAAGAAAACCACAAGGAAGCAATGTCTTATTAATGTCTTATATTCTTATTAATTTAAAGTTTTCGGATTTATAGATTATTTATTTATTTATTTATTTACCATCAGTAATCCAGCTCGTCCTCCTCAAATACAGGTAGCTCAAGTCCCAAATAGCTCTATATTCACTATATATGTTCACTACATAGGGTATAGAATAGTGGTGTTCCAGAATGTCTGAAATGCACTATATTCACAACTTCACTTGGGATTCAGTCACAGAACAAAATGTAGATGTTAGTGCATAAAAATAACTCATGAAAGTACAAATTTAGTTGAGGGTAACATATATCCCGCGTGAACGTGGCATGTTTTTACCACCCACCTCTACACCATTGAAAAATATTTAAAAAATATGATCACTGAAGATTTATCTAAGAAACATCTTCATATCAGGTTTGAACAGGAAATAAAATAGTGAGATGTTTAGGATATAAAAGTTATAGGTTTATAGGTATGCCTGTAGATGGCAGTTCTTCCCCTCAACTCTCCAAAACATCTGAGTCACTTGTCTGTACAGTCATGGCTTTGCTTTCATGTGTCTGGTGCTTTATAACTGCAGCGGTTTTGTTCACGTGCTTTAGTGAAGTGACTTGTGGCCAAGTATGGTGACCCATACTCGGAATTTGCGCTCTGCATTTAACCCATCCACGTGCACACACACAGTAGTGAACACACACGTCGTGAACACACACCCGGAGCAGTGGGCAGCCTTTTTTGCTGCGGCGCCCGGGGAGCAGTTTGGGGGTTCGGTGCCTTGCTCAAGGGTCTCACCTCAGTCGTGGTATTGAGGGTGGAAGAGAGCGCTGGTCATTCACTCCCCCCACCTACAATCCCTGCCGGACCCGAGACTCAAACCCACAACCTTCAGGTTCACCTTCAGGTTGCAAGTCCGACTCTCACATCCATTAGACCACGACTGCCTCCAGTTAATCACATCAAAAGACACACAGAGTGATTTAGGACATTGATTTTGATTAACTGTAATTTTGATGTGAATGGAACATAGATAAGTGCTGGGCTTTAGCGAACAGTTTCTCTTGTAAAAAGGTTTTTATGAGAGTAATTCAGTAGATCCACTTACACTGAAACTCGGCAGATGATGTGCTTCCACAGAGCCCGCGAGGATGGAATTTTATCACCATGTAATGATAACTCTGAATGCCTTTTGAAATGCTTGGAAACGGCATGTGTGAGATGAAGCGGTCTTTCTATTTATCAGCTAGGGTGTTGAGAGAAATACTGTACTGATGCTATGTGTTTCCACAAAGCCCTGAGAATGATGATTTAATCACCACTGTGTTAGCTTATCGTTAAGGTTCTGCATTATTGATAACTGAAAGGTTGTGAGCTCAAATTTTAGGATGTAGTGAGCCAAAGTCAGGCCATAAATTGTAGCAGTGTTATGATGAGTTTGCTAGCCAACAATCTTAAAATTATTGCAACATAAAAAAGCCCTGAGTGTGAGGAAACTAACTCAGATGAAAAATAGAAACGCCCACATAGTGGTTTGGCTTTCATCAATCAGATATTATGCAGAACAACATTATTTGCAAAGTTTGCCAGAGGCAGTGGATAGCTAAACACATGTATTACTGAACAAGAAGGTTACTCTTTGTTTACAAGCTCAGTTTATGCTTAATTTCAATTTCTTCTCTGATTAATAAGTAAGGAGTATACACAATGTAGGAAAATAATCAACAATGGGATGGTGTGATAAGGCCCTATACAAAGTGGAGTTACTCTTACCACTGCGAAGTTGATTATTTTCCAATAACAGCATGTCCCAAAGTGTTTTATTGCTCTTATACCATAGCAATTTGCCAACAAATACATGTTTACGCTTCCTGTCATGAGCTGCATTTGCATACTTGAACATGATTGGCTCCTATATTTTATATGATGCAATCTCTCTCCTCCTATGCTTTCCTTTGAAACCTCAAATGCACTATAGTTACAATCTGTTTAGCACTTTCACCAGTCTGCACATTGAAATGAATTCCCCTGAAATTATTTTAGTCATAAAAACTGTTTTTATAAAGTTTAATGTGACACTGGATTTGATGATGATAAACAAACAAAAAAAAAAAAAGGACTCGACTAAGTCCAGGTGTGCATATGTGTGCTTATTAATGTATTCCTGATGTTGTCATGACCACTAACCTTTCTCACAGTTGGGCACGTCTCCGCTCCACGTCAGATCCCACTGGCACATGAGGATCTCAGATCCGACCACCTGGAAACCTGGGTAGCACTGGTAGGTCACCACTGTTCCGTGGATCAGGTCCGGATGGGAAGTGCTCTTCCAGCCGTTTGTGATCTCTGGTAATTCTGAGCACGTGTCATTGCGGGCCACCTCTAAGGACAGAGAGAACAAAAGTGCATTATTAATGGATTGGGTTATAGGACCATCGGATCAATTTCAGCTAGATCGTTTAGTATAAGGCCGAATGGAAGTAGCAGTTTCACAATCGCCCATTGACCATGCGGAGCCGAGCACCACATGCTGCAGCCAAGTAGGCAGACTTGGAAAGGAAGAATTGCTGCTGAGGTGACACATCATGCATCATTTTGCATGTAAATGAGACTGCAGCCAGAGAGCAGTATGACATCCTTTCACAACGATTGTCCACAGTGCTACAAGCCAACGTACAGCGCTGCCAAGCAAGCTGGCAGCACTAATGCTTACTGTGACACCAGTGGCTTAGGGCTCAGATGGAACATTACCAAGATTCGTCTTTTTTTTTTTTTTTTTTTTTTTTATTAAATGTTGTACAGGCGTAGTATCTCTTCTCTGACCTTGAATTGATAACAGCCATTCAGCAAATGTTAATCTTCAGTAAATCCTCATTCACAACTCCATGCATTTTAAATTCCACTGAAATTCTAATGACCTCTTTTGCGTGACCAGTGGTTTTAAAAAATGTGGCTATTTGACAATCTGATGTTCCATTGATTTACTTGACTTTCTAGATGTTGTGCATTTGTGTGCGAGCTCACTGCCCCTTTCACACCATTATTTCACCTAGTGGTCAAAAATTGGAACTGCAGCAAGCACTAACAGTGGCCCATTGTGGCAAAAGCATGCTGCCCCATCCTTGCTCTATGAACATTTTCAGTGGAGGAGGAGGAGCAGCAGACAGGACAGATAATAACAGGGTTTTAGTTTAGAAAAACTTTGCAGCCACCAAGATCTTGTTTTACAGCATATAATTGGAATGAAATCTAATACATTTCTGCAAACAAAGGCAAAGCATAAGTGCTGATAGTGTGTCTATGATTTACAGAACCATTTCTATTTGTAAGATATATTGCAAAGATTGGGAGAGGGGATGAAGGGTTATGGAGTGAACAGTTTCCATATATCAGAAATGCATGTGTACTACAGTGACCTCATTTCACATGTAAAGGCTGAGAAAAAGAAGAAAAATGTGTCTTCCTTTTCCAGTACCAAAAATTTTTGTGGTGTTTGAGATGTAGTTGGGCTTGAAATTTAGCTGAAACCTGTAAAACCTGGTTAATGAAATTAGCTCTTTTGTGTATTCCTCAGTGTGAAACTCACCTGCTGTATCAAACACATTCAAACAAAGGTTTATCTAAAACTGCTCAAAATGAGCTGCTAGACTGTACGTTGGTTGACTGTATGTTGTCAACTCTCAACAGCCTATTACAGGGTTGTGATAGTCTCTTGACATTGTTAATATCGTCCCATCTAATCAAAACCTACAGTTATGACCCACAGAAAGCCAAAAAATCCAGGCAGTGCCACCTACCAAAGAAATGCACCACAAAGCCATTGTTGTAGCCGTAGATGTTGGTGGCCGGATCGGACTGGAACTGGATGGTCACGTCCGCCATGGAGGTGTAGAGTTTGAATCTGGGTAGAGTGCCACTGTATTGGCCCAGGATGTTGGCCGTGAGGTCATCGCCATCGTAAAACGTCAGTATGTCATTCTTACCAAGATGAAGGCTGGAAGAGAGCACATTATACACATTATAATTATATAATACCACAGCACCACCAAAAAACATGCTGGTAGATTTAGACAGGTGAAACATGCTGGTAGACAGGTGACTCTAAATTTTCCACTAGGTGTGAATGATTCATGTGTGTATGGTGCCTTGCCATCGCCTAGTATTTCAGATACATCACAACCCTGACCAGGATAAAGTTGCTTACTGAAGACAAATGAATGGATGCAGGCATACTTTCACGCCCTAAAATGCATTCACGTTTTCAGCTTTTGTCTTCTTGGCTTTGCTGTGTATCTGGTAAATACCCGCTCTGTCCCACAGAGACATCCAAAAGGCTTCATGTGGGATCTAAATCCAGAGTGATATTGACAGGAGCCAACTGGAAATAAACACTGAATAATTCAGGGATCTTCTAGCTCATGAATATGTAGAGGTCTGTGTATGTTTTTGTGTAATGGGAATAAAATGATCCATTTATGATAATGCCCGGTCTGAGGAGCTTACCAGAGTACAGCCATAGCTTCAAGAAAGTAAACTCCCGTGGCCATTAAACAGCCTACATAGATAGAACTCTGCATTGTAAGCTTTGTTTAAGCTCCTAGGCAAACTCGGGCTGAAGCCGACATGTCCACACCACTGGGCTTCAAGATCATTTGCATTTTGATGAACTGCTTCACAAGCTGAATTATTTACTTTAAAGAGAGGGGCTGCATTCGCACCGATAAACAGATGTGACAATCCAATATCGCAAAGAAAGAGCAACAGAGCTCCTGCATTTGGGACACTCGGAATAATTTTCATTCGAAGCTTTCCTCTCAGTTTTCAGACAAAAAAACAAAACAAAAAACCCACAAGCACTGAAAAAGCAAAAAGCACGCAGGGTGGAAAGATTCACGCCTGGCTGAGCAGTGAGCAGTGTCGGCTGGAAGAATCAATCATGTTTTCAATTCTTCAGTGGCCATTCTGTTTATTTGTAATATGAAAAACCGCTGGAGGTGTCCACACACCCAAGTCTGGAGTGCAATGGAGTTAACCTTTACAAGGTGTGTGTGGTGTGCACTGTATGTCTAATGAGTATGTGGTGGTTCAGGTGGTTCATAAGACAATCTGCCAACAATTTGTGTAACTGCACAGTTTTTTTTTCTTCTTTGCTGTAGTGTGTGAGTGTGTGAGTGTATGAGTGTGTGCGTGCATAATCCATGAATCAGGCTCATTATGCAGAAGAACCATCACTCACACCTACACATTCACATTATAGTCATGACTTGTGTAATTTCACAGGTCTTAAGTTGTGCCATGTCTCATATTTGATTGATGTGTTTGCAGTTGTACTGGATGGAAAACACACACACACACACACTTAAGCACACACTCCTGCCTAAACTAAATGGCAAAATAAGCAGTGAAATGCTCTTAGCTGAGGTTCTAGAACTTGGCTGTTTGCCAGACACATCATGGCTGTCTTCACAAGTTCCCAAGGATGGCCGCTGTTAATATTCACCACCACTGAACTGGAGAGCACTTTGGAGGCAGCCTCCACTCTCTCGATAGCGAGAGGAAAGCGCAGTCCTCTTGTACCTATCAATCTCCTGTCTCCCAAATCCCTGCCACCGCTCATGCAGAGCCCAGGCTGTGTTTACATGACTCAGTGCACATGGGTGTCCACAGGACCGACTCTTTAAATGATCATTAGGATTTCACGCAGCTTACTCGATTGCCTTGCTGGCAAATCATATTCCTAATCCTTCTCCCAGCATCGGGCAGGACGCTCACACTCACTGTTCCTCTTTGCTTTCCATGACATGTCCTTGAAGGAGGAAGTTGTTTTTAGGACACAATCATCTCGAGAAGTCCTTGAAACAAAAGCAGCACCATTTTCCACTACTAATAATAACAACAGCGAGTCCACTAATAGTAATTTAATCAGTAATAAAAAATTTAAATTAAAAGTTTTACGTTGTTTTTGTCATATAGATGTTTGTTTGTGATGATTATTTATTTATTTTGTCTAGATGTTTGTGACAGTTATTAGTTTTTTGTTGCATAAGATATTCGTTTGTGATGATTGTTTATTTATTGTATAAAAAATTTGTCTGATATTTTGTTTATTTTTCTATGTTTGCGATGACTATTTATTTATTTATTTGTTTGTTGTATAGATGTTTGTTTGCGATGACTATTTATTTATTTGTTTGTTTGTTGTATAGATGTTTGTGACGATTATTTGAAATATTTTAAACATCACGTTTTTCTGTGATGATCTGTTTGTTGTATAACGTTTGTATGTGATAATTATTTGTTTGTTATATAAGATTTTTGTGTGTGATGATTATTTGTTTATTTGTTGTATAAGATGTTTGTGTATATGTTTATTAACCTTACACAGGGACTTGTACGCTAAAACAAGAAAACATATCATTGTTGCCATGGTGAAGTTCTCTGTGAGGAGATGTTTATTTAACATTTTTGGAAGGAGTCTCCAGCTGAAGCTGAATTTTTTTTACCTTATTAACCTCAAGAGAGAGAAAAAAATAGGGTGGTGATGGATAGACTGTTTCTAGCTGTATTAACGTAAGTGATAATAGGAAGTAACTTGTTTTGTGGACAATTAACAACAGTACTGTAAATAAAAAATAAGCCATGTTGTTATTTAGTGAATCAAAAATTGAAATGGTTGGCAAATAGCTATGGTATAAGAGGAATAAAACACTTTGGGACGCACTTTTATTAAAAAAATAATCAACTTCATCATTGATTATTTTCCTATAATAGCAATCCCTGTCATATATTTCTTATCTGACTAGATAAAAACAGTTGGAAACGTTTGGACCCTACCGCACGTTTGATGAACATTTATTAAGAGTAAAATCTCAGACTCAGATTAAGCCGATAGTAAAAGGCTATCAGGCTATGTATGTGTATATGTATATGTATACATGTAAGTATTTGTGAGCGATCATTTCAATTAAACAACTTAAACAGGTCTAATTAAACGTGAGAATGCCCCCGGGACGTGTGAGAATAGGCAGCAGGCCCCGAAGTGGAGCTGCACGTTTGGGTCTGCCACCTGCACATCTGAGGACACATTTGGGTTTAACTAACTCTCCAAGCTCCTTCCAGAATACAAATGATACACGGAGGAAGCCAGAGGGAAGACGGTGCCAAAAAGAAAGAATGAGGCTGCAATGAGGCCCTGTGGTGAAGGCAACAGAAAAGAGTGTATGGGAACTGGGCCAAATGTGGTGACAACAGAAGTAAAATAACTCTCCTCAGAAGGCTGATGGGTATCAATGAACTTTTGCAGACACAATAAGATCATTGCAACTGATCTGAAAGTTCCAGGAGCTGAACTTTTTAACTGTGAGACAGACATACAAAAAAATCTTATGAAACTAATGTAAACTAGCAGTAGCACTAAACTTACTTGGCCCAAGTTAGTTATACAATGTCAGGAAGAAACAGAAAGTCAGAAGCATTGAACTGAATTCACCATGTGCATCTGTAGAGCTACAATATACATATCGTTCCAACAGTTCTTGTTTGAGAGGAGCTGAATGATCATTCATCACTGTCTAAACATAAGACTTGAGACTGAAATCAACACCCAGCCATCTCCCGAAAGGCCTGTTCTCCCCAGCTCTGCCCTGCTCAAACAAGCTTTTAAAGAGATTGAATGAGGTCGCGAACAATAAAAATGAGCTTTTTCTGCTGATATAACTCTCTTGCTTTTTAATTAGAACAGTTAAGCACTGGGTTTTGAAATGCCAAAGCGTTAGCGGCCAGGGAAGGGCTTTAAAAAGCGCTTAGCAATCACCAGGCTGACAAAAATCTGTTGCCCTCAGGGGCATAACTCCGAGCAGCATGTGGGCTTAGTGCCAACCATGAGCAGTGCCAAGGACTAAAGACAGGCTTAAAGGAGCTGAAGGAGCTCTTAGGTTTGTTAAGAAGAAGCTCGAAGCAGCAGGAAGAATCTCTGTGTCTCTGTCTCTTTACGCTTTATGGTTTTATCAGCTTCAGCTGCATCAAAGTACTTACTGTTACAGCGGATGTGTGCTCTTCTTAAATATAGTTAGCACTTGTTTCTTTTAAATCTAAAGTATGTTCAAATATTAATAGTGAAAAAAAATTCAAAATGAGATCAGTTCAAAGGTTTCCCCCTCCTCCCCTTACTGAATATGATATAACTAATCTCTAATAACTTATTCTCTAATAAATGCCTCTAACGTCTTTCAATATTCAACTCTCCATATCATACATTCTGGCACATTCTTCCTGACATCTCTGTTTCAGATCAGATCTTAAGACTGAGGTGGTTACGACTCCAAAATCAAAAATTTTTTTTCTTTTTTTTTTTTTTTCATTGAACATGCCTTTTTCTTTATATCATTGTATTGCTGCAAGACACACCCTCATTTCAGAATCTGGAACATAGAGCTACATTTTCGTCCTTTAAAACCTATGGGGAGGGGAGATGCCATGTAACTACAAATGGATGCTCTAACTACAACACACACCAAGTGTCTTTACACTCTTTGCACTTCTCTTTAGCCTCTCTGAGAATTTTTCTATGCTTTATTGGACGAAAAACATGCTCCTGTGAAAAGAGACATTTCCAAAGTGTCCACAAGCGGGCTCCGTTCTCATAATGAAGCCATTAAGCTGCGTTACTACTCCACAGCTCCATCATACAGCTTTTAGCTGTGCATTCAGAAATAATCCAGATAACTGGGCCTGCACTCACCCCACATCCATCTCTGAATTCCTACACCAGACTCTGTGTGGCCCACCTTCAAACTCAGCCAGGTGTGTATCCTGGCACCTGCGTGCTTGCTTTAACAGAGCTGTGTTGTAATTAGTGCAGGGCCAGCCCTCCTGTTTATGCTAAATCAATTAATCAGCCGTCATTATGCACACGGGTTGTGAGTAATTGCGAGCTGGCGAACACTGTCGAACGATAATGGCAGAGCACGAACGTTCTCATTAGAGGGGAGAAGCGGGCGGCCACCCCTGTAATGAAAACAACAACACACACACACACACATTCCCACCTCCTTAAGCTCCATCCCTTCACAAAATCTCACTCTATAGGGAAGCTACTTCTTGTTCTGGTTTTACAGAAACATTATGCACAACCAGAGACAGCTGGTATAAATAAGCTAGCAGGGCTAAGCCTCCATGTCTTTTAAAGATAAAAACATATCAATAATATGTTTCATGTTTCCCAGATTATTTGCTTTAAGCAAATGTCTCATGGAGGATTTTTTTGGATTTTTGTGTGAACAAATGCAACAGCACCTCTAACCAACCAAACCAAAAAACACACACATAATCATATGAAGGAACGGGGCTGGGGCTGAATTCTTTCTAGCCCAGACTATAGATTCATGCAGCCTATCAGAGACAGATATGTCAGGTGATTACACAGAGTGACACTCCCCTAAGACTTCATTCGGAGATCTCCATTTTAACTTTACACGTGTGCACATTGTGTACATTTAAGTTTTATTTGAGCCAGACACCATGTTCATTAGTTCATATAGGACATGTTCTTGGCCCAACATTCTTTCAACCAATCACTGCCATGTGATGTCATCAGTGTGCACCTCCTGCTCTAACCAATTCTCATCATTTAAGAAATTCCCTCAGGATCCACCTATATGCTTCAACACAAACAAAGCACAGTTGTTTTGATATTGACAAAGTGTTTAGTCTATCTACTTTTAGTTTCTACCCCCTTTCACAATCACTCAGTCACTGCTAATGACAAGAGTGCTGAGAAACCGTGTGTTTGTGAGAGAGAAAGAGATCCAGAATGCAGCGCTGTCGTTATTGTGTACACCTAATGAACACGGCCATTCATGAACATATTGCCCTTCCAGATGGATTCCTCTGACAGCTTTCAGTACAACACACTCACGCTGCCCTCCACGCCATATTGAAGTAATGAGTACAGAAAATGAATGCAAATGAGGACATCTTAAGCAGACAGTCCAGAGTGTTTCGAAGACTTGTGACCAATCTCACGCTTTGGGTCACTACAGATTCTCTGCATCAAGTAGCTTATAAGTATTTAAATTACTTTAGTAAGTAATGATCAAAATCCTTTTGTTCCTTCATCATTCCTTTCAACAAGTCACTTCCAAAATATTTTAGCTACTCTGGCCATGTAGCTTCTAGTTTCACTAGCTTTTATGTGTCTTTTGGAGCTTACCTAACAACATTTTAAAAGTACCATACCTAAAACCAGCCTAAAAAGAGGTTGAATGTGCATGCATATATATCCTTCCACCAAACTCAGGGATCTGTTGACGTGTCAGAATGGGAAGTTGAATTATTGATTGGAAAGTATAGTGATAGTATCACTGCACCTGTAAAATTCTGTTGTATTTGTAGGAAACATTAGCACTTAACTGGCTAGCTATTAAACTAGCTTATATTTGACGCTGGGATTTTAGTAGCCAAGTATAGATTTGCACTAACAGATTTTCAGCAAAATCTCAAAATACACCAAGCAAGGTTTCATTATCACCAAAATTAGCTCAGTTAACTAACTAGATATTTTAGTGCACAGGGTCTGCACACAGGTTCTGCACACAGGTCTACCACGTTGTTGTCCTCTATTAATCTGAATATTGGATAGCTTAAAGCTGTTGAGACTTTTTTTGTTGTTGTTGTTGATCACAAACTTGGCCCAAATACCAATCAACATAATTGTGATCATCTATCCACAGCCTGAGATTGGTATTCAGTACATGTCCAATGTAAACACATAAAACACGCTTTTGATGGTTTGTGATTTTCTCGTCTGCTCTTGGTCAATAGCCTCAAAAATAGAGCTCAGATGTTGGTCAACTTTCAGCAGCTTTAACGATCTTACACCGCGTGGTTGCCGCGCTCTGCATGTTAGCGTGGGTGGTTCCTTAAAGCTCCGTACGTCTCGTTCCAGCGTCTAATTGCTCCTTGTGCAATCACACACTGCTCTGGAGCAGAGAAAACCAATAGCGAGTTCAGGACAGCTGAACCGAAGGGCTGAACACGCTAAATATGTAAAGATAAGTGCAATAATATGGGTATTATCTCCTGTACAATATCTTCTGAAAGGTCAGAAGGTGTTAATTCATTTTCCATAACAGCAGCTCTGACAATAGTGCCAGGTTAGTTGTCAGGTTTATGCTTGTTCTTATATGTTATCGTTTCCGTAGTAACAGCTCATTCACAGGAACTTGTATGGCAGACGATCTACATAATCTATGGTAGCAGCTATAAAGTTGTCTTGTAGACATTCCACAACATTAAATCTAGCTCTAAGAGGATAAAAAGCCTGAAATGTTGTTCAATAATATATATATATATATATATATATATATATATATATATATATATATGTATATACATATATATAAAAACTGTAATAGTTGACATATTACTGTGAATTAAGATAAATAACAACACTTCTGGATGTGATTTTATTAGAAAATAATAAACTTCACGGTGGTAAGAGTTATTCCACTTTGTATCTGGCTGCATCACGTCAACCCGCTGTTGATTATTTTCCTATAACAGCATGCCCCGAAGTGTTTTATGTAGTTATAGTTTTATACTTGTATCTTTAGTTTTCCATCTTAAATAAACCAGTGAAGGCTTTAAAATATACATGTCCGCTCACACTGGTATCCATTTTGGTGTCGAGTGCGTTGCCATAGAAACAACTAATGCCCAAGTAGAAATGCTGAGTCACCGTCTTGTAATTAGTGTAATTCGGACATGATAATATCAGTGAACGCAGTAATATTGTTAATATATACACACGCACACACATAGTTTAATAAAAACTCATCTAATACAACAATTAGTGTGGAATTAATGAGACAGTAGCGCAAAAGTAGAAGAGTGTCCTCAATGCCTAGGTAAGTTCTTTCCCATTCTCACACACACACACACACACACACACACACAGAGAGCTCCAGACTATCCTGTGATGTGTGTTACAGCCTCTGTAAACCAAAGAAAAGCCACATGATAAGAGTGCAAAAATGAGATGGTGTGAAGTTCAGTGTATTTCTGAGCCACTGATGGACTCACACTTGGACATCCAGCAGGATCCTCTTGTCCTCCTCCACGTGGATGCCCCAGATGCAGTCCTGCCCTTTGTCATAGGCTTCAGGCCAGTTCGGCGAGAGCACCACTCCTGCTGAATCTGTGATCTCCCCGCTGCACACAGCTGCCACGCGCACACACACACACACACACATCAGTGGAAAGGATACTATATAACACATACACATTGTATTGGATTTTATATAAAGATGTCTGTTACTGAAAGGCTGAACACACACACACAAACACACACACACCGCTGACAGAGCTGTGTCAGTGTACACTCACCACGGCAGGCTGGCTCCGTCTCATTCCACTGTGGGTTTTCGGGGTCCACACACTCGATAGTGACGGAGCCCTGCTCTAGCGTGTAGCCTGGCTCACAGGAGAACTCCACCACAGTGCCCACTCCGAACGACATGTCACTGCTGGAGAAGTTGCCGTACTTCACGAACGGCTTGTAGCACGTGCCCTGGGCAAAAGCTGACAAACACACACTTCAACAGTGACTTCACACTCCAAACTCCATTCTTTAAAAAATTAAATGTAACATACTGACAAACTTTACTGATCTGTTTGCATGGAAATGACCCATACTGAAATTTCCTAAAAGTAGGTAATAAAAATATTTTAAGATTTTCTAAAAGTGGATACCAAATATGTTGGGGAAAAAAAAAACTGTTGATGCTAAAAATACTAACAGGTACTCCCTTTGTTTGTCACATATACAGTACAGCACAGTGAAATTCTTTTCTTCACATATCCCAGCTTGTTAGGAAGCTGGGGTCAGAGCACAGGGTCAGCTGTGATATGGCACAGAAGGTGATCAGATCAGAGGGGCCCAACTGTGGCAGTGCTGGGGCTTGAACCCCTGACCTTCTGATCAGTAACTTATCCCAGAGACTTGGCTTTTGTGCCACCACTGCCCTAAGTGGATGCTAAAAAATAAAGTTATTACGATAATGAAAAAATATTATTAAATGTACTAAAATTGGAAACTACTAATACAAAAAAGTATACTAAAAGTGGATATTATAAAATAAAAAAAGAATAAAAGTGGACGATAAAAATAACTAAAAAGGTACTAAAAGTAGAAAATTATTTTTTCCAACATTAATTTAATACTATGTTCTCAGACTATATATGTTCTCAGTGAAATGAAACAAAAAATGACATTAAAGCTGCTGAAAGTTCACACCATGAATGACAGGTTTTACATGCTATTTATAAATAAATGTAATAATTTGCTAAGTAGTGAACAAACCACTAGGATTAACCTCTTAAACTAGGCATTGCTTTTAAGGAGATAAGCTGAGAGCTGAGAGGGGTTGTGTAAGCAAAAATAGTTCAGTATTTTTGGATAAAAATACTGAGAAAAGAGGTAGGTAAGGAGGTAATGGTGATATAATTCAGGATAAAAGAGTTCACCTGAATTAAATTCAAGACAGACTGTGTGATTGAGTGGTTTCATTTTAAATGTGGCATTTTTGGGACAGTGTTTAAGGTTCTGCTCTACTAATAGTAAAATCCCAAGGTTTCCATGCCATGGCAAATGAATAACTATAACTAGCCAGACATAGTCATTCATCGTAATTGTCATCATAATAGATGGTAAAGAATGGTTAATACCTTCATATCGTATGGCAGCACCAGTGCAGGTACCCGTCTCGTCAGTGGTGAACTCGATAAACAGATGCCTCCCTGTGCTCACTACCCCCTCGTTGGGAAGATATTCCACCTCATAAGAGTCGTACACAGGAGGCGAGTCGATGTTGTTCCCATTCTTGATCAGCAGCCTGTGCAAAAAAAACAAAAGCAAAAAAAAACACAGATTGGTGTTAGGCATTGTCACAATTGTTAGTGACAATGAAAAGGAAAGATCAAAAGAGCATTGAAGCTTTTAAGTCGGGCTTTTTCATGTTTTTCGGTCTCATCTATGGAGGTAGTGTCTCACTGGGCTCCGCGGTGGAGCGGATTCATTAAAGAGCCATTTGTTAGCTCTGCCTCGAGACAGTCTGAAAATGTAATTAAATTTCCTCTCTCCCGTACTTTCTGCTACAGCCTCCGTGGTTGCATGATTAATTTGCATGGGATGGATGCTCTTAATTATGCTGAATGCCGAATGCAGACCGCTGTGGATTCCACAGATGGGAACACGGGAAGGTTTGAGGCATGGATTGAGAATAAGGGCTGTACCCTAGCGTCAGCAGAATGCACCCTGTATCCGAGTGTGGGGCTCCGTGGGGATCCGACGAGCAATTAGTCAAATGAAATATAGGAATTCTGGGATGACACGATCAGACATGCACACACATGTAGAGGTTACCTGTCATCGTCCTCAGCCAGAGCGACTTTCTCAAAGTGCACATGCAGCCTGTGGCCCTCGGGGGCCTCCAGCACCCAGTGACATGTGAGGTTGTTGCTGTAGTTGCTCGGAAACCCAGGAGAGATGATGCGGCCCAGAGTGGCATTTTTAAGCATCCCTCCACAAGAGGCTGTTACCAGAGTCACACACACACGCACACACAAACAGACAAAGAGTGTGAGAAGAAAGTGGCAAAAGTGACAAGAAGTTACTAAGCAATAGATGGCTAAAAAAATGTTTCAGTGTCCAAAAAAAAAAAAAAAAAAGAGCCAGGAACAGGCTTAATAAGAATCAAGATGAGGACAGTGTTTTTTGTGTGTGGGAGTGAGAAAAAGAGCTAAAGATGACTGCGGTCTCTATATTTGCTTGAACATTTGTCTGTGTATCTGAAAGTGCAAGTATGTATGTGTTCAAAAAAATCCTCCTAACAAATACAGTTACTGCTTTCAAATGTTCTTTACAAATACATTAAGGCTACAATTAATCTTTATTACCAATGCTGACACCAAGACGATGAATGAACACCTTAACAGATGGCCTGAAGAACAGAGATTTATGAAGGGTCATTTATCCAGACAAAAGGAAATCAATCATGAGTTATGGCTTTATAGAACTGCCAGTGTGAAGCAACAATGATGCAACACTATAGCTCAACTCAATCAGAATCTCTTTATTCACCAGATTTTCAGTGAACGTTTATACGTTTCTGACCTACTAATACTCTCAGGAATCCAGTCAAGTTAGTTTATGTTAGCCAGCTAGTTGGCCTTAGCAATGAAACTGATATAAAGTAGTGAAATTTTGAATGTGTGTTAAAATGACTCCAAAAACCTCTCAGTGTCAGGCTAACTAAAGTTTCCTGTTAGCTACAGTTACCACTGAAGATTATTAACATTTATTAATATAACGTAAAATCATCTAAACAATTCAGCCATCTTAGCTAATAGTAATCAGCTAGCTAGGATTAGCAATGAAAGTGATAAAAAATGTATGAAAATGACTTCAAAATCCTCTCAAAAACCTGTTTTTAGCATATGTTCACCAGCTAGCTAGCATCAGCAGTGAAGATTACAGTTATTTGCAAACATTCCTCTTGGTTAGTTATCTCGTGTTAGCCAGCTCAGTGAAATGAGCAGTGGAATTTTCAGGATTTATTAAAATACCTTCGAAATCCTATTAGAGTCAAGTTAGCTAGAGTTTGCTAGCTAGCTAACATTAGCAGTGAAGATTATTAACATGACCTAAAATCCTCTATGCAATCCTGCCATGGTAGCTGTTAGCAATCAGCTAGCTAGCATTACCTGTAGAAATATGTAGTTTTATGAATATAACTTTAATAGATCCTGCAAAATTAGCTTATGAGCAACTAGCAGTGAAGAATATGACTATGAATATGAATAGGAATTTCCCAAACATTGTGGGGGAAAAAGAAAGTAAGTTCTCTCAGTTTTCCCCCTTAATTTCAGTGATATTGTGATATCTACTGATGAATACCCTTTGAAAAAACATCCCTGTTACACAAATTACAGACTGAAAGCAAATTATTAATTGAAAAACCAGCTTTAATTAAATATCAGTAGAATGTTCTTAACGTCCTCATACTATTAACATGGATGCAAGCTAAAAACACTTTGTGTATTTGCTAATTCTATGCTAACAAAAATGCAACACTGTTACTCCATATTGAAAGTTTAAGTTTAAGTTGAATTTTTGGTTACAAGCGCTCAATGGCACTGCAGTCGTGGACTCATAGATGCACCAACATTCCAGACAGAAGGAATTTATCCTGTTGTGCATTGCAAGTGAAATAAACATATAAGCACTAGTGATAAGTGAAGCGATGGCAGCACCTTACCTACACACTTGGGCTCTTTGCCACTCCAGTATGGCATAGTGGCGTTGCGGCATGTCAGAGAGGACACGCCATGAAGCTGGTATCCTGTTAGGCAGAAGAAATAGGCCTCCCCTCCTACATGGAGGCTGCTCACAGACACCTCGCCATTAGCCAGGGCTTGTGGGAAAGCACAGCTCAAAACAAAGGCTGACGGAAAAGCACAGAGAGAGAAAGGGTCATAAATATTGGCATTTAGCTGCGTTTTAAATCTCTGTGGTCGTTTAATGTCAGTGTTATGGAATATAACGATTACCTATCATAATTAAGCTTGCTCGAGCCAGCGCTAACAGGAAAAGGTCAGCGAGAATTATGATCCGGCTACACACTAATACAGCATAATGTGTGCAGTGGGGCTATTTGGGGAGAACAGAGACTAATTGGATCAGTCTACATTTCCCCCTGCGTTCCCATTAACTCTGTGTATCCTGAGAGCAACATGTCCATCATGCACTGAAGAACAAACACTCTTTAAGTAAGAGGTCAAGAGAAAGAAACGAGGGGAAAAAAAAACTGTTTTCAGTGTGTGAGCCTGGTTTTACTGCAGAGTCAGATCAGAAGACTGGGGTCGAGTGTATTGGGTATATCTAAGCACCCGTGTCGGGTCTCAGAGCCAGTCTGACAGGCCCGTAATAATACTGTGTGTTAAGACGAATGTCTCGGACCATTTCCAGTGTCACTGAGCATGTGCCAAAATGAGATTTCTTGGGACATCTAGCATGAGCCAGTGAGCACGAGGTTGATGGAGAGATATGACCTCACATGTAATAAGCAACTGTAAAACAGGGCCAGCCTGTCTCGCCACGGCAAGATCGACGGAGCAAGATTCAGTCGCAATGGCACGAGAGACAAATAAATCCCTCTCCCCTTGTGGGTCATTCCACTGGAAATAAATATTCTGAATAAAATCTCTTCTATATCACATTCATTCATCCTAGACATAACCAGAGCGGACATCTGTATCATTTGTAAATATTATTTAATAATCCTCTCAGAAAGCTTGTCAAGTCATCTGGTGTTAGCCAGCTACGTAGAATTAGCAGTGACATGTTGAACATGTACTTTTGAAAATCGTCTCAGTTTCATGTTAGCTAAACTTTGCTAACTAGCAGTGAAAATTATTAACATTTATTAATATGACCTAAAATCCACTAAGCAATTCTGCTACATTAGCAAATAGTAATCAGCTATCTATCATTAAACGTAAAGGTTATGAAGTTATTTAATAATCCTTTAAGAAAGCTTGCCAAATTAGCTGATGTTAGCCAACTAGCAAACTCACTTTTCATTATGAATTATCAATTCGTCTTCCTCAGAGTCTCATATGAACCAAGGAGAAAAAGTATTTGTCACAAGAGCATCTGAAAATTAAATGCTAATTCTAATCTCCCCCTTTTCTCCTGAGGGAGGTTAAGGATAAATAATTCAGATGTCAGTAATGCTTAACTAATACACTGAGAGCATCTGTTTCTCAGGAGATAATTTATCTTAAGTGAATGCTGCAGATTGTTATCTTTCAGTTTGCTAGTAACCGCTGGAAACAGGCTAGCACACAGGCTAGTACACAAGCTAGCATTTTAGAAACACATCAATCCTAAATAAATAGTCAGTGTGTAACTTAATTAACTGGCAAGGCTAATGTGATTGAAGGCAACAAGATGAGAAACCTAATTTGCCACTGGTGATGCAGAGTTAAATAGCAAAGGGCCAGTTAAATTATTGGCTTATATTGAGTTAGCATGAAAATGAGCAAGTCTGTGTGACACCTTAGCAAATGGGTGCACGGGTTTGGCCCCTTTAAAAATGGACCGAATCAAAGAGTATATACAGTGTATAAGCATGTATAGATAGACAGTAATGTCCAACACATTCTGGCTGTTTCTGGAACTAACATGTTATGATAGACAGCTAGGTTAAAAAGCTAATAGATGCAGCTAGACTTTTTGCCCCGTTTATCTAAGTACCATTCTACCATTATTGACATGAATTATTCTTAAACTGTTAGCAGGTTCGAATCTTTCTTCTGAAAGTTCTTCTCTCTAATTTTGGTTCTGTTTGTTTTCTTTTTTTTTTTCTCCAACACTCTAGATCCGCTTGCATCAACCATGACTGGGTCTGTTTAAACGTGTGGCACAGACTTGACCATTTGGATCTTTAGAAGCAACATAACCACAGGGGATCACCAATACTTTTTTGGATGGAAAAATCAGTCACTCGTCTAGGCTAATTCTGTCAATATTAGTTTATGTAGCTGTAATTAGGGTGGCATGGTAGTGCCCTGTCTAGCTCCAGGGTCTCTGGTTCAGTCCTGAGCTTGGGTTATTGTGTCTTTTTTTTTGGCCACAAGTTAGTATGATGAGGCCATGAGTTAAGTTTATTGTTACCATACATTATATTTCTCATGGCTATGAGTTGCTTGAGATGTGTTTTGTAACCACAGAATACTTAACCTGTGTCAACTGTTGTATTTTAAAATGAGTAAGACACAGATAATGCAATTAAATTAGACCATTGTGGCTACAGGATACTAAGCATGGAGATGACTCCAATCTTGGAGTCACTGGAATTGCGACATGGATATACCTTTAGCCTGCGTCACCTTAAGTACGTTCTCAAAGCAAATAAACCTTTTTTGCATGTTCCCACCAAATAATGACCTGGAGGCCACATATTAAATATAACGTCCCACAACATGCACTATATGTCCAAAAGTCTGTGGACCGCTGACCATCATACCTGTATGTGCTTGATGAACGTCCCATTCCAAAGCTGGTCCCCTCTTTACTGCTATAACAGCCTCTACTACTCTGAGAAGGCTTTGCACTAGATTTTGGAGCATGGCTGTGGGAATTTCTGCTCATTTAGCCACCAGAGCATTAGTGAGGTTAGGAACTGACGCTGGGCGAGGAGGCCTGGTGCATCATTAGTGTTCCTGTTCATCACAAAGGTGTTCTCCAGGGTGTATTCCTATTCTCCAGTTTCCTCCCAAAAACATGCTAATAGGTGAACCAGCAACTCTAAATGGCCCCGAGGTATAAGTATGTGTGTGAATGTGTGTTTACATGGTCCTCTGCAACAGTGTGGCAAGCCGTCCAGGCTGTATTCCTGGTTCACAGGAAGAAACACGAACAAATACTCCTAATTATTAATAAACTTGAAATTACCTAATTAGACATTACTTTCCTGGTTTTTTTTTCAAAAAACCCTGTGTGGTTAAGCTCACTGTACTATACTGTGAGCTGGATAATAATTTCATTCCCATTCTCAGACAGTCTCCATTGTGTCCTACAGCGAAGACTCGCAGCAGGAGCAGTACGTGCAGACGAGCGAGCAGCGTGGAATTAGGCGGCTGATACATAAAACATCTCAACCCCCATTGGAATGGCATAATCAGTGCTTCTTAAACTCCGCTCTCTCCTCACGGCTGCGCAGCAAATCAACATTAAAGACTGAGGTTTTCATAACCCACTGCACACCCGACACCATGCATTAAGAGAAAGTACAGTTCAGGAGGCGATTTCAGCTTCTGACTCATCTTCCTGCCAAGAAGAGGTTTGGAATCAGGAGGAGCTCTCATGAGGCAATCAAACTTAATAAGGACAACAGACAGCAACAAGCTGAAAGTGTGTATATTACATGGCTGGGAATATTATTCCAGTCGAGTGATGCTTTTTAGGGGCTGTGTTTGTGTCTCTGCTAATAGCCAAATGGATGCTGGTCCCAGCCATTTGAAGTGGAGTAGTGCACTTACAGTAGTTACAGCAGTTTGGGCAATTTTCAGTGCTGGTGATCAGATTGTTTATGTCCACACTGTGGATTCTGCACAGTGCTCGCTCACTTCCTTTTTTCCAAAACACAGAGATACGTAGATCCATGGCCTGTACTGGCCTCTTCCTCATAATGATGAAGCCATTAGAGGGAGGACACTAAGTACGTGCATCCAGCCGCCCTGAGCCATTCACAAAGGTTCACGTTCAACGCTCAGCCCCCTCTCAGGCAGGTTATTATCATTTTATCTTTATTAAGACCATCAGCCCTATCTGAGCACAGGCGCGTGCATGGTGAGACGGGCGCCGGAGGCGAGCCTTAATGTTCACCCAATCTCTCGAGAATTAAATAACAGGCGCTTGCTGTCTCCATTTCTTCAGTAAGTCATGGTGCTTTGCAGCCCATAAAGCCTGATTGTCTCGCAATTACTAATAATGACTCCACAGCAAGCGCGGTTGGGCAGATTAGTTGCCGGTGGGGTTGCAGGCAACAGATGCCAGCGTGTTATAATATGCCCGCCGTAGAATAGGGAATATTCTCAGCGCTGATCCGAGACTGATAGAAAGCCTCCTAAGGCACGTATTAGAAGTTTGAAGCTTGCAACAATCTCGTCTGTCTTTTTAGCTGCTTCCCTCATATCACGGCATCAAATATTAATGCGCCAAAGCTGAAAAAGTAGCTAACCAAAGATTTTTGCTTGTTTTCTTCAAGTAAATGAATACAAATGTAGTCCTTCAGCCAAGACACGTGTCCAATATTTACCCAAATCTTCATGTACTATATGCTTCAAAAATTACAATTAAAATACATCATCTTGTTTTTAAATAAAAATTTGTATAAATGAATCTATAATTAGCATTTGCATGACAAGCAGCTTTCTAGCATTTTTGAGTATAATGACATATTTCTGGTCTAGTCTGGACTAGTCACAAGCTAGTCAATAAATCTTTATGACAGCTAGTACTTTTTGCTTAAACAGCAACAGACTATTTTTTTTTTATGGTTTTCCTGGTGTTAAGCACATCAAATCCCATCAACTATTAATATAATTATTGAACAAAATCAAGGTCGATAATGATAAAAGATAAATAACTTAGATAACTTAGAAAAGACAAGATAAGATAAATTTTTATAGCGGCATGTAAGTATAAAATATGAAGTTAAATGCAAAAAATATGACGTAAATAAGTTAAAATTTCAAAGAACCAGTAAAAAGTAAGTACAAAGTAAAAGTACAAGAAAATCTAACGAACAGTTTTCGCAAATTTTAACAATTGTTAAAATTGCACTTACAAAGTATATTGTATTTCTGCAAAATTGCACTTAGTGTATTACTTAGAAAGTTGACATTATAGCATTTACAATGCTAAATGAATAAGGAAATGAATGGCTACAGGCAGAGTTATTCGGCAGTGATACTCGTGATCCTACAAAAGAGGCACTTTCCTCACTCTTAATTACTGTAAGCCATCTATTCCTAATTGGTCATTTTCTAGGGAATTCAGGAAAACTTTGTCATTGTCAAAGATTCATCATTCAGTGTATTTGTCGGTCTGTTTGAGCTACGCTGTGGCATTGTGCCTCCTAAGCTTTAGTTTAGTTCTGTGTTACAAACTTGATAATGCATAAAGGGGACGTAAAATTCAGCTAGTAAGTGTCCTAAACTATTCATTACTGAAGCAGTGGATGTTGTTTTGTGGCAGATATTTATGGAAAAGATTTTGGAGGAGACAGACCTGCAAGCCTTTCTTGCTCCAGCTCAAAAATAAAGACACAAATGGTGAAAGCAAAACACATTTTGACAGCTGTTTGCCTACATTTGGAGTTAGGAAAAAAAAACCACTATCTGGATCAATAGAACTGAGGTTAGTCATGAGCATGGAAGCTAAATATAGAGGATAACATGAAGCACGCAAGCACACAAGTAAACGTGCCATAGTCTTACAATGAAGCTGGGATTATCCAGCCAAGACGCCTATAAATCTATCACAATAAGCTGGAATGAGTCCACTGGACACAGGGGACATGCTGCTAGAGAGGACAGGCTCGGTTCCACACTCCAGTGTTTATTGAGCCCTTGACCATTTGAATTGAGTGTTAAACCTCCGGCACATAAACATCAATACATCTCTCCGATTTAATCTCTTTTCTCAGGGACAGCTCTATTGATCTTTGCCTAAGTGCAATGTTTTACTGGATGGGCTCACAGACGCTTTTAAATCAGCAGACTGAAAGGCAGATAAACCAGTCCAAGGCCTCCCGTTAAGCACTGCAGGTTTCTGAGCACGGCTGAGTGTGTAATCCCTGCACACGCCATCAAACCGCACATCTGAATGGAACTCGAGGTGGATGTCGTGGGGAGGGGGGGGATGAACGTCAGGGAAATTCGGATGAAGTGCCCGGAGAAGACGGCAATGCCGACACCCTTGAGCTGTGTGACTGTGCTCGAGTTTATCACATTTTTCATGGTTTCTAGCTGCCATGCAAAATTGGAATACCCTAAACTTTATGGGACGTGTTTTTATTATCGTTTCATGGAGAATTAATTTCCAAGAGTGAAAACTGTCACTGGATATAAAATGGGGGATCTGAAATTCTCAGTGAAACATCAGAATCGGCACGGAGTATGTGGCTTCCCTGCATTACGTTAGGTATAATACACTCGGGGGGATGGTGTTACAGGAAATTAATCAACAGCATGGCAGAATTGCAAAGCTATCATCCCGAAGTTAATCATTTCCCTACAGCAGCACAATGTTGTGTTTCATTCCTCTTATACCACAGCAAGTTGCCAACATTATAATGTTTTCTTCCTTAAAGAACAACACCTCATTTTTTAAAATCTGTTTTAGTGACATTTTATGATGTGGAAACATTTTACATCTGTGAAACAAGTTAGTTCCTGTTATCACTTATGTGAAAGCACATTTTAAAAAAATCATTCATTCTTTCACTAGCCTCTCTTATTTTCTCTCTCTTGGAGAAAAAAAGTAGGTGGTCATGTTACCAAGAAACCACTGTGTCTGAAACCTTACAGTTTCTCCTCACCAAAATTTCAGCCCATCAACAATTACACACGGTTTTTAATAAGTTTATGAGAAGGTCCGCCACCATAAATGTCCCTATGTATGTTGTTACCATGGTAACGATAACATAACATATGCAGTAATATAAATGTGTGATTTGCCTTGTAGCTGGAATTACTGTCAGAGCTGCTGTTATAGAAAATAAATTAACTTTCTGCCCAATCAGCCAATCTTGTTCCAATATGCCAATGAATTATTATATTGATTTCCTATATATATTATTATCAGCCTCCTGAAGCTTTCCAGATGCAGGGCAGTATATGAGAGCATGCTCCTTCTGTCATCCTCTACTTGCATCTTTATTGCTACAAAAACTGAATGCAACATCTGTTCTGTTATTAAAAAAAAAAAAACTCCCAGTGAGCTCCCACATGCGTTTAGCAGGCAGGTGGAGACCACTCACACACTTAGGGCTTGATGCGCACATACGTTTTTGAAGTGACAGATCACAATGCTTTCATGGAATCTGAGAAGAAGGGCTACTAATGGAAAATCTAAGGCACGTCCACATTCAGCAGATAGCAAGCAACGTCCGTGGCTAATGGTTTTCCCAGTACAGGCAAAGTGGGAGCATTTCAGTGATTAGGCTATTTCCGAACCTTTTCAACAAACATATCACAGCTGTATCAATGGCTGATACATATTTGTTGCTGGCAGCGTGTCATTGATGCGCCGCGTATAGCTCATTTCACTGTAATCGCTCGCTGTCAGATTCATCTCCGTCTCACAGTGCCTCATTCGTGAAATGCCACAATCTCAAACTGCTTGAATCCATCTGGGAACGTATCAAAACCATCTTATATTTCAGATTCTTTTAAAGTAGCCTTGATGACATGATGTGTGCAATACACTCTCCATGTCTGTCTGTCTGCAGCTTCATAAGAAGAAATCTGGGCCTTTTCCAACAAAAAAAAGGAAATAAATTCATATGTGTGCATCAACCTTAGAATAAATAAATAAATGTCCAACTTAAGCCATAACTCTTTTTATCGGAGGCCAAAAATGGAATTTCCATTGTTTTGGGATCCCGTGTTCAGCGTTGAATTTATTTGTCATGTCACACTCCACAGTAGTGGTTAATGGCTCATACGGAAGTAGACACTCACGGCTTTAAGAATTTGTAGTGTTTCATAAGTATTTCTTTTTTTTTTTTTTTACCTAGCTTGCTAGGTTTAAATGTTACAATTTTATTCTGGCAGTTGTATGCGGTGTTTTACTACCAAAAAAATTTAAGTTGTGCTGTCTGTTTTATCTCTGTACCAATGTTATTGTGGAAAGGCGTGAATTGTTTGGCTTTTCCATCACCCTGCTCACCAGCAGCTAAACATAGAGCCACGATACTCTACACACAGAAACCCAACATTGTCCTGACTATTCTTATAACAGACTTGTGGCAATAAAATAATTCATTCAATAATTCATTAGCATAATTTGTTATGCTGAGTTAACTACTGAGGAAACCCCTGGTCTTATGACCAGTGTTGCCAGGTCTCAGCAAATTGTTCAGCCCAACTTTCACACCTGAAACTAGCCTAAACAGTTTGAGAATTTGAAAAGGGAAGCACATTCTTTCTATGGGAAACAAGTTCACCAAGGTATGCACACATTTCTGATTTGCAGTATCTGAGGTAGGCCTTTTTATCATCACCTTATAAATCATTTATCCACTCCATTATCTCACTTTCCCTCTCCTAATCTTTGCAATATATCTTAAAACAGAAATTGTTCTGTAAAACAAGATCTTGGCTATTTTGAGTTGAGAGAAGAAAAAAAAAAAAAAAAAAACAGCAGACTTGCTTTTTTCCATGCACAGCCTTGTTCCAAACATAGCCCAATTTACCAACCCCGAGAACCCTGCTTATGTTGTAGGTACCATAAAGCCATTGCTCAGAAGGTCACTATTTTAATCAAATAATTTTTTGGTTAGTAAACAAACAGCCATAAGTGTTTACATTTGTACATCTGTGTTAAAAATAAGAGGCCGTAGACGTAATGAGAGCTGCCTTTTTTTTCTTTTTTTTTTTTTTAACGCATTATCATTCTTTGTTTATAGTCACTAACCATTTTCCTGCAGAGATTAGCATCTTTTTTTGGAGAAACAGTGGGAAAAACACCTTTAGATTTCACACTGCTGCATTTTGTCTTAATGCATAAGATCCTTGCTTGGCATAGGACATGCTTATAGCTCTGGACTGCAGCCACTTTGTGCTGCAGGCACGTTCTACTGGATGGAGACCCCGGGGCAGACCCAGGACTCGCTGGAGAGATTATATCTCACAGCTGGCTTGGGAACGTCTGGGGATCCCCCAAGAGGAGCTGGAATCTGTGGCTGGGGATAGAGAAGTTTGAGCCAACCTTCTCAGCTTGTTGCCACTGAAACTCCCAACAGGAAGAGCAGCAGGAAAATGAATGATGAATGAATTCTTTGTATTTTTCACACCTGGGTACAGAGCACTCCACAGGAATCCTTTAACTGAGTTATCTTTTCCACAACACAACCACTGCTGTTAAATCCTACACTGCTAGCAGCCCTGGTGTGTTTTTTAGCAAGTACATCACAGGCTAGCAGGCATGATTAGTAGTACAACAAAGAGAAAAAGAAAATACATAACTAAATCCATTAAATAAATTCTGTCCAAATGCTACAGAAAGCCACAAAACATGACCAAAAAACTTTTTTTTTTCTTTTAATCTGATATGTGACCTTATGACAGGAAATGTATCTTCGGAACATCTGCTAAAAAAGTATTTTCTGTCTCCGATTACAATTTGTGATAAACAAATGTGATATACCTCATGTACCAATACAAACTCCATTTCCCAGAATCCTCAACCAAACAATGGCCTACAAACCCAATCACAGGGGCGGAGCTACCGTGGTGCAGCAGGTGCATTGTTGTGATTGGGGGGGAAAAAAGCCATAGTCACACAAACTGTGGAAGTATGGAATATATTTCCTTTAAGAAGACACTTTACATCCAGACAACAGTTCATTTGCAATGTGTTGGTTATAATTATGAATTTTTTTGAAAAAAAAAAAAAAAGAAATTAATTTGAAGACTGTACACAATAAGCTATATACCCCACAAATGAGGTAAGAACGAAATTCTGGAAACATTATTTTACCTTTTGGTTGAACTTTAAACGTGTAGATTTTATATAAAGTGCAACTTTTCCCACATTGATTCCCAAATTGTATTTTGTTTAAAATAGATTTTAAATCTCTAATAAAAATCTTTGGGTTTGTGAATAATCTAAAATAAAGGCCTAAACACCTTTAAAAATCTGTGATGCATAATTGTTTTTCTGTTATAAATCATTACAGGTTGTTTCTCTGTTACTTTCTCTGAGTTTCTTTTGCTATTTGGAAATTTGTTGTCTTTTGGCAAATTGATTTATGTTGTATTTAAATAATAAAAAGTAGAAACATCGAGATCAGCCCTATCCAACACTTAAATTATTCAATTTAACCATTTAAGCTCTTTATCTCTGCCTTTAGAAGTAGATACTGAAAGCTAAATACATCTACTTCATAGTAACAATTTACTTTTGTTTTAAATGCAGTACAACTTTACCCAACTGAAACTTTCCCTCATGGACTATTGCATGAGTTTGTTGCTAATGTTGTGGAATTTGAAAGGTAAAGCCGTGGTTTTCCTGATTTTGTAGAGCTCTGGGAAATATGCTTTATATCCCATAGGATGTGTCTAATTTGAGCAGGTGATGTAGAGTCCACTAATTAGGTCCAATTACATCCCTTTGTATTCCTTTCTAACAGCGCAGCAGATTTTCAAGATGGAAGATAATTAGGAACTCTCTGAGGAGCAGAATGGATCAGGAAAGATGCAATCGATTGATTTCAGCGCACCAGAGCCTGGGATTTGGATTTAAACATGAGCATTGACAACTGACCACAAAATGAGTGAGTAATATGGGTTTGCTGTTATTTGGTAATGGCTGCCATGCCAGTGTTTGCACAGAGTGATTATTTGTGTGTTATTTGTTGTTGCTTGTTTGCTGCTTTGGTGTTGATGCTGTTGGTTGTTTAATCAAGTGGAGACAGTCGTACTGACCATAACAGGGAGTAACTGCTTATAAAATATTAATGGTTTATTTTGGAAAGTAAACATGTGTACGTCCCAAATGTACCAGTCACATGACTGGTCACATGATCTGTGACCTCGTTCTGGTTTCAAAATCCAGGATGATGTTCCTTGTAGCTTTTCTCCTTCCCACTGAAATCCATTTGCTTGGTTTTTTATAATGTAAAAACCTGTTGGAAGCGACTCAGAAATGGATTTTTACGTTGTTGTTGTTTTTTTTTTTTTTCTTCAGCCTATCTGTGGACATAAAATGGTTTTATGGAAGTGTACATGAGCAAAATATTCATTTATTTATCAGCACAGTTATTCTCATGGCTAAGTTCTTCACTCACAGCTGTAAATGGAGTAATAAATGCCTTGTTTTGGTTTGCTTTTATGCTGAATTTCGACAGTAATTTTTTATTGCTTAACAAATATGCCCTAAAAATATTGAAAGCGTACATTGCGTTTGCTTGTGTTTATTTTCCGTGTACTTTGTTTTTTTTTTTATTAGTATAAAAATAATTTTTCTTTTTGTTCATCGGTGTCCTTTAAATGTTCATCCTTTCTGCAGAAATTTGCAGCCAGGTTTCTGATGACAGCATGCAGGTGAAAGTGCTTTAATCCCATGAGCTTTTTACAGGTTTAAACCCAGGGATTACTTTAATTGTTTTTGCAGAATTTAATATTGCAAACTATGTGAAACTGCTTCTCGGTGAAATGAAATCGGTGATGACA
This sequence comes from Pangasianodon hypophthalmus, assembly GCF_027358585.1. Classification (NCBI taxonomy): domain Eukaryota; kingdom Metazoa; phylum Chordata; class Actinopteri; order Siluriformes; family Pangasiidae; genus Pangasianodon; species Pangasianodon hypophthalmus. Next base: position 4,098,920 of record NC_069726.1, on the reverse strand, counting down.
TGCTCTGGATGCACGGGCTACGGAGAATAAAATTGCCTAACACAACAGGGATTTCTTCCACTATTAATCACCTGCAAGGATTTTCACAAGCTAATCACAAGCAATTAGATCGTATTAAATTGTTTGAGCTTGTGTGTGTGTGTGTGTGTGTGTGTGGTTGAAAATAGTGCATACTAATATTAAGAGGAAATGATGGCTAGTGAGGAGCGAGTTGCGCAGATTGTAATGTCCCTTATCTGTCACAAACTTAATAAGCCACTTCCATGCTCTACAGCCTGATTGCACAGTCATATAATCGTAGCTATCAGGTTCAATCTAGTGTACTGAACATCTAATAACTCACTGTGAAGGAAAGACGAGCAACACACACACACATTTTATATATATATTTATATATATAATGTATATTACACACAGAGAACTCAGCAGCCCAGGTTCTTAAGCTCTGCACTGCAGTAATCATTTTGCTGTCACTCCTCCAAGAGCTGCTGATGTACAGATATTAATTACACCGTGGTGAGATCCATCTCTCTGCAGGCCGCTGCGTGGACCTGCGCTTTTCCTGACACGTTCTTCATACTCCATTTATAAGATCAGAAAGTACTGTACACCTAAATTTGGGGATGTAGCTTAAAGAGGAACTCCACTGCTTCTTTATTTAATTTTTTTTTTAAATTCCAGCATAAGTTGTTTATAAAAAGGTTAATTCTAGACATGTTCTCAGTCCAAATTTATACAACTCAGATTTCTGTAACTCGGACTTCCGCACCTCAACTGCAACTGCGACTTTCCACAACTGCGACTCCTGCAAATCAAATTACTGCAACTCAGGTTTCTGCAACTCAAATTTCAAACATCTACTTGTTTCATGTGAGTTACATACATGTAATGTATGTTAAATGGGAGTTCCACTGACTTTTATTTATAGGAGTTTATATATTTTTAACTTCAGCATAATTTGTTTTTTTAGGTGGACTTTTTTTAGTTCAATCTAGAAACATTTTCTCGTTTAATTAATACAACTCAGATTTCTACAAGTCAGGTTTCTACAACTCTGATTACTGCAACTCAAATTTTTGAAACTCATTTCTACAATTCAGATTTGTACAGCTTGAATTTGTTGTGTACACATTACTGAAATTGGTTTCTACAAGTCAAATTCATACACCTCAAATTTCTGCAATTCTTTTTTTTTTTCCTGCTACTACAATATCTCCACCTCTGGTTTCTGCTACTTGAATGTCTACAACTTGAATTTCACTCGAATACAGATGCATCTGTAAAAAGCCATTCTCTTTGGGCACTTTTTTTCTTTTTTAAAAACAGTGTATTACTTGGCTTACTCCAGCTAGGATAAACTTGGAGAAATTAGAATGTGAAAGTTACTAGTAACTTTTTCAACTAAAGTCTGCTAGTGTTCATCAGAAGAGCTGCCAGAAACTGTATATAATGCAGCACACAATACGATGCTATGATTTATGAACAATTAAGGAAAATGAACTATGTTATTGGCTGTAGAGAAGAAATGAATTGAAAATGAGGCATGTAGAGTAGCTGATTTCCTCTGAAGTCTGGCCATGAGCTTTCTCTGATCTTGTTCATTTCTGCCAATTAATTTTAGAGACTATCCAAGTCTGATAGACTGTCTGCTAGAATGTGTGGCTGAATATCTTCATCATATCTGCTGCAGACCAGCATGATCACTGTTTCATCTCCAGACACATTCACTTACATTACTCACACTGAATAAGTAAAATTGTGAATCATGGCAGCATGGATGCTGAATTTCATCCTGTTCTCTCACTCCCCCCTGGTTGTTAATTGTTGGCATAGCTCCAACTGATTCAACACTGGGACATTTTGGCAACATGTGACCTCATCGGGCTTATATGCTGTCATTTTCACTACGGGAGTGCTAAATGTAGATAAAGAGAGGTTGACTAGAGTTCTTTAGTCCTGTAGCTGCTTCCTGTAGTATTACGTGTAAAAACGTGTGCTGGTGGTTGAGGAAAAAACAGCAAGTGTGAAAGCATGTTAAGTACTAGGACTTGTTTTTAGGAGTGCAGCTTGTCTAATTCTGCGATCGACTTACCTCGGAAGTGGGAGGTCGGAACTCGGAATTACGTTATATTTGATAAGTGATGTTTTGTGTTGAAAATACAGTGATGTGTATCGTCAGTGTTATGGACATATTTGCTTGTTAAATCTATATGTCGATTGATCTAAAGCAAATACTCGTGTATACAGTATAACTCTTAAAGTTAAGAAGTGTTACTTTGGCTACTGTTCATGATGTGAGCAGCCATGTTGAATTGAAGTCACTTGCTGAACTCAGAGTTGACAAGTAAGAATTTCAAAATTTTTTAAATTTCATAGTCAGAGATGGGAAATTCCGAGTTATTCCAAGTTCTAGTCGAATGCACCATAATTAGTATACCTTGTCTAAAAGTGGTTAGATTTAATTCTTAATTATATTATGCAGAACTCTTCAACAGGCTTTTCTTATCAGAGGACTTTCTAAGTAGGACTTCTGTACAGCATGTGATTAACATCTCGATTGCGCTATTTGATACATAATTTGAATCATGCTGCTATTTGTCTTGTTTTTACATTATGTTTTGACATCAATTATGATTCCCGAAGGCATTTCTACGAGACGACACATATCACAAGATACCGGTTTGCTCACAAACTGCAAGAAAACAAAACAAAACAAAAAGAAAACAAAACAAAAAAAAAATAACTAAAGTCAAGGAGAGAAAAAAAAAATTAATAATCTGTAAAAATATTTTAACAATTTTGACAATCTAGTACAACATTTTAACTTTAAATTTACTTCCTTCAATCAGTTTGTAATTAAATTTGTTTACAAATATCTCAGAAAAGTGTATCATGTCATAACCTATCACGATATCAGTATTATATTTTCATATTGCCCAGCCCTAATTCTAGAAAAGTTATGCTCAAAATTTGAGACGTACCAGATTCTGGCACATTCTGGCAGAATCCTCTGAAAATTAAGTGCTTCAGAGTACTGTATCTGAATTAAATCTCAACCTTCATTCTCCATAATAACCAATAAATGAACTCTTTAAAGCAAATGAGGAACCTCATCACCTCCCGCAGTGCTCTCCTGAGAAGCACACACAACCCATAATGCATCTCACTAATGCAAACTCACGGATTCACTCCTTTTAATGGCTTTAGTAGGACACGACAGTGGGGTGGTAATTCTGCACAGCAAACCTGAGCCACGTTCTTACAAAGAACCGTTATTCGGTCAGCGTGCAGCGTAACGCAGGCCCGCTTTAACGTGCTAAATGTGGTCTCCTTGGTGATAATGTCACTCGCTTTCACATGGACACGGTGTGGCTGTAAAAACGTTTTACTCGGCAGTAATGTTTAATATCAATCAGGGAGAAAGGAGAAGGTCAGAAGCAGTGGTAATGCTTTAGTGTGGAGGAGATTTATACCAGAACACTGACCATGTGCTGTGTGTAAGTTCCGTGTATGATTTACGATCCTGGAATGAAAGGGAACGTCGGAAAAGGGAATACTTTGACTGTCAATCAATCTGGACAATGTATCATGTATAAACAAACATACTTAACTTCTGATAGTACTGTTCTGGCTGTTAAGTAAGGAATAAAACACTCATGGTGTGCTGTTATAGGAAATGAATCAACAAATGAATCATTGTTCCTCTGTTTCGAAATACTTCACCCTAGCTGACCACCACTTACTGAAGTAAAAAGAAATCTGAAGCGCTTAACTTTGCACTGTTCATTTTTAACATCTGTTTTTATGCACTCTGTGCAAGACTCGGTTATAAAGGGGTCTTTAGTTTTTAAGGAGCTTCTTCTCTGATCATAAAAAGATTAACTAAAAAAAGAAAAAGCGTAAAATGAAGTGGAAGACATAATGAACTCTACATAATAGTAATCAGTGGATTTCAGTATCCAGAATTTTTTTTAAGGACAGTATAATTGAAGAAGTAATGAATTGCATGAGAGGGTTTTGTGTGTGTGTGTGTGTGTGTGTGTGTGTGTGTGTCTAATGACTGCACACTTTTATCAGAAACTAAAGACACTAAAAAAGGAAGAGAGAACAACAAGGCGAGCACACGAGACAGAGGGAAAGAGCAGGAAAGAAAGAGAGAGAGAGAGAGAGAGAGAGTGCGGCATCTTATTCAACAGGCACATTAGAGGCGTGTAAGAACGTGAGCCTGTCATACTTCATTAGTTTCTGGAAACAATAGAATTTAGTCATGTGCTGGGTTATTACTTTTCCTCGCTTTGTTCCTCTCTCTCTCTCTCTCTCTCTCTCTCTCTCTCTCTCTGGTGTTATGAGGAATGCCAGCGCAGATCTGACTGCTCTGGAAATGTCTATTAGCACGATTCTTCTCCCATGTAATTACGCCTCCGAAATGACAGGCGCTTCTCGCTAACATGAGCCGTGCATGTTTACACGTGTTGAGAGCCATCAGTGTTGAAGCGGTAAAATGAATCGAACACGAGAAGCACTTTGTCCTTTCTCGAACGCCAGCGGGCCACAGACAGTCATGTCCTGTCATGTACTTTTAATTAAAGCGAGACCTTTTACTCCATACATTTGCATTCAGACCTTCCATGTACTCGTTACAGATCTCAAACCTTCTTTTGCCTGGTGAACTTTATTCAAGGAAAAAATCCACCCCGAGCATCTTGCATATTACTCTTTATACTTAACACATGATCTCCAACTATGTCCAAGATTTAATTTGTAATGAAATTCTGAGTTTTTTCTGTTTTTACTTTGGTTAATAGCTACATTACCCACAATGCCCTCCGATGACCTGCTGACAGCGGTGCAGTGGGATTTAGCTCTCGCTTCATATCTGGCTAAAGAGAGCAGAGATGCAGCGGCGCTTTAGTGCTTTAGTCTGTCCAGCTCTGTCACATCCTCATCTGTATACTCTGCTCAAACAGATCAGCTTCCAAGGCTTCAACTTTCATGCTGATATCTCCATCAGTGCCATTACGCTAATCATCTCGTAGATCGTTAACGATCCGAGGTGTGACTCGGTGCAACACTGCGTTGCATTTTGGAAATTTGAGTCCAGCATTTACAGCAACGTCTTCATTACTTCTATGTTGGCTTTCTCGTTAATATGACTTTGAAAATTGCTGCAAAATTATAAGTGCAAAAAGAAGCTCTTGCTCATTTTTTTTCTTTTTTAAAGGAGCTAATAGTCAAAGCTAACTATTATTCCTTATTTTTGAGTTAAATGTTTTCTCATATAAGCTCTTTTGCAGCTGTAACAATGCCGTCCTGTGGGTGACTGGTTGCCCTCAGCGCTGCACACAGCCAATATCTTCTCACAGGAATAATGAAAATACATCACCAACCAACAAATCCGTGCCAGATTCGCTAAACACATCACGCACATTTCAGTATAAACATATTTAGTGTATTTCAGGATGGAGTTTTCCTTCTCATACCAATTTATATGGATATTACAACCAGTCATGTTTTTTCGTGTAAGGAATGTTTGTTCATACATAAAAGTTACTTTAATGAGAAAAAATAACCTGTAGGCTATGTATAAAACAGCTGGGCTGATGTGGTTAGGTTCATTCAATTTCATACAAATTTAGTCATAAAATGAGTCTGAATGCTAACCCCTCCCCAACCCCAACTTGAGTTGTGCGAATAGTTACGAATAGTTACTTCTAATTTCAGCTAAAATAATTGACTTATTACTTTGAATTACTTGAGTACATTTGAAAGTGGACACTTTTTAATTAAAGTACACATTTTTTAATTTAGGATTTTAAATACCCCTGATTTTACTCCGATTTTGCTCGGCATTGGCATATTTACCATTTTCTGGTTTTTGCCTCTCGTCTGTGCTTCTGACCTTGAACACGAATATTCCTCATGTCCCTGTATGCTACTCATCCGGTCCCACTGTGGATGAAACTGACCGTGATGATTGGATTAGCCTACATAAAGAGACTCTGCCTCTGGCTCTTAATTGTTACAGCGCACTCCATGGTCAAGGGTATTTTCTCAGAACTCTCTCATTTGTAGCCTCACTGTCTGCTTTAAAGAAAGCGGTTGCCTAACATATGCAATTTTACCAAATTCTGTTGATCAGTTAAGACATGATGGAGAAAAGAGAGAGTAGTTCCAGATTCAGAATGGCTGCAATGCCTTTTTTATACACAGCAGTTTGTCAGAAACCACAAGTGTTGTTTGAGGTGAGTGTGAATGATATAATGATATAACTCAGCATTTACAAACAGCACGTGACAAGTTGTTCATGTCGGTTGTAGTGGGCGTGTAGCGACCGCAGTTGTTGTTTTGGACTTGCACTGTCAAGCATTTTTTTTTTAAATTTATTTTAACTTGAAACATTAGCCCAAATTAAATGCTTCTAAAGCTAACTAATTAAAAACAAATGATATCACACAAATAGGTGTGAAAATTGGTTGTTCGATTAAGATGATCGATACTACCTCCGTACGACCTTTCTTTTTCTTCGTAATGTCTCCATACACATTTAATGAAAGGTTGTATGTGACGGGATAAGATGAAACTATGGTTATAAGTTGTGTTTTCATCCATTTTTGTGTACATTTCAGGCAGGGCCTAATGTTGTGAGTGGGGAACTGAAGAAACTTCGGACCTGACATATCGTAGGATTGGTCCGAGGAATGATGTGAGCAAATTGTTTGGATTTTTCACTTGCTAGTTTTAGTATTAGCAACACTGTATTGGTTTTTGCTAGCTTCTGACAGCATGGCTAATCAACTACAATTAGGATTAGGCGGAAATTAGTATAAACTCCTCGCCCTTGTGAGTTCTGACCAGAGAGAGATCTCTGTTGCACTGGCGTGATGTCACTGTCAGTACCAGATACAGCACATCAGAGCGTCCTTGAGGAAGTCTTACCTCTATAGCGCAGCAGCAGGGAACCTGGCCTCGGCTGCTTCTCACTGGTAAAATGGATGGAGATCTGATTACTGGAGCTTTTCACCACTAGCCCTTTTGTCAGCCCTGACTTGTTGGCCAGGATGGAGGGCTCAAGGCCACCTAGGTCTTCCAGCACCACGTTCTCGCCTTCCACCAGCGTCACGTTCAGCACCTGCAGATGGAGAACGACATACAGAGAGAGATTTGCGCAATCATGGAGACAAAGCATGACTTCTACTGAGAGCTCCATGGTCGCAAAGCAGTTAATATTGTCTATTATGGTAATATCATAAGTATTTATTGAAAGACAGCTTGTAGGATTAGAACATGAGTGTAGGCAGAATGGAATATGTACTCTTTCTTCTGGAGAGTTGTACTTCTGTATAGTTTGAGAGTTATAAGCCATGATTCAAATTTCAGCTCGTCTAGTCTCATGTGTATTAAAATGTGATGGATTTGACATCATTCATCATCCAAATCCATTAAAGCTTCACCCTCTAGGAGGCACATTAGCACTTTGGTCATACACTTTTTTTTTTCTCTGTTTAATATTCTTTCTCCTGGACAACCCTGAAGTTTTTATTGAGCTCTAAGTCACATCTGGGTTTTAATCCATAGTTTGGTTTAAAGGGTAGTTAGTAAAGTATGTAATTAGGAGAGCTCTAAAAAGTGGTCAGTCTTTACAGCTTTAATTTATGGAAGTGGTCAGTCTTTACAGCTTTAATTTATGGAAGCTAAAGGATTTAGTAGTGCAAAATTATTATTATTTTTTTTTTATAAAGTATTTTAAATTAAAATATTTCTTATTAGTGTATTATTTTAGGGGATTTGTACTCGGAGTGTGAATAAAAATAATAATAATAATACTTAATTCCTTCCTAAATACTCTTGCTCAATTCTGGTTCATTGAGGAAAAAAAATCTTATTATTGTCATTTAAAACTTCGATGTAAGTACCCATTACATATATCAAAGGCTAACGCTCAAAAATACATTTATTTGCCTGGCTACAAATTCAAAAATGTATCTCTCTGTGCATTTAATTACTAATTATATTTAAAACATCCAAAAATCCTATTTGTACAGAACAATGAAATCATGCTTCTTTTTTTGCACAAGGAACTTCTATTCGTCTCGTTTGTTCTCCATACTAAATAAATAAATAAATAAATAAATAAATAAATACGTTAGGTGAAAGAGTGATGGTTGGATTTCAAATGATTTCTTTTAAATGAAGTCATGTAACTATAATGTAACTTGAACGACGTCTGGAACTTTTATAAGAACAAGCACACATCTAAGTTCAAATCATTTTTGGATTTGTAATTTTTAAGCTTAGATCATGTGTATACCAAAAGTCCATTCATATTTAAACTGCATCATGACTGAAAGTTCAGTGATGACCATGGTTTAATGAGAGCACATCAGGAAAAAAACCACCCTTGCACTGCAAAAAAGGTCAGCGCTATAATTATTGCAGCATTCAGAGCTCTGAGAGAGGAGATTTGTACCGAAGGAGTTCCATTACTGAGTCGGATCTGGAGGCCTTGGTGAGGGCAGGACCCTCCTCTGACTGCCTCTCTCAGGTAATGAAAGTGTCAGAGCGAGAGAACACTCTCAGCCGCACCGCAGTGCCAAAATTAATTTGGCTACGCTGGAGGAACCAGCCGGCCCTCGTCATCCGAGAAGCAGAGAAGAGACAGTGCCAAGGGACCTCTCATCTCCTAACACTTAATAATAAGCATCTGCAATTTATCTGCTTCTTTACCAGCAGCATAGCAAGCATTAAAAATAAATTTTAAAAAACCCGATGCCGATAACAAATGCCTTCAAATTTCATCTCATTTAGAACGACAATTGCGGGCCCGAATGCAATACCTTTTACATTCTGAATATGTAATTCATGATGACTTGGATGAAACCACAGTGCTATATTGGAAGTGTCTTGTAAGATCTTGCCTATAAAAATAACAAGGAGAGACACTATGCATTATATATAATCTAGAGTTTTTCTTATTTACATTATCGAAAGCATTTTTAGTGAAAGTTATAAAAAATACTATTGTGAATTTATGTATATAAAGTCCTTATTCTTGCTCTAGCTCCACCCTGACCACACCCACTGATCAGCAGTTCCTCTCTATTAATTCCATTTGTTAGTCTGTGCTTTTGTAAAGTCATTATATGAAAGTGATTTAATTCTAAAGTACAGTTTTTTTTTGGGTTTCAGTGTCTCAAGTTCACAAGTTGCCTTGTTTCCTCCAGTTCTTCCAGTTTATTTCTAAATGTAAAAGCTAAATGTACCTGGATGTTATAGTTTGTATCTGAAATCGAGTACTAGTGATGTAGCTAACATTAGTTAACTGTAATATTGTGTACGTAAAACCAGTGGCCAGGTTTTCTAGCAAGTGTTACACTAGCCTCCAATCTGGGAGGGTATGATAAAGGTAGAGTTTAACAAAACTGGACTGCCACTTTTTATATTTGAAGTCACTGGGGCAGGAAGGTCTCATAGTGATGGTGATTTACGAAATTTTGGACTTTAGCCCGGATGACACCGCTCTCTACCAGTCAGAAGAAGCATAAATACATGCAGAGAAGCAAGGTTCAGGTGTAAGACATCAGCCATTACTATGTTCGTGGTTTGCTTATGCAAAACTAGCCAAAAGATTAAACAGCTGCTTGCTTACGATTGGAGCTCAATACTGTTTCTTTCAGAACAAACAAATGTGGCTTTGCATTTTCTTAAACACGAGCTGCCTGCTAAAAACATGTATTTTCACTACGAATAAAAGCAGGATGGAGACAATATGAGAGAGCTAGTGAGTAAGTGAGTGAGATAAAAACACAGCAGCGCTTTATGTTTAGCTTTGTCATTGTGAGGAAAACCATTTGCTGATTATCTCACAGGCCACGGCTGAATGCAAAACAAGTGCACTTTAGTCTCGTCCTGCTTTCTCTTTCTCACTCCATCCTTCAGTGGTGTTATTTGGCTGTTTCGATCACGCACACGTTCGTATTTCAGCTTCTTGCATGCGTGTGAAGGATGCCAGACGCTGGTTGATACTCAACAGCCTGTGTTCTGAAGATTACTTTAATAGAGAGGTAGGGTTCAGGACTGGTGCTCTAAAAATAGATTAGTGCTCCAAAAGCTTCTCCAGGTCCATCTGCTGTGGTCCCGAAGTGTGAATGTAACCCTCTCTGACCTACATTAGGGCCTGTGTAAGAACCATATGGACTAAATTTCTCCTGTCAGTCAGAAGACACCTCAATTCCGTGTGATGTCCAAAGCAGAGAGACACTTCAGATTAAAACAGTGTAACGTAGTGCCATTATTTGTAGCTGTAGCAAAGAGATTTTAAAAATTTGTAGCTATTTTTGTATTTGTATTTAAACTGGAACTGGGCTTTCATAGTTTTTTTGTTTATGTGAACCCTATCATTGTGCCTTGGACACACTGGAACACACACACACACACACACACACACACACACACACACACACACACACACACACACACACGCTTTTTGGAAAGCATTCTATCTTGTGTCTAATGATTGAGTACGCAAGCTAACTATGTTTGAAAGCGATAATATCTTTGTCTTTCCTAATTCAAGAAATTGCTGTTCATAGGTCACAATAAAAGCCTTCTAATAATATTTTATGAAATTTACTTCAGTTTTTGAGTTTGTTGCATTCTGGAACGATCAGAAAAGTTTGTCGGACATGCTGTCTCCTACGAACCTTGGACGCAGTGCTGCTGTGAGCTGCAGAGGACGCTTTCCTTCAATAACAATGGTGAACGATAATTTAAGAAAATGGAGTCACAGCTCAGGAAATGAAACCATATTTCTTTTGTTTGTACCGAGGTCTAGTAGAAGTGTGGTTTTATCTTGGAGCACAGTAAAAGCAGTGTATATTTCCTGCTACTGGAGCAGACCACTGCGCAATTTGTATTATTTTAATGAACCTGGTCTCAGTCCCACAAGCAGGGTTGCCATGTTTCATGTGTAACATCCGCATATTGCAGATAGTGCAGATCAGAAATGTGCGTGCACCACTGTTAACTTCTTGCCAAGACAAGCTAACTTTTCCTAGTTTCAAATCATTTTGTGTGGTTTTTGAGTTGTAGTTAGGGTAGAACCTGGCAACCCTTCCCACAAGTTTCCAAGAGCTGTCCTTTCAAGCATTAAAGTAAAAACCTCATGTTCGCATAGGTTTTTTTTGTTGTTGTTTTTTTGTTTTGTCCTGCAGAGTCCCATTTTGACATGTACACCTAGTCTGAAGCTTTCTGGCAAGGTTTCTTTAAAACGAAAAACAAAAATATGAATAGTCTATCTATTATTCACATCTGTGCTTGTACTCATATAGGACAATGTATTTGTATTCGGTTACATCGGTACTCTGTAGCTAAATGGTTTAAAATGATATCTGAATCGGACAGATCTATGCAATGCACCAGGCAACATGACAAACTATCTGCTGTTTCTACACTTTAATGATTAAAGGAAATGGTCCATGTAACAAGTTTGAGAGCTCCCCACTGGGAAAACACATGATAGACCTAGGGTAAGTTTGAACTTTTTATTTTCTTTCACACCCCTTTGGCACATCACAGGAGCAAGACCCTGAATCTAACAGCTCGCTCTATGCTTTAGCAGCTCGACACTCTCTAAAGTAGCAACAGGAATTTCTCACACACACACACACACACACACACATCTTACTGCCAGGCAGAGAGAGAGAGAGAGAGACATAAAATAAATGCAGTGAAGCCAGGTTCAGGTGTGCAACCTCAGCCTTTAACTTTCTAGTTTATCTTTAAACCCCTGCCTCATGAAGCAGGCCAACACTAAGCCACACCCCTTGGTACAGTCCACAATGGCAACCTCGTGCTTGCTGTTTACCCAAATATCTCTGGTTTCACAGGAAAAATACTACCCTTCCTGTACAAAGAACTTTGGAGCACTGATCTAAAGCCAGTGTGAAATTTTGTTTACTTGCAGAATGTCTGGAGTAGTTTGCAAGTGCTAAAAATGTTGATGTTCCAATTTTACAATAGTTTTAATTTAACGTTTGATATAGAAACCTAACGAAACCCTGAACTGCGGAGTGTGACTTTTTTTTTTCTCAATTGCGATGTCATTATTTATACTCATTAAGTCTATTTGTGTATTAAGTCAAAATAACGAATTAGTCATTTTCTTTCGTATTTTCAAGCTTGTGTTTGGCTGTCTATTGATTACACCATCTTGTTGCTCTCCTTTTATAATAATCAACGTAACAGAAAAGTGCAGAACATGTGTGCAAACATGTCCCAAAAGTCAAAAAAAGAAGGATATCCAGGAGAGAGAACATAATTTTGCGGAGGGCCTCAGATGGCTCTCTGCCTCCAGGGAACGCGACTTAGCCAAAGGACCGTTCGTCACCTGGGTGTGATGAGAAGCTCAACTGAAATCTGCCTCTCTCCGCACGGCTCTGGTGCCGTGTAACGGGGAGTGCTGGGAAAGTGCTGAGGGAGCAGTGCAGAGGCCACTGTTATTTTTGCCTGGGTGTCCACATTCAATTACGGAAGGGTTATAGGCTTTAGATGCTGCTCCCTGGGGGCAATTCTGTGACATCGGGAGCTGTGTGTAATACAGTAGTGGTGTGAGATGAATCTTAAACATGTGGCCTATATAGAAATGTTAGCGGTATGATCACAATGGCACATAGTTGCATAAGTCACTGTTTAAAATAGACAGACAGAAAAAGAATAATGCGTATCAGGAGACAAATACAAGAAGCCTTCTGCTGTCCTTGTCTGCTGTATTTGCCTCCCTGTAAATAAGATAAGTCGTTATTGAACATCCCACTGCGTCAGTGTCTAAGACACATAGCCCTGACATATGCACTGAAGGACAGCACGAGTCCCCACAGGCCTGTCATCTGTCACAAACTCCGCAGCCTGTCAGTGCAAGCCCGGGACAGCTGTCCGCTTTTCAGTGATTAAGAATCATAACCGTGCTAGCCCGAATGAGCATTGCTCCTGTTGATGAATGTCAGCCAGAACACCGAGGGGACCACCTGCAGAGCGTCAAGCACAAACACAGCCATTATCCACAGATCAGGATACGGACCAAACTAATAGATGTTGGTCTTTAATGAGACCACAGAAGAAAATCCTGTCCTATCTGTGCTAAAGGCTACGGAGGGACAGGAGCTATTGTCCAGGATTAGATCGGTGTAGGAGGACTTGCTCCAAGCTGCATAGTGAAATTTCCAAAGTAAAAACTTACTTGCACCCTATTTAGTTGTTACTAGTCCCTACATCCTTCATCGAGCACAGCTACCGATCTGCTACTTGACTGGTTATGGTTTGAATTATTCACAATATGAATTCAGCATGGTTTCGCAGTATTAATCAAATATTCATGTAAAAAAAATTATTATTTTTTTAAAATTATTTAATTAATGAATGAAACATAATAGTTTTTATTAGAGACAGCACTGATCCGATACCCTGTACCATTTTGATTTTGAGAAATTTATTTTTGGAACTGGAAATGTTTACATGTAAAGCGACTTGTTTTCTTTTGTTAGAATTGATTTTATTATATTTATTCATTATATTTACAATATAACTTTTAAAGAAAACAATATCGGATGGGGATCGGTGTCGGCTGATACTCAATGCTTCTGTATTGATATTGTAAAAGAAAAATTACTATGTCTATCATTTTATAGCTACCTTTTAATGTTGTAAAACATCCGCAAAACAAGTTAGTTATTACTTACATTATGACTGCTACAAACAGTCTTTCCCTCACCAGCCTCTCTTTTCACTTTCTTAAAGTTAGTAAGACCAAATCGTTACCATTCTGTCATGTTACCAAGAAACTCCAAAGCCTACGGCTGCTACAGCTTTACCTTTGACTGTTACAAAGCGCTGACACTGGAGACTCCTTCCATAAATGTTAAATAAAATGTTAAAAAAAAAAAAAAAAAAAAAACTCCTTACAGAATTTATGTGAAGCGTCCGCCATACAATTCCCTGTGCAAGTTGTTACTATAGAAGTGATAACACCTTAGAACGAGTGCATTAAATATAAACCTGCGATTTGAATTATAGCATATGGTAGAACTTCTCGTGTTAACGAGACATTTCAACTCTGACAACCAAGGGAAAAGGCGTTTTGAATGATTAGGGAATAACCTTTACGACACAGCCATGTGCTGTTTAGCATTTGGTAGCAATGTGATAATTAAAGACAAAGATGACTGTGTATGGGGAATGAGTGGGAGTGGAAATATGCTTGGATGCTTTTCAGGTGTCGCGAGGAGGACAGTGACATGTGAGAGAGATTCACGGTGAGGGGAAAAAGAGATGAATGATGAGATTGAGACACCAAAAATATATTCCCGAAAAGGAATTCAATTAGAATCCGTCCACAGCTGCCAGTAGAGAGCAGGAATATGTCTGTATGGGACATCACACTTGTCCTTCAGGCATTGTCTCAACAAGTGAAAGGATTTTAATGAACACTCGACACCACTGACTTTGGGCCAGGTTGAGAATTTAAAAAGCAGCAGGATAGCAGTGAGGTAAAAGGGGGGGAAAAAAAGTACAGCTACACCTTGGATTGTGTGTATATTTGTGTAGCATGACACACAGTGTGTACATTGGTGTGTGATCTATATTGAGAAACGTCGGGCCTTACACTGGGACTTTCCTCCTGTCAGTGATATGCGGATAATGACTAGAGCAGTGTGTGTCTCAGTGGCTCAGTATAGTGTGTAGGGGTGAAGCCCAAGTCTTATCGTGGCACACAGATACAGACTGCTACGTTCCCGTGGACCCAGTCAAGTGTGTGCGTGCTCCTTCACCTCGGGGCAGAGACTGGCTATCTGTCTGCTGTTCCACCAGTCTGAGTTTTAGAGAATGTGAAATGCTTTAACGTGCCTTGCTGGTCATCGCAGACTGGTCAGCTTGTTAAGCAATCTTGCAAACGTGTTTGGAGAAAGACAAGGATCTGCTCATTCGACACTTAATGGTTGACTAAGGTGCCATTGATCCCTTAACTCTTAAAAAGTCAACCATTTTAACAAAGAATCTAAGAAAATATGCATTCAACCATTCAACAAAAATGTGTCAACCCATCTCAGGTAAAAATCTCTCATATTTCACAAGGTTTCTTCAGACAGGCTATAATTTGTGACTGACAAAGTGCCCACATTAGTCAATATCACAATATCATTGAAAGTGAAGTAGAAATAATTAGAGGACTTGATTTTCTTCTTCCTGTGATCTTCAGGAAATTTGGATGATGTATAATTCCTGGTGAACATGTAACTTGTTCAGCTAACAGGGAGATCTAGATGTAGATCTACATTTTCCAGAACATATCATGGCTGAATCAATGGAAAAGATGTTTCAAGCATGAGATGTTAAATGGATTCACACATTAATGCAGAAAACAATATTTCCAAAGTATTTTAATGATTATATTTCAATGTAAATTGTAGTTATAGTGGACTAGGACATGCAACATGCTGTTTTCTAAGTGCTTTATGTCATACATTACCCATCAGTCCCTGCACATCACCTGACCCCACTGAGAACTCACCTGTGTCCCATTTCATCAAATTAGTAATATTATTCAAATTCCGTTTTTTTTCTCTGTTTCTCTGTCTAGCATTTGTCTCTTGTTGTCATGCGTAGCTATTATTGCCTATAGCCTGTATGTTCCTTACTTTGTGTTCTTAAATCATGTTTATGATTCTAAGGTCTACATTGTTTGTTTTGTTTAATATTAAATTGCACATAAATTGCAATGAAGGACACTTTACCTGCATGAATATTTGTAAATGGAATATCACTGGGACACAAATGGCCCTCAATCATGGATTCGCTTGTTTTTCAAAGAACATTCACTAGTGAAATAAAGGCCAACATGGGCTCCATTTGCCAGATGCTTAAGAATAAACAAACCTTTGAAGTAAATACGCCAGCATTTTTATTCTTAACCTTTACCTACGACATCTGCAGCGTATGGCTGATTTACTGGGTACATGAATTTCCCTGTACTAAGAAAAGACCAGAAAACCTGTTTACTCCAAACCAGCTTATAATGAAAATCTGGCAGAAGGCCAGGCAGACGCTGTACCGATTTTCGAAAAATTATTTGATGACAACTCCACAGCACTTTTGAAACCCATTCTGCTTATAGTGTACATTCTGATTGTCATGCTACAACATACAGTATGTCCTCACAGTGTACACAAAAAGTAACACCTACAGAAGACTTTGGAAAAACTTTTTTCCCTCCAGCCTTGCTGAATCTGTCTGAGTGACTACGTAGTGTTTGCCAGTATATATGGAGGAATGGTTTTCTCCTGTCAAGGTTTTTCCCGCTCCTCCTTCTTAGAATGAAGTGATATGACACAAGCATGGATGTTGTTGCCTCAGCTCAAACCCAAATTTTCAGTCAGGTTGTCGGACAATTGTTAGCTAGGTACAGCAATTGGTTAGGGTTTGTGACCCGGGTGGATAAATCAATAGCCCTGGAACAAGCAGATTTTACGGGTTATCTTTTATCACCGTACATCAAACTACATCTGAAAATTGAGCAGCGATGACTAAAGCAGGTTAAAGAAAAAATGCTTTAGGCTAAGGGGGTCTGCTTGGCTTATGGGTAGTTGTTGAACTCGGTCACTAAATTTTATACTTTAACAATAAAGATCTTAAGATGATACAAACATAGGAGTATCTTAGCAAAGCTGTACTTCTCTAGTTTTATCCAATTTTTCCAATAAGAGAGCAATAGAGTTTAAAGTAATTCAGCTTTTTTTAAACATTTTTTTTATTTATTTATTTTTTAATACAATTTCCACAAGGTTTTTATGGTGTCCATGAACCATCAGACACACACAACTGAGTAGAGCCATCGTCATTATAATAAGACCACATATTCTAAGGATATACAACAGGAAATCATCGTAACCATGGCAATAGTGTAGCTGGTCTCCCAGGAAATAGCGGCCTGGCGTTGTCTTCATATAGTAATTGTGTGTTTGACAATCGCAATGGGAAGAGCACACTCACACATCAAATCTTATTCCCAGCTGTCCGCATATTATTTTACCTGCTAAACATGCAATGATGCGACTCATCGCGATTTGCATCGCCGACAGATCTGAGCGCGATGGCAAATACAATGCTGCAGGCGGGGAGGAAAAAAAAAACGAGTAGGGCAAAAATGAATACTTCCATTCACATGTAGCCATGTTTACCTGTTTATCTCATCTGAACATTTGTGTCCCTTCATCTGACTTTCGTTATCAGCCTGCGTGTTATTCAGAACAAGCTATTTCCAAAAAATCTGAGCAAGGGACAAGCAACACTTATTGTCCTCTTCATACCTGGTGTGCATTTTACACATTTCCATTACACATAATAAAATGGCTGAGCAGTACTCTGTTGTGTGAGTTAGAAGTGCTGATAAGTACAAATTCAGTGCAGTTTGGAGAGAAGCTCTCATCTGGAGGGTACTTTAAGGGCCAGGGGAGTGATGATTAATATGATTTATTCATGCACTGCCTCATGATACAAAGACATGCTATGCTTAATGCTCAGGATTTCCTTTCATCAAGAGCATTTCCCCCGACGGCCAAAATATTTTCCCAAACCAGGACTTGCTCCTGTGCATCCAAAGTCTTGTTCATGAAGCATGAATTATGAAGCAAGATAGATTTCTATCATTCGAATAAAGGAGCGTGAACCCAACTAGCCGCTTGTGAATTTGCTCCGGGGTTTAGTTTCGC
Organism: Pangasianodon hypophthalmus; assembly: GCF_027358585.1. NCBI lineage: Eukaryota > Metazoa > Chordata > Actinopteri > Siluriformes > Pangasiidae > Pangasianodon > Pangasianodon hypophthalmus. The sequence goes on along the minus strand of NC_069726.1, from coordinate 4,081,161 downwards.
ATTCATTTGAATATATGCATATTTTGAAGCTGAGCCATCTGCTTTTCACCTCTTCATCACGTCTCATGGTGCCCTTGCCGCCGTCCTCCTCCGATGGGAAATAATGTCTCCTCTCGATTTCTCCTTTATGATGCCTAGCTGGGCCAAGGAGCAATTAATGTCACCTGAAAGCAATTCTCGGGGTGGGGGACGCCACAGAAAAACTCATTTCAGCTCCAGTGGCAGGACCCTGGAAAGCTCATCAGGATCAAATGGCCCTCCTTTATGTCCTGTCAATGTGCTGGAGGGCTCTAGCATCAATGCTTCTCTCCATCACTTCTCATCTCAAGGTTTATTACAACTCCATGTGCCTCCTGCAGGCTCTGTTAATCCTTACTGTGGGCTCATTCCGTAGAGTCACCAATCAAAATACTGGGACAGGGTTTGGCAAATACATTATTTGCAAGCAGATGGAAAGATGCTGATTGATAAGCCAAGGGTAAATAGTTTAGCCATCTGAGTTATAGTGCATCACCAGTTTTCCAGGTACACGTATCTTGTCGCTACATTCGCTGACCTTTATCAGGTATACCTATCATGTAGGTACCCGATTACTGACTGTTCTCAATCAGCTTCCCTCTGTACCAGAGGCATTCAAATAAAATTAGTAAAGGTCCAGTTGCTTACAAGTCTTTGGATAAGCAAATAATATGCCTGAATGGACAACAGTTGCCTCTTAATGCTTAACCATGGATGAAGCTCTATCCTCCCAATCCTCACCTAGGGTAACAAGCTGTGTGCAGTGACCAAAAGAATTAGGTCATGAGTACGGGCAGCAGAAATGAGAGTCGTCCACAGGGTTGCAGGCCTTATTCTCTGTGATAGGATGAGGATCTTAACAATCCAAGAGACTCGGCATACAGCTATTGCTCCTCCGAATTGAGATGAAACAGTTGAAGTAGTTTAGGGAACCTTGCAAAGACGCCTCCTGGTCATCTCCTGGTAAAGCCGTATCAGGAACGTCCCGCTAGAAGGAGACCCTGGGGCAGACCCTGGACCTGTTGGAGAGATTATATCTCACAGTTTAACTTGGGATCATCTGGAGATCCCACATGAAGAGCTGGAATCTGTCAATGTTTTTCTGCTACAATATTTTTCCGGTTCTCAGTTTGGTCCTTTGGAAATACATTGCTGGGTCCGCATCCAGACTGCCATCCATCAGTTGATGACTTCTGCTCTATACCATTTATCAACAGAAAAGGACCACCAGTAGACCACTCTTAGCATAACACTGCAACTGATGGAAGCATGTATCAGGCATTAACTAATATAGTGACAAGACAGTCATTCATTTAACTTTAGTAACCACATTATAGTGTTCAGAATCATGATGAATCCAGAGCCTATTTCAGGAAAACTGCGTGCAAGGCAGGAATACGCCCAGCACAAAACAACAGTCCATCACAGAGCATCACACAGACTCGCACACACTTTTGGGAGGTGGGAGGACATATGGAGAACATCCAAAACTCAGCACAGACAGTAATCAGAGCTTAGAGAATTGAATCCTGGACCCTGGATTTCTGAGGCTACAGTATTATTTGCTGTGCCAGGTGGTGACAAGGTAAATTGGTAATTAAGTTGGACTATAGACTATAAACATACTTTAGCAGGCTTATAGTGCATTTACAGACCCCCGCCGCCCCCCCAAGCTCCCCTCGTACAAATATTGACTGATGTCTTCGTTTACTATTGACTTAAATTGGACTTGGGATGCCGAGTACACATGCATATATTTAGTCGCTCATCCAGAACAGATGGAGTTCTGATTGTTTTTTGTGTCTTAGTACACCATGTTGCATGGCAAGGTAAAGGGAGGTCTATATATCTGTTAATTCAGTGGATTAATTTGTCTTAATTAGCTTAAATAGCTTTACCGGTCATATACTGCTGACTGTCTGATGACGAGGCCTTCTAATGCTGCCAACTTTTGCAGTCAATGCCAAGCGGATTTGGCCTCCTTTGTGAGAAAAAGCAGATTTAAAATGAAAGTGCTCCAATTGACAGAGCAGTTCTTCCTGCATGTGAACGAGTCCACAAGACAGTGACCGACAGGACTGATTACCAAAAGCATCGATTGGGAAGTTGGGATGTCGTGCCCTTAGATAGCCAGCGAGACAACAAAAGTCGACACTATAGTCGAGCATGGACACATTGCCACATAGAATGTCACGAAGCTCGATCACACAGACAATCAGTTGTGTCCTTGGGTGAACTCTCATTCAACTTCACTTCGTGGAGCATTTCTGTAAAATGACACAAAAGTTCCCCATACATGCATGAACCTACTGCACTTTCCTAATTAAAAGTCCTATTTATCTCCTTGCAAGCATTGCAACTTGCAATAGCGCCATCACAAGAAGAGCCAAATGTCTTGATTTTAATTTGACCCGCCTCTCGATATTAGATCCCAGGGTGTTTGTCAGAGCAGGCCCAGGAAATCAATGTGGCGATCGATCCGGAGACAGAGAAAGAGAGAAGCATGTGGGAGAAACAAAGAGAAAGCAGGATGGAAAGAGCTAACTGGATTGGGCCTGGGATAATTGCAGCCTGATTGTAAGCTGATATCAATGTTCCTTGACCTGAAAATCAGTCTATATTAGTGGAAGCACTCTGACACCTTTCTATGGATCTGTTTTCTTATTCAAACTGCCTCTGGGAGCCAGGACAATGCAAGCTTTTTGTCCCAGAGCAAAATTGACCCGGTTCGATTGCCCAAACTTTCTAGAAGCTTCTAAGCCTCCTCATTCTCTTTGTAATCGCTTTGACTAGGTTGTGTGAAGAATAGAGTAAAGACGATGCAGTGGACAAGGACAAATAACACAGATATTCTCAATGGTGAGTACTGAGGATGTAACCATGGTGAGTCCGGTGGTACAGCGGGTTCCTGAGCTTGGGGTACTGTCTGAGTGGAGTTTCGCATGTTCTCCCCGTGTTTGTGTGGGTTCCCTCAGGCTTCTCCGGTTTTCTCCCACCTCAACATGCAGGTAGGCAGATAAACTGCCCCTAGGTGTGAAATTGTAGGTGCATGCTGCCCCATCCAGGGTGAACAGGATAAAAGCAGTTACTGAAGATGAATAAATGAATGAATGTACATTAAAAAAACATCTGTTCTATTTTTCGTTAAAGTTCAATATGGTGCTTTATTCAATACAAACAGCAATGTAGGCGTTCTGTAAAGTTTAGGGTACATCATTTGAATGCAAACCAAATGCAGTGCATTGTGGGCTTTCATGATCCCACTGGATATCTCCAATATGCTTTGCACAAAATGGCTACAAAACAGCAACATTCCCAACAGTAAACTGATGCAATTTTGGACCATGACCACACCCATATCTCACTCAAAAACCTTTTTGGAGGGACAGGTTTTTTTTTTTTTTTTTTTTTTTAAATTTACTTTTTCACTGATTTGCCTTTGGTGTAAAAAGTGAGAAATGGAATAGTTGTGCCAAAAAATAGCGGGAAGATAGAACAGTTAAAATTATTCAGAAGGTGTCAGGCCATTATGAGTCACCAGAACAGTTTCACTGCACCTTGGCATTGATTGTATTTAGTCTCTTGGCTGCTTTATAGTTTCATAATGATGGTGGACTCTTGGAGTTTTGATGATGTTTCAAGGCAGTATGAAACACCTAGGATTTCCCGCTCAAGTTCAAGTGTCTCCAATTACAGTCCAACAGGAGACCGGCTTTGGCCATTAACAGCTAATGTGGCATGTCCACCCTGTGGTCTCCACTCGCCAAATTCAACCATGCTTGATGCGATTCAATTTTGTGCATAAATACATTAGTTGCACTGTGTAAACCGGGTGCTGTTGTGTTCTTGCACAATAAGAGGACATTCAGAGGATGTCTACTACAAACATTGGTCAAATTTCAAAAGTAAAAAAATGAGAAATATGCTAATATGAAAGCCCTTTATTTTACAGCCTTGGACTGATACAGTAGTGCAAACTGAGCTTCCCGTTTGGGTTCAACACTCTTTGAAACCTTTTGCTTTGCAGGTTTCAAAGAGAACCTTTGTCACCAAAAATAGGAATGGCACATTTTCCATTAATCATCTGTCCAGTATTAATAGGTGTAGGATTTGGAGGGAGAATAGCATAATTATCACTTCAGAAAGGACCACAACTAGCGTTCTAAGCTGGTGGAAAAGAACTAGAGCTAGAAACCAGAGGTCTGTACACTCCCGTTTGACCCAGTTGTTGATTTTGAAAGTGCAGTGGAAAACAACAGCCATTGCTTTGTCTGACTTTGTTACTAAAGCAGCGAATATGCACGTCTCCTCTGCCTTCTCATGGGAAAAGGTGGAACAGATGCTAACACATAGAGGACAGTCCTACACCATAAGGTGCCATGACAAATTCAGTAGTCTGCACAAAAGGAACAGCACACACCAGCCAGAAGATCAAAACACACCTATTTTTTTTCCCAGTGACTCAGTAAAGTTACCTTGATGCTTGAGTTGTTTCTTTTAGTTGGTTCATGAATGGTTTTAAAAAATTCATTTATGAAAATACTTAAAGAATGTGTTGAAGTGATGCACTAACCTCCAACACATGGATTTAAGCTTGACAGAAGCATGCTCTGCGTCAAACAGGGCATTCAGCAAAGCAAATCTAATTAGAATACGGAGGCCACGCAAGGGTGCCCTTCAACATGCCGCGTCATCAGTGGCTTGTATTTAATCAAGCCTTATCAGCTTCCTAAGAGCAGAGGAACATTGGGGACGGCGGTCATGCTCACGCCCCTATCCCTAATTTTATCTGACGGGTAGTGATAAATGAACTGCTCTCCCTAGCACAGGGCTCTCGTATTCATTGTCTGCATGTTTACTGGGTCCCACGCTGAGGGAATTAATGAAGGTCAAGTGGAGAGGTGATTACTCCACAGACTAGTCCAGTGGTACACACGTCTACAAAGTAATTCCTGTTTCCATAGAACACTGTGGGGGAAAAGTGACTTTATTAACAATTAATATTAATTTAGCAGTGATTTGACAGTTTTGGAAGAACACCAATGTGACTGACGTGTATATATTCTAGTTTAAGGATGTAATCCATCACTTGAGGATGTGCTGTTAGAGTCTTCTTGAATCTGAAAGCCCCAGTTGTAAATGAGAACTGATTTGGAGGATAATATACTTCCAATTTTGTGAACTGTTTATATACAAATGGTGTTTGTGATTAATACAATGTTTGAGGCAAATTAACAAACTGACATGGCTGATTATCTATATATTTTACATTTAAGACCTTCTCACGATGTGATACAAGAGTATGTGAGAACTGTGTAAGAGAAAAATCTGTCTCTTGTTTTTTGTGCATTACACCTTGCACATTCAGTCTGTCCGGATATTCTACATGTGGGTGTGAATCTTGGTGGCAGTGACGCTGAGATCTCTGAATAGACCAGGAGGTCGAACAGTCAGGTATAAGAACAGGTCTAATAAGAAGTGAAAGGTGAACAGCTTGACCCAGCTTAGACAGCTCTGTGCTTTAGATTTCTGTCTCTACTAGCAACAGGATCTGTATTCAGAGGTCCTGCCATGCTACTGCACCTCTCCATTCTCTGGTGAGTGCACAGTGTACAAGGCGGATGTATGATTCATCATCTGCAGTTCACCTCCGAGTCAAACACTATGGAGGAGACGAATACACCTGTAATGCATCTGGGCGTGAGTTCTACAGGGCTGTATGGAAGAGGCAGACACTACAGTGTTACAGCGTGCTCTCTGTTCAGGAGAATGCCATCAACTATTCTGTTTTCTCAAAGTTACTGAGAAATACATTCACACATTCACAAGTCACTCAAATACATGTCTACATGTCTTTATCTATTAATATATTAATGTTTACTCATTTTCATGAAGGGTGCCACAATTTCTGGAGGACAAACTTCAATTTCCATCCATCCATCCATTTGAGGAATATTTATCTATCTATCTATCTGTCCGTCCGTATGCCTATTATATATTGATCTGTGCTCATTTTCATGAAGGGTACCAATATTTCTGGAGTGCTCTCTCTCTCCATGCTCACATTCATGAAGGATTTCTGGCTGAAGTATTTCTGTCTTGTCTCCTTGTCTCTATCTGTCTTTCTGTCCGTCCGTCCATTTATTATATATTTATTTTTGTGCATTTTCATGAAGGGTGTCGATATTTCTAGAGGTCTCTCTCTCTCTCTCTCTGCGCTCACCTTCATGAAGTATTTTCTGGACAGTTGTCTGTCTGTCTATGTATCCGTCTGTCTCTCACTGTGCTCATTTTCATGAAAGTTGGCAAAGTTTTTGGAGTGCTGTCTGTCTGTATATCTGGCTGCCTGTCCTGTCTCTTTGCTAATTTTCATGCAAGGTGCCAATATTTCTGGATATCTATCTATCTATCTGCTCATTTTTAGGAAAGGCTGCCAATATTTCTAGAGAGCATTCTATCTTTACCTGTCTATGTCATGGATCTACAGTCTGGGCTGGAAAGAAATCAGCTCCAGCCTCTACTTATGACCATTGGTGGTGCTGTTATTTTTAGCTCTACAAAAGTAAAAATAATCCCCATTGAGCGATTGTTTAAGAGTAAAATGATATGGATGTCAAAAATTGAGCCTTTTTTCATGTATTTTTTCTTGGAAGAGAGCAAGAGCTTAGCCCTGCTAGCCTGTTTACACCATCTACTTGTGAAATGAATCACAATATAAGCTATGTGAAGTAGTTATTAAAAAAAAAAAAAAAAAAAAAAAAACAGGAAGTGATTTTGCAGAATGCACAGATCTAAGAGCAGCAGCCGGAATTTAGCTGACTTCAGAGCTGTCCATCCTTCCCTCCCTCTGTCTTTCCTTCTGGTGCACTGCAACCACCTGCTGAGAGCCGAGAGCCCGAGTGCTTAAGCAAAGGCAATAAAGAAGCCAGAGAGATTGATGGCTAGCATGTCTAAAGCCAAGCCTATAGCAATGTGTGTCTGTGAGAGAGACAGATAGACACAGAGAGAGACAGAGAAAATCTGAGAATTAGAGTTTGCACTCACAAAGCAAAGCTTCATTAATCCAAACTACAATGCCAAACCCCTTAGGAGTCAGCAAGCAAAAAAAACCATCCATATTCAAACAAACACACTCGTGCCCTGGACTTATCGTAGCCCTCCAGAGCAGTGTCGAGATGGCTCACACATTTCAAAGTCATACGCGGTAAATTGGCTGCTTGGGGAATTACAAATGCCAGCAAATGAGTAAATGCATGCAATTAATTTTGGGACAGTTTTGCAGGGAGGGCAGAAAACCAAATGGGCAATCATAACACACCAATTTGCAAGTTTGTCAGCTGAGGGCCAACCCCGAGGAGAGCTTCTCCAATCAACTCCTTATCATCTGCTGTTTTCATTGTGATGGGATGCTGTGTCTATACAGAAATGGCAAATACGTCCAAGCTAACGGAAGATATTACAGAAAAAGAATTCAACCATTGGTTTCCTTTTTATGCTTTTTAATATGAAAAATAAAATGTGAAAAATACATGCTTGATGTTGATTTTAGTATTGGATTGGAGCTTCAAGGCTAACAATAAGGGAAGCTTACAGCTAACAGCTCTGTAGGAACTAAATCTTCACACCCTTGCCTCATAAACACATCATTTGGCTTAGTATCACCATTTGTACACAATCAGTTTTATAAACTATTAGAATAACCGAATGGGTCCAGAAACCACATAAGCAAGTCTTGATGAATTTTTCCCCCTAAGAATATGGACACAAAGTAGGTACAAGAATTCCTTAAAGGTTCTTTTGACTGATAGGCAAAGGGGTACTGCTTCAAAACTTATATGATATACGGAAGAACACTTTAGTGTGCTGGGTTTAATCTTTCTAAGAGTGTACCTGCCAAAGTGGTAACCGTTATGTAGATAATGGACCTCGGGCCATTTGAGCCCAGAGCCTGGTACAATTGATGAAGTGTGATCACAGTATTTGAGCCTGGGATTTTTGCTTCAAAACATGGTGTGGAAGTGATCCGTTCTTAGCACTGCACGCAGAGAAATGGGATTGGTTCAACTTGTCACGGTACTTCCTGTTTCAGGTATCCTGATAGTGAGGAAAGGGCTGTCATGGTCAGCAGAGGAGAGGAAATGCTTTATTGATAAATAAAACCAGACATTAGGACTGAAACACTGTCGTTATCGCACACTTTTGACGAGCTTGCAGAGAACATGGCGGAAAACCTGGCTAAAAATCATCTGATACGAGAATGGCTTGTAGGATGCGGGTATTCCTGCATGATGATGGATGCCGTGCATCCAAACATGAGTTTTGGTACCACAGGAAAAGAATTTTAAAAAAGCAAATGGAAGAACCTAGTGCCTACCCTTTCGCAAATGTGTTTGTGCAAATGTGAAGTCTGATTAGGTGGTTTTAACACAGAATCATAGAGGATGATTGGCAGGAGGCTGTTGAAAATGTGAGGTCTACTTTCATATGTAACCAACAGGTACATACATCCAGATTTTGGAATTTTACTGCTCTGGAAATTAATGGCATCATCAGAGTAAAAGTGAAAAAAAGGTCCAGGCACTTTTCTGTTGGGTCTTCCATCAAAAACACAAATATAAACTCTGAATCTAACCTCATTAGATTTCAAGCTGCTGGATAAAACTACTACTTCTGGCTAGGAAATGCATTCTTAATAAGTGGATGAAGGACACTGCCGCTTGTGTGACTCAGTGGTACAAGGAGATCTTTGCTGTGCTCCCTCATGAGAGAATGGCTGCTGTACTCAAAGCCAATGATCAATCATTTCTGATAATATGGAGTCCATTCATAGATCACCTACTATAAGAGATTAGAAACACCATATTGAAAGGCCAGGGCTCCCTGCAGTGGAATCCCTTCTCGGGTGAGCTGTAAGGCTAATTTCTAATTAGCTCTAAGGCTAATTTCAAACTTTAAAACATCGGGGTGTTTTTTTCCCCTCTTTTTCTTTCTAGAGGATGGTTTTTGTTATTTGTGTATGTAGGTTATTTATTTATTTATTTATTTATTTTCTCTAGGTGCCATGTCTCAGTTTGTGGTATCTATGCTGATATTGTTTTGTGAAAACTGATAAATCATCAATAAATTTTTTTTTTTAAAAAGTGACACCTAGAATTGATCATAATGATCATAACATGGCCTCGTTGAGACTTGTTGAGCCTTGTGAAGGCGAACGACTTGATGTGCGAAATAAATTGCCTCGACTGGATAGGCAGGCAAGAATGTAAACTGGATTGTGGAATATTTTCCAAAGTGATTGTGAATGCAGTGGACTTGTAACATTAGGCGCGCCATGACAGCACTGCTCATGAGAAAATTGAACATCCCTCTATACCTATATCCCAGACAGAAGAATGTGGATAAAAAAGTCAATGTTCTTCAGCACGACAACTCAATTTCTATCTGTCTCTGTCTTAAACTTGTACCTCACTCTCACCTCACAATGGGATTTAAATCCTATTTTCTGCCATTGCAACTGATACATCCAAAATTACATGCCTAGCCACTTGTTCTGCTGCCACTGCTCAATAGTATCGTATCGACTGCGGTTGGGCTCTCAACAAGAGAGATAACAAGTTCCACATGATTGCATAAAACCCACAACAGCTTCTATCAGAAGCTCTGCTGAATTTCCATTTCCTCTGAGCCGTGCACTGAGGCTTTGTGGTATGATGGGTTTGTCTCTCTTCCCTCGGAGTAATGAAGCCAGACATCTTTAAAACATTTTCCAGGAAATGCAGATTTTCTGGGGTTTTTTTTTTTTTCTTTTTTGAAGTGCAAAGAGGAGGAGAATTCACAGAGCACAAAAATGTTTACTCACAACAAAATAATGATTCTGCAAAAGACATCTGGAATTCCTCTGGTCTTAATGCTGTTTTAAAACACAATAGAGTCTGCTGATTAACCATCCAGTGGATCAAAAGTGTATTGTGTATAGTCAAGGTGTTTCATTTTCGAGAGTTATTAGCTTGTTGACCTTACAGAAGAGCGTGACAGACCGGTGTAACCCGTGCTAATTAGTGTGCCTGTGAAACTTGAAAAGGATCAGCCATCATTGTAGGCCAAATAAAACACACTGTGTATCGCATAAAAAAACCCCACACATTGCAGATTGAGAAAAGGCTGACCTGAATTTCGACCCCATATCCAAGATAGACCGTCACAAAGTAGGTGCAATCCATAGTGGAGTCGAATGAATCTGAGCTTGGCGGCATCTCGATGTAGCCCTCAGCATCTGTCAAGTTCATGCTGCACTGACCTGGAAAAGAGAGGCACACGCAGATAAGCCTAATAGAAAAAAAGTTAGATCTTCCATCTGGCGCTTCCTGATTCTCTAGAACAGGGGCCACCAACTGGTGCACAAGAGTCCAGATGCATACAAGGAAAGTGAACTAATCACTAATGGGCAAGTATTAAAAAGCTCTTTGTAAGAAAGGAAACTGAATACCCATGCTCTAGAACATACACACATGCTCATTCACACACATTCAATTACGCTTTAGTTGCAATGGATTTGAAGACTCGATCACTTTCCAATGTAAATGTATTGGTGGTACCCAATCTGATTGTACTGTAATAGTATAGTTGGTGTTTGAAAAATTTGATCATGGATGGATGGATGGCTGGAGCATCAAAAAAAAAAAAAAAAAAAAAAAAAAGACCACGTAGGGTCTCGGTCTTAACATCGTTGTATTTGTCACTTTGGTTCATGACCCTCATTAGCCCAAAAGGCTATTCTATCTTCACTGAGAGATGAAGATTAGTGGCTTGGTGTACCGAAAAGTTAGGCGAAACAATCAGCCAGAAGTTGCTCTGCCAAAGGATACCTTATAGATGAGGTGGAAATGCCTTACACCTAACTTTCCACTTTAGCTGTTTAAAGGGTTTTTTTTTTTTATTATTTATTTATTTATTTATTTATTTTTAATTTTGAAACCAAGGTGGAACCTTGGGAGTCTTGGAAGTGTTGTGGAGACTACAAAATATTCACATTCTCCATGGTTTTCAGCAGTGGTGTGCCTTTTGCATGGTACATGATTGCTCTAAATTAATTTAAAGACTACAGTAGGAATCCTTGCCAAAATATCACTAATGAAATTTGAGCAGTTTTAGCAATACAAAAATTTGAGCAATAGAAGCTCTATATTATTTAATGATTTTCATATTGACTGAAGCAAAGAATTGTTCTGCCTAAACCAGGCATTTGCTCTTTTATTAGAGCTTGAGGAAGACTGAAATCATTCATTCGTTCAACTTCAGTAACCACCATACTTGCATATTCTTTCACACTTGAAAAATGGGCAATTTAATGTAGCCAATCCACCAACCAGTATGTTTTTGGGCAGTGCGAGGAAAACAGAGAACTCTGAGGAAACCGAAGTGGACACGGGGAACTCCACACAGACTGCAGCTCAAGCTCAGGATCTGGCAGTGCATGCTAATATACATACCTTGTTCTCTCATAGTGCTGATTACCGTTGTGGTGTGAATGATGCTTGTTATGGTTGTATCTCCATCCATGTCTGTGGGATTACCCATAATGCTCTTCCCTGATGGCCGACGTTCTTTTTTTGTGAAATCCACCCTGGGATACTTTTCAGCCTTTGGTGAAGCTCTTTGTTGTCCAATTCTTGATGGACTAGTAGCCGTATCCACTTGACCACCCAAGACCTCCACCTTGCCTTGCCTTCTCTTGCTTGGCCTATTTTGGCCTATGGAGACTAGCTTCCCAGGACTAGTAGGACTGGCTGTTGTCATGACTGTGGTAGCGATGTCAGAGAAAGCTGGTGCATCTTCATGAGGAACCACATGAGTTGATCCAAGTGGATCTCCAGGTTCTATGTAAGATGGTCTTGGGGAGGTTGGATGAGCCTCCATATGACCACCATCTCTGAAGAACTGCTGGTCTCCTTCAAAGCTCTTAGTGAGCAGAGCCTCATGGAGGAGAAGGCCTTTCAGGTTGGGTTGGTGGTTGAAGCTTGGTGGAAGCACTGTTGCAATCTCGTGGAGCTCCCTCATGGAGTCCTGTTTGCTGGTGATGGGGTTGAGCTCTTGTTCCAATTTTGATTCTCCTCCTTCATCGCTTGGTCCAATGCCATTGTCTGAAAACAACAGAATCAGTTTTATTCCACCCCAGTGAAACACTACACACCATTAATGCCAGACAACATTGACTCAGTTCAGACTGTAATAAATGATTCAATTATTATTAAAGCTGTTGAACTCATTTTAATTGGAGGCAGTGGTGGCTTAGTGGTTAAGGCTCTGGGTTACTCATTAGAAGGTCGAGATGTCGAGCCCCAACACTGACAGGATTCCACTGTCCTTTGAGTAAGGCCCTTAATCCTCTCTGCTCCAGGGGCACCATATCATGGCTGACCCTGTGCTCTGACCCCAACTTCATAACAAGCTAGGATATGCAAAGAAAATAGAATGTTCCTGTGCTGTACATGTATATGTACGTATCAATAAAGTCTTTCTTCTTCTTCTTCTAATGCCCCTTTCAAGATAATCGTAGCCGGTGATTAGGGAAAAAAAAAAACAAAACGGAATTTTATCACAAAAGCACTAGTGTATGTTGGTGGACGAAATGGCACCTTTTTCCAGATGTGTGCCAAGCAACAGACAGGCAAACAGCGAGCCAAAAGTCTGGTGTGCTGCTACTTAAAAATAAGCAACTTCTTAGCGTTGCTTATTTAAGTGTAGTTTTCCTGTTAACTTCCGTATAACCCGTGTAAGTGGCCAAACATCATAAATGCTACTGCTGTACTGTAGATGTTGGTATTCTGGACTTTGTAAAAATTATGATTATTTTTATTTTAAAATCACTATAGTTTTGGAATCCCCAGCATAATTGGTTATTACATTTTGGGTCTTATTATGTTTTGAGCTTCTGTGCCAAGCCCATTATGTAATACCCACTTCATAATGTGATAATGGCTGTTACATTTTAGCCTTACTACACAATGGGCTTTTACAGAAAAACCTCATGTCAATCCAATGTGTCTTGGACAAATCATGCTCATCTAATTTAGTTGGTTTTAAAAGACAATCTGTAAACCAAAATCCTCAGATGAAATTCTAAATGTGCAGCCTTTGAGACATAACACGATTGGATGTGATTTAAAAGGAGGTATAATAACCACAGCTAATAAACAGAACTGAACAGCACAGCAAGAAACCAGTAAATGCAGACAAATTGCCACACAAAAGCCTTGTTGAAAGGTTTTATGCTCCAAACAGGGGAGGAAAAAAACCTTTAGGGGACCCTTGCTTCTTTAAAAATGCCTGCCCTCCTCCCACGTCCCATTAGAGAAAGTGAAGAATTTGCCGTGAATGAGTCATGATTAGAGAACACAATAAGTGTATGCCGGAAAGCGATTATCGTTCACACCTGCAGCAGCTGAGATGTAATCATGAAGCCCTTAGGATGAGGATGCTTACCACAAAAAGTGATGCTCATAACAAGAAGCAATTGCTAGCCTTGTAAAAACATTTGTTTCTCTTGCTGTCCTTTCTCGTTTAAAATATGAGACCAGCTGTGTTCAGAGAGATCTTGTACAAGGTTGACTGACTCTCAAAATTCTTCCCTTGCTGAGTCTACATTGCACACATCCACACTCTCGCTCTTATCCACCTCCTCCAGTTCTGCTTTTAGTCCGGGATTGACCTATAGCATTAGGAAATGGAAATTCTACAGGATGTCCAATAAAATTGCAAATCCAGCCAAACAGAAAGTAATACAGCCAAGCTAATTATATTATGGATTAAACGCAAATTCCAAATAGGGCTGTTAATTAATCAATTAAATATTAGTATAATTAATATTATTTGGCTACTATTGGTAGCCAAAATAAATAATGGACACAGAACTATACAGTGCTACTGTGGAAGGACAAACTGTAAGAGGTCTAAATTTTTCAAATGTAAAATATTACTTTCAATTTTAATTTACTATTTATTTTCTGTTTTCACATTGACACGTACATTTTAGTTTGAATTATTTCCACTGCCCTTTGACATTTCCTCTGTAATTAGAAAATAAATAGTAAATTATAATTGATTTAATAATATAAAGGAAAAAGAAAACTGAAACAGATAACAGGAAACTAGAATGGAAAGTAACATTCACTGAAAGACTGGGAGGATTTGAGACGCCACGTGGTTTTGAAATACTACTATGTAGTACGCAAAAAATGTACACAGTGCTGTTGGGTCTTTTTTGGGAAAATAAATGGGTTGCTTTAAGTTTAGTTCAAAAGGATGCATTGCTACTGCTAAGAAACTTTTCAATCAGAGAAACAATTTTTTATCTTTCATTCTGCAAATTCTGTAAATTTTACCCCCACCCAAGCTTTGAACTAAAGCAAGGCAGTAAATAAAAAAGCCTCACTCCTCTCAACAGTAATTATCTGCAGTTAAAGTGCAACAAGACACAGCGTATTTCTATATTTATTGTTCGAGCTTTGGAGAATGCCTTTTGGGGTGAGCAATGCACCATTACACATTGCCTTTCATCTTTTCCATATTAATCTCCATTAGCAGGCCTCAGAGAATGTTTTCTGATAGATAGCGTTGTTCATTTTGCATCAGATCTGAATGTCATTCCGATTATTCATTATGAGAAACAAGCGCCTCAGTCACATGCCCAGGAGAAAGCTGCATTATGTGTAATCATGTGACAAAAGGTGTGTGTTTCATCAATTGACACAGTGGAGTGCCTGTTTCTTCTCTTGTTTCATCAGACACCTAGCCCCACTATACACTGTCGACTGTAGGGATGCATATGTCCACTGTAGGGCATCATGCACATACATTTACCCCAAAGGGCAATGTAGCATAGCCACACCTCCCACTGACACGGTTTCAGGAGGCGGGGGGGAAACAGGAGGATCCCAAAGCTGTGAAGCGACAACACTACCTGCTGTGGGGCCGACCATCTATGCTTGTAAATGTGTTTACATGAAATCACATGGATGCTTGCCCTTATTTTCTTTGTTAACATTAAAATCCTGCCAAGATTTCACTGATACCAGGTGAGAAAACAATCTGTTTTTGTTCCTGATCAAAAAATGGCACACGCTGGGTATCCAATCATGCTGGTCTGGTTGGAAACAAAACTGCAGTTCATTCTCATCGACCAGGCAACCCTTGCATCATAGCAACTGCAGCGAGGCTCACAGCATGGAGCTGCAATGGGAACACTGGGGCTTAGCAGTGGAGCTTGTCTTTATGAAATTAGTGCATTTTTATGACTGTATTTACTCTGTACCGACTGTCAGGCATAAAAAAAAATGAAAAACAGCAGGCTATGCATGTGCATAAAAGGGTAATTTTATCACTAGAGATATCCTTTCAGCCATTCTCGTGAAGATGCATGGTGTTTATTTGCTAAATTGTTAATGTCTTAATGTGTTTGGAGCAAACGTGTGTACACAAGTAATGGTGGACATTGGAAATGACAGACTGTGTTTGGTTTCCCTGTATGTGGTCACTGATGACCCTTGTTGCTTTTTATATTATTTACATGGCATGCTTTTGTCAGTTTCCATACTTTCTGTCAATTTTTAATTTAACAATAAACAGTTACAAAGCAGCTTTACGGAAATCCCAATGTAGATTCAGAAAATCTCCCTGAGACAACAAGAGGAAGAAATCTTGACTCAAAAAGGAACCCAAAATGTTCAGTATGAGCAGACTGTGAATAAGAGACCTGCGATGAACACAGGGCAGTCTTTATGATTGTCGCAGCAGTTCTTGGGTACAAATCTACAGAATCCACATGAGATTATCCCCTGAGGAAAAGGTGAGACTAAATATACTGTTTGGGAAGTGCAAATCTTTAGCGTATCCATGTTGGGCCATCCACAACAGTGGAAAGTGAACCAAATATTTCTTGCCTATCTTATTCACGTGTGTCAGTGTATAAAAATATTACTGCACCTTCTGACTGAGGCAAAAGACCTAGCACAAGAAATGGCTCTTTTTTATTTTTTTTAAAACCAGTAACAGTAGAATCCAAGGATTACTTTCTTGTTTCGGAAAGCATGCTTCCCAATTGATACCTAATGCAATAAGGAGAGATGTTGAGTACTGAGACCTTTTGAACTCCCACCTGAAAAATTTCAGAAAATGTATACCACATGTATGGATGTATTAAAGTTATAAGCTGAGAATCAGAAGCAAAATTACCATGTTGGCCAAATGCCATTTCGAATCCATGTGATTTTGCTGAAGAGGACACATTCACAGTGGCACTGTTAGAATGAAAGAATGTTAAAATCAGAAACCGTAGAGCAAGTGCATGTTACAACCAAAGCTATAACATAAGTTTGGTTTATTTCACCATCCTATCTATTAGATCCAGTCTACTCCATGTTTTAGTGTGTTTCCCTCACCTTCCTGAGGCTATAATTGGTTTGGGAGAACAGCAACTCAATTAAAAAAAAACAAAAAAAACAGCCACATTGCTGACATTCCCAAGATTGGGAAACCCTGGTATAGATCTGTGTAGAATGGAGACAGTTGGCTTAAGCATTTTAGACAAGCTCCCATTCTTAACATGATGTGTTTTTGAATTTGTCCAGTTTGACCTTATAGAAAGCCATGGGCAATCTGAAGACTCTTAATGGCCATTTAAGACATCGTAATAGCATCTTGTCCCATCAACCTGTCTTGCCAGCAGGACCCCGAGTAGGGTTTTTCATTCAATTACTACACATTTATTGTTTTTCCCATCTAACA
The DNA here is from genome assembly GCF_027358585.1 of Pangasianodon hypophthalmus. Classification (NCBI taxonomy): domain Eukaryota; kingdom Metazoa; phylum Chordata; class Actinopteri; order Siluriformes; family Pangasiidae; genus Pangasianodon; species Pangasianodon hypophthalmus. The sequence continues at coordinate 4,064,361 of NC_069726.1, read as the reverse complement.
CAACCATATTATTGTCATGGAAGGCTGCTAAATTGTTGAAAGGTTGATTCATGTGTTAGGGAGCAGGAAGGAAAACCAGCATACATCACTGCAGCTAGTTCAATAACAATATGTAAGGAATAAAACACAACGAAGCTACTGTTACCACCCTGAAGTTGATTAATTTCCAATAACAGCACATTCTAATGTGGTTTATACATCTTATACCACAGCAATTTGGTGACGATTAAAATTTTTATTTATTAAAGTACAATCAACGTTGTACTTTTGATCCTTTTGTGGTTGTTACATATTTAATGTTGTGGAACAGCCCCAAAAGTTATCACTTACATTATAGCAGGTGTAAACAGTTATTCCCTTACCGGCCTCCCTTTGGCATTAATAAGACAAAAAAAAAGGCAACATGCCATGCCCTAAAGACTTGCATGTGGGGGAAAACATACTGTTAGAAAGCGCTGACACTGGAGACTCCTTCCATAAATATTAAATAAACGTCTCCTTACAGTAAGCTTTACCATAACAATGATTATATGCATTTCTTTGTTAAATAACACATTTAAAAAAAAAATATTATAATAACAATAATATTATTATTATTGGTCTTAGAAAGCTGCTGTTATAGAAAATTAATCAACATCCGATTTCAACAGCGCTGTGGTATAATAATTTATAAACTTCATCTATTCTGGTGCACAGCTTCAAAGCAACAACCTGAAAAGTTTCCCCCGAGCCCCTCAGCTCCAACTCGGCGTTCAAACAGACACCGATCCCTAGTGTGCTCTGACACCTCAATTAGCACACGTTTTCGGGATGACAGTGTGTTCTAACAAGGCTCAGGACGAAAGAACACTGCAGACAGGAGGAGATGAAAGGACCGAATTGACACACATGGCGAATGAGTAAGATCTCCCAGAGCGAGGGCTTCATTTGAAGCTCTGACACACAGCGAGATGGGGGTGTGGGGGGTGCGGGGGGCAGAGATGTCAGAGTAGCGAGCGTGTCAGAATAGCAGTGTCAAGGAGCAGTGAGCAGAAGAGCAGTGATCCATATTTGTCAGGGAATTTGGCAAACTTTTGATTTGTATTGGGTGTATTAAGTATGACGTGTGAGGAATAAAATGCGATAGGGTGTGCTGTTGGTGGAAAATAATCGATGACAGTGGGGCGATGAAGCAGAGTTTCTGTTACCACCCTGAAATTGATTATTTTCCAATAACAGCATGCCTCGAAGTGTGGAACGTCTATGAGAAAAGTTATTTCCTGTTATCGCTTACATTATAACAGATACAAACAGTCGTTTTCTTTCTTTTAAAGTTAATAAGACATAAAAACACAGCTTATCATGTTGTCGAGAAACCAGAGTCGGCTGTCTTGAAGCCCTTCCCATGGTGGAAACAAAGCGCTAACACTGAAGACTCCTACAGAAAATATCATATCACTGATTTATATGATAGAGAACTAGTGATGTTCTTTGTGCTCATTTCCTTACCGAGTACAAGTAAGAAAGTCATCACCTCATGATCGGGACTGTCTGTACAGTCCGGTGAAGGCAAATGGTGAGTTTCATCTCACTTTGTAAAAACTGGCCGAAAGTGATTCTCCTTGTTGGGCTACGCAGGTAGCCATAGCGTGCATCAAATGACATTTAGTGGAAGAAAGCACCAGTTGACCTGGTTTCAGTATCCCCGTTTCTTTACCTACTGGAATAAACTGTCTTTAGACAGCAGAGCCCTTTTATGATGTTACCTGAAGTACACAAATTACTGTTTTTATGCTACTGTTTACTTGGGCTACAAAGAATTATCCCTGACATCTGGCCTCCCTCCAGCAATTTGAAATCGTTTCTTACATTGAACACCATTTAACATAGTCTGAAATACAAGTTTGCTGGCAGCATTGAACCAGTAGAATGAGTTCTTTCTTTGAAGAAAAAAAAAGTCCAAGCGAGGTTTGAAATCATGGCTAGCTCCATTTAGAGCCACTAAGCTATAGACTGCAGAGCAAACATTAATCACAGGCCTTGACACAGGCAAAGGTCTTGTTGATGTGCTCCGATGAGAGAGAACCTTTCTGGCAGCTTTATTTTGTCAGAAAACACAAACACACTGGGGGTGTCGGGTGATTTTGAGTGAATAGCAGATGCTACAGTGCTTTTCATAAAGGTTTTATCAAGGTGACTGCACTCCTTGTAAACATACAGTCCCCTCCAAAAGTATTGGAACTGCGAGACCAATTCATTTGTTTTTGTTATACACTAAAGGCATTTGAGTTTGAAATCAAAAGATGAATATGAGACAATAGATGAGAATTTCAGCTTTCATTTCCTGATCTTTACAATTCTTCTGGAGGGAACTGTATAGAGGGAATCTAACCAATCAATATGAAATATTCTATGTTTTCAATCATTCATCTGTCTTCATTAAGTGATTTCTCCTGGTCAGGGTCACGGTGGATCTGAGGATTATCCCGGGAACACTGGGTGTGAGAACCTGTGATTTGAATTACAGCCAGCACTACTGTCGGAGCCGCTGAAAAAATCTGACCAATTAGATTCAAGAATTTATCGGCACTGTGTTATAAAACCCTTTACATTTACGTTTGTTCCGTTACAATGCCTCTTGTATTGCTATTCAACATTCTGTTCATTTGCTCCTTACACTCTTCCTCGGAAAGGGGCAGTTTCCTCTCATCAGAGTTACAGACCGCCGGATGGCTTGACTGCCAGAAAGATGTGGTACTGTAAAAAGGCAGCAGGTTGTTAGCAGGCAGACGGAGTGAACAGCCGTGACATTTAAGCAGCGTGTCTTCCAGTCAAATGTATAACACGGTCAGGCAGAACCAGCAGCGGGTGTAATAGCACTGTCCAATTTTGCACTCAGAAAAAGGAGCTGACTACACTAGGAAGTAGTTAGGCTGGAGAGAAGTTTTCAAAAGAGAGAATTCTAGTCTGAAAAAATAATAATAAAACAAAAAAATGATCAAATAATAGCGAGCATGGCTGCAGTGACATTAAAAGGCTATTAAAAGGTGATTGAAACATTCAGGACGAAGTAAAATGCTTTGATTATTAAAAGACTTGATACTCTTCTGTCTGTTTTTGGAGAGTTCTCTGAGCTCTGCTGGTGCACTGTTTTCCAGGGACAGCATTGAAAACAACTCAACAGTGTTTCACATGACCTTCAGATGAGAAACTCCTCTATCTCCAAGTCTCTCCTTCCACTCTGGCTTTAAAAAAAATATACAATTTTTGTATTTTTAAATCTTACCCTGGCCATAACTCAACTAATCATCCCTCAGACAATATTAATTGGCAATATTAATTATCCTTTACACCTCAGACAATATTAATTTGCATATATAGTTGGGGGTAACGTTTGACTGGTTTCATTATTATTTTGGAAAATGCTGATCTCCTGGGATTGTCTAGAGTTTCAACCGAATGATGTGAAAAACAGAAAAAAACATCCAGTTCTGCAGAACGAAATGCCTTGTTGATGAAAGAGTTCAGAGGTGAAGGAGAGACCAGACTGGCTTGATCTGACAGGAAGTCTATGGTAACTCAAATAACCACTCTTTACAAACGTGGTGAGCTGAAATGCATCTCAACACATTGAGCCTTGAGCCTGATGGGCTAGAACAGCAAAAGACCACTTCAGGTTTCACTCCTGTCACTCAAGAACAGGAATCTGAGGCTACAGTGGGCAGAGGTTTACCAAAACGGGATGGTTAAAGAGAGAAAAAAAAAAAAAACGGGTGGCTTTTTTCTCAGCTCAGACCACAGTCCATCACTGGCAGCCATTTCAAGTGATTACACAGAGTAAAATGTCCTCTAGAATTGGTGTTTATTGGGGCTAATTTAGTTAAGCCGGCTGCACTGACACCGTAGCACGTCATCAGCTATTGCGAATCCACATGTGAGGTACTCTAGCCGTAGTGGAGATCGCTTACTTCCTCACTCTTTCATTTTTTTGGAATTTCTTTGGAGGTGAAACTAGAAGTAAACAGGCTAAGCAAATAAAGTACAAATTCCACAGACGGACAAAGTTTTGTATGGTTGGAATGTAAGAGCTGACTAACGGCAAGCAGAGCTTCTCTGCTTACCGTGATCACGATTCAAAAGAGATACAGCATGATTGACTTTCAGTGAATGATAGTCATTCACTGATTGTGTTCCGGTGTGTATGATTAATAGTTTTTTTTTTGTTTTGTTTTTTTAACCTATGATGAGAGGCATAATCGATGATTTTCCGCTCATTTCTAGCACACTGTAATCCTGGTGTGCTTTCCTTTCAGAGTGTGCCAAGACTCTTAATTCATCTCCATCACCTTGGAACTCTGCACCCATTTCAGGAAACGCCTGTGGAGAAAAACCTCCAGTGTCACGTCCTGTCCTCCAGCTGAAATGGTTTAGGACATAGCTAAGTTAGAATACTTTTCCGCACTTATGCATGCATGTATCAGGCCTGTGCCCGAGCAGCAGAATGGGAATTTCTTCATTATATGGCAGCTGGTAGAGCCGCCACACTGGCTGCATATCAATGCGCTCATCAGCGGGCACTTTTTACGTGATGAGAGCACTAATCTGCTGGCCGAGCCGGGCTGGAGTGAGGCCTCTCTCTGACATTACGCTCCTGATATCCAGGCCTTCATTATCTTATTATTCTGAAGAGGTAACAGAATGTGGGGGGAAAAATCAATAGGCACCTTCCACTTGTCTAAAGTGTGACGGCAGTGTAACAGTCCTTCCCCTGCCCTCTGTCTCAGGTTTTATGTAGGGAGTGAGCGTTAAGCGATGGTGATACTGGAGCGATACTGTCAGCGCAGAAATTAACTGAAGATGTTGGATGAAAGTAGATAACTATCAAAGCAGTATCAGTATATAGGCGTGGGAATGGGGAGACTGCCAGGGCTTATGGGGTGGATCAGTCAAAACCGATAATTTACGACTATTGTAACACTTGAACATTTTATCACTTGCAACATAATTGTAAAGTCAAAAAGTAAAATATTTGCTATTACGCTAAAATGTTTGTGTAACAATTCCATTTGCTTTGCAGTGTTCTTCCTGTAGTTGTGGAAATGGTCGTGAAATTTTAACAGCGCCACCTGCAGTACTGGAGCACTCGCGCACATTACAACCTCAGAGAGAATGCAAGCTTGTAAGCTCTCGAGCGTGTTTTTCGTCTTTGCACCACCCTCACTGACATCGTCTCCATGTTAAATATGCCGTGGCATTTTGAATCGGCTCTGAACTTCAGACGTGGTGCGACATCCCCCTAAACATCATTAAACACTCAACCTGCATACATTAGCATTTATATTAATAATTACAAATGAGGTCCAGTAACATCATCATGTATCAGAAACCAGCAATTTACTGTTACAAGCTGTATTTTCTTATCATGGAAAGGTCGAGTCATGCTTGCACATGCTCCAGTGCACTGTGCTGCAGGACATTTGCAACAGGAAAAAAAAGGAAAAAAGAAAATCAAGCTGCCCCAAAAAAAAAAAAAAAAAATCCCCATATTTCACCCACAATGGCTGTCAGCATCTGCAATTTATCGTCGCCAGGGACAAAATTACATGCTGATTGGCAATAAATAGATGTCATTAGCTTCAAAAGCCTCCGATCCTACACCTGTGCTGAGGTGCGTGTAATCTGACTCAATTTGCTGGCTACTTGGCTGTAGAGAAGGCCATGGATGAGGCTGGGGTTGGACACTGATGATATCATTATTGATGTAGAATGATCCAGCATTTTCTCACTGGCCTGTCATGAAGCTGTAGCGAAAGCAGTGGAGCGGAAATGGAAAGATATGGACAGAGAGAGAGAGAGAGAGAGAGAGAGAGAGAGAGAGAGATGTCTGGACAGTACATATTAGCCCTGCACACCAATTTCACAGAGTTTCATTACAGTTTCATATGAATTTTATCCGAATTATTGACATTTTTACTGTTAACGTCTCATCTATTTTTCACACACAGAGACAGATGTCAGCTGAGCAGATGAGATACTAAGCAGCGTGACTGTCTGGCCTTGTTATCTTATAGGTTCTAGACAACATCATGATACATCCACACTCTCACCTTTCACATCTCTCTCTCTCTCTCTCTCTCTCTCTCTCTCTCTGTGTGTGTGTGCACTTTTTTTCCCTATCATTCATGTACTGTTCCTCACACCATCTCATTGCTGGAAGGCCAGATGCTACCTCATAAAGCTTCTTGTTAGCTGAGCTTATATCCAGACATACTAACCTCTAAATTTTAACATTGGAGTTATGGCTCAAAAATATGCCAAAAGAGCAGTCTTCATCTAATGCGATTGCTCATGTAAGAGCAAAACGCAGCCTGTCAGCAAAGAAACCTTGTTAAAAAGGAGAGAGAGATTGTTGCCTGAGATCAGTTAACACATTTTTTAATAGTTAAATACATGTTTTTTAGATTCTTTGTTGAATTCTTTTATTTCATTATTAAGAGTTACAAAGGCTAAGAGTTAGAAAGGCCTATGTGGCACTGAAATCATGGAATGTCTAAAATCACAATTTTTTATTTGCATTATGTTATTAATCTGATTATCTGCCTTTAAAATGCTTTAGAAATGTCAAATGATTTCCTTACAGGTGGAATAGTTAGAGAACTGTGCCTTTGAAATGAAAAGGACTTGACTTGACATCTGGTGCATAATGGATTCAGAGCAAAGAAAAAAAAAAGGTACATTACAAAGGCCTGGATGAAAATCACTGACAGGGAAGAGAATATATAGCGTGACGTGCGGCCATTTTAATAGTCTGGTTGCATGTAACGGGGAAATTGCTTTTATACGCTTTGGCAGGTAGATGTCAGGGAGCAGCGCCTGGCAAGGCCCTGTGAGTACACACGTCTAAGAGCATAAACGTGGTAAACAAACGTGCTACCTGCCCGACGGGGCCATGCAGGAAACACGATATTAGAGCTGACACTGATAGATGAAGCACCCACTCTCGGATGTGTTAGCCAAAGCCCTGCAGCGGCAAAGCGACGCTGATAGGCTGCGCCACCTGAGAACACAGCGGAGGGATCTGTACTCACTCATAAAGGTGCTCTAGGTTACATCTAAATATGGGGTGCACCTGAGCTTCGAGGGAAACCAGTCAGGTGCCAGTTGTGTGATCATCAGGGTGCTACATTTAATAGACCTTCATTAAAGAGGCAGGAAGTTACACAGGTGCCTCTTCCTTACACCATCCCTAGTTCTAAACCACACCTTGATTTCTTGTCTTGCGTCATTTTGAAAAAGCTAACAAAACTCAGAAGGTGCAGGCCATTTCACGAGCCACTTTTAGCCTGGACAGAGGTCGCGGTTCCAAATGTCAGCCAGCCATTCTTGCTTAACGTCTCTAAGCGATGCATTATGATCTCTTAATGAAGCTTAAACAAAAAAAAAATCCTCCCAATCATGCACGCATTAAACTCGGCAACGTCGCTTACGTAATGTGCAATTCACAACACGAGAATACCACAGAGTGGCACGCAGTGCCGAGGTGAGATCGAGTTCTGGGTACAAATTGGGTACTGACAGATTGCAGTCCCATTTAATGGAGAAATATGGAGGCCCCTGGGGGGAGAGACAGACGGATGGGTTTATGGGGGATCGTACAGCCATCCCTCCCTCTGCATGTTATAGGCTGCGGGTTACAAACTGCTGCACAGACTAGCAGACCACCAATTAATGTCAGCTCACTGCTGGCTTCATTCGTGGATCACACATTGGCGTATAACGCTACAATTTCATTTACTGCATGGACACCTTATTGGTTATGTCCGGCTATAAAACAAAACAACTATTTGGGAATGGCAGTCAATCACACGGTGAAATGCCTTTTTTTTTTTTTTTGGTCTTTACAAGCACATACTGCTGGATATAAAACTATTTTCTGTACAGAAACAAAATCCAGTGGCCATTTTTCAAAATGCAATCTTGTCTACAATCACTCATCGTGTTTTATGGAGCACAAAAAACACACAGTGCCACCAATCAATTTCCATACGAACGCATAAGGTGCTAAATCCGCTATGTCAGCCCCAAAAACTGGAAAATTGTCTCTAAAAAGGTTGCACGGGGTTAGAAAAGGGAAAGCAAATATCAACAAAGCCATACAGGACCTTTTATGGGCAATATGATGGTTATGTGACGATATACATCACAAACGTTTTTAGTTACTTATACTGTTTTTAACGTTGTATAGTTACTTATACTGTATATGCATTACTTAAGTTATATCATACTCATGGATGTGTAAGGAATAAAACGATACCTTGTTTTGTCCATTTATAGTTGTTGAATGTCCATGAAACAGGTTAGTTCCTGTTATCATTTACATTAGAGCAGCTATAAACAATTGGCTTGTGACCAGCCTCTCTTTTTTTTCCTCTCTGTTGACATTAATACAACAATGACGACAAAAAAAACGCAGCTTGTAATGTTGGAGAGAAACCACAAAGGTTGCGTTGGCAAAATGTTAAAGTGCCGGCACTGGAGACTCCTTCCTTAAATGTTAAATAAACATCTCCTTATGGAAATCCTCGACCATAGCAACAGTTACAATTACTGCATGGATTATGTGGAGGATCTGCCATACAAGTCCCTGTGAATGAGCCGCTGCTATAGAAAAGCTCAAAAAACGATGTTTTGTGATTTGATTTTGTGAAAGGTCCATACCTGCTTTTCAGATGCTGGCAGTAAAATTGTCCACTTGTAATACTCCATTTCATGGATCTTGGCGAGGTTTACTGATGAATAATACTCCACAAACATCAGATGAAATACAGAAAAACAGTCTAAGTGGAAAAGCTTTATAGAGATAATTTTTAGCAAATTGCAAATGAGATTAATCATGCACTTGATCATGGATAAACATTTTTACTGAACAACTAAACAGTATGAAATGCACATGCGTAGGTGGTACACAGTGACAAATATCATTACACAATTATAAACAGGACTGTATTAACGAACAGTGTGGGGTTTTGTTGATTTCCGCGAGCGCCTACCGACCCTGAGAGATTTGTTTCATTGCTGACAGTTTGTGCAACAGTAAATGATATGTAACAATTAGCAGAGGGACCGAGTTTTAAAACACATTCCTGCCCACACACTGGACGAAAACCTCAAATTATATATGCACAAAAAAGCAGAGGTAAGGGTTCAGGTGAGTGGATGCACTTTCAGAAGCCTTGTTTACGACAACCTGGGTGCTGCGGTCCCAGAATAATGCCGCAGTGTGTCACACAGCTCGCTGTTTCCACACACACACACACCCACACACACACTGTCAGTCTGATCAGGCCGAATGCAGACGAGCCCAGAGGGGACGGTTGTGCAGAGGCCCGCCGGCGATGAGAAGGGGGGGAAATGTTACACTGCGGATGTACTTTACTCTGCAGAATGGAGCAAACTGCAAAAAATATTTTCCTCACTTTTCCTGCTCTCCTGTTGGGATTGCGTTTCTGGGTGGTTTCACAGACCATTAGCCAGCCATAAATATGTCACCCAAGTTTTTTTTTTCCTTTTTCCTTGGTTCAAATTTACACCTGCAGTCTACCCAACCCTGCTGCCACCGACTGTTTTTGGACCTGCTGCAGCTCATTAGCAGGTATATTACCGCTGTTTAATTAATGTGGGGGTATACAGGTGCTACACCGTGCTTTTGAGACCAATTGAGTATAAATTTAGAAAATTTATGCCGAAGTGTCATCCTGCTATCATGTGCGATGATTAATAACGCTTCTGGCCTACCAGTTACACTTAATAAATGATAATATCTTTATGATAAGCGGCAGTGTGATTATGGAGGCCCTTTAAGATTATTAGTTGTCAATCTGTACGAGATTGCAAAAAAATCTTGTTAGGATTCTATACCAGACTGGGCGATAATGTGTCTTCACCATGTCAGATTATACCATGAAGATCCTCTAATGATAGATTTGCGACTAAAGAAAATTGCTCTGTTCTGCTTACGTCATCAATCAGCGTGATCAGCAGAAACGCAGTCACATAAACACAAACATTGTTTAAAATGAGCTTGAGGTAAAAAGTCAGTTAAAGTCAGTTAATAGTGTATGTATGGCAACAATTCTCTAATTTCTGGTGAAGCAAAATCGTTCAAGGGTCATATTTCACGCTTGCCTTAAAAAGAAAAATATCCATACTTATTTACAGTCTTCATTTAGGTTCGGATGTTTCCAGGGCATTTTGTAGATTTTTTTTGAGCATTTCAAAACATCATATTTAATGATTTATGATGAGATCTTCAAGGGTATGGGACATGAAATTAAATTATGGCCCTGTGGACTGTGCAGAGGAAATATACCGCAAGAACAAAAGGAGTTTCTCACTTGGTAGTCAGCTTCCAGTTTTTCTGAAGCTGAGGATATTAACAAAAAGAAACATCGCTAGTGAGAGTGTACAGAGCGTAGACCAGGCAGGGAGCCGCTTGCCGACAGGGACAGAATTGTGCTTTGCCCTCTGGTCGCGGCAGGGGGGTTAGAGATCATGTCCTGGGAAATATAAAGATAATCAGTGGTCGCCCCTCCCTGGAGTCACGCTGGAAATGTCGGGTCATCTCGGGGGGGAAAAACATTATTGCAAGGCTGGCAGGGCTGCTTGAATTCCTCAGCACTGTGGAGAAGGAGACGACTTTTTTTTTAATTTACTCCCCCCTCTGTGTGTGTGTGGGTCTGAAACCTCGAGGGAATTCTCAAAGGCTCCTCAAAGCCTGTTAACCTCAGAAGGTGCCGAGCGAGATTCGCTCCTGACCCTGTGTTCACCGACTGATAAACAAAAGAGGAAAAAGAAAACCCACTTCGCCTCGCACCTGCAAGCGTTTGTTTTTCCTCCATATTTACAGTGTAATTGCCACAAAGCAATCTTTCCATTAATCCGGCGCACTGAGAGCCGAACGCAGTTCAACATGAGTACACACAATCTGTTGCGGCATGCTGATTGCACTTGGTTCTTAATTAGCAGGCTTGGCGTGCCCTAGCAAAGTTCAGCCTAATGCACTGAAGTGGTTAGTGCACCGTTCTCATAATAAAAGCTGCTCGTCTTCAGCAACGCTCCGAGCGAAGTCTCGTTCCATTGGTCGTCTTTAACCAGGATGTCAAATTATTACATGCACATGGCTTGTTATAAATGGGGGATAAAAAGCCTGGACAGCATGGACAATTACAGATGTAGCTAACACTCATACAATAGATTGTGCACAGTGTCTTGCATAAGTATTCACCCCCCTGGGACTTTTCCACATTTTCTAGTGTTACAACCTGAAATTAAAATTGAATTTTGTCATTGATCTACACACAATAATCCATAATGTTGAAAAACAATAAAATTTCATCAAGGTATTTGCAAATTTTTAAAAAAGACTGAAAAGCTCTGATTGCATAAGTATCCACCCCCTTGAGTAAATACTTGTTAGAACCACCTTTAGTTGTAACTGTCATAGCAGAGCGATTAGAACTTCTTTGAGTAAATGGTGAATTGGGTAAGAATTAAAACGCTACAGGGTGTGCTCTTGTACTTTTTATCCATTTATAGTTATATTAAAGTTGTAACTTCTGTGAAACGTTCTGTGAAAGTTAGTTCCTGTTATCACTGATGCTATACGAGCTATAAAGTCACTCCCTCACCAGGCTCTCTTTTTCTTCTCTTGAAGATAATGAGACAAAAAAAAATAAAAAATGCAGCTTGTTACCAAGAAACTGCAAACTTCTCCGTCTCAAAGACTTTTCCATGTTGGAAAACTGCACCTGTTACAAAGCACTCACAATGGAGACTCTTTCCAAACATGATAAATATGAAGAAAATATGTCCTTCACGGGCTTACTGATATGTGATGGACATTTTATCTTTGTTTAAGATGTCTTTTACATTTACGTACATATTTGTAGGTGTAATATCAGAGAACCACAAAATGGCACCCCAATCATGAAAGCACCTTTTGGATGAATTACTGAAATCTGATTTTTACTTACTTATTTATTTATTTATTTATTTATTTATTTCAGATTATTTTGTACATGTAAACATAGTCCCTGACTGACATTGACACTTTTGACAGCACAGATGTCTGCTCTTGCTAAACGACATCACTTTCACGTTTGTCCAGTAGGCCCTAAACCCCCCCCCCCCCCCCCCCCCCCCCCGTCCCAAACTAGCCTTTATTGTGGAGAAAATGATTTACACTGACAGAGGCAAAGGCACAGAGAGAGAGAGAGAGAGAGAGAGAGAGAGAGAGAGGGAGGGAGGGAGGGAGAGACAGAGAGACAGAGAGAGAGGTCTTGAATAATTCATGGGATTTAAAAAGGACAAAAGGGTGGTGGGGGGGAGGGAGTGACAACTTGTCAGAGATAAAGCCCAAGAACGAAAGAGACGGTGGAGGCGGGAATGTAAAGCGCTGTGCAAACAGAGGCCGGGTAAACAGGTGCTCCTTCCGCTCGGCAGGAGCGCACTCCATTTATTTGTTTATCTCCTCACCTGTTTTTCTTTAGGCTTCTTTATAATGTGTCACACTTAACATGTTCCCTGGACATCTTTGTGCACACTGTCAGTCATGCCTGTGTGTGTTAATGTTTGCGCCAGATAGAGGTGCTCATCAAGGTCAAGGATATTTTCTCTCTAATACACACATTCTGAGAGACGCATCAGTCCAAATTCCTGTTTAATATTCACTCCGAATGCTGAGACTCCTCACCTCAGCTCACAGGTGCTAAAGGCGATGACACTATTGAAGCATGAACTAAAGCGCCCTACTACCGACCCCAAATCCTCGCTTGACCTCCTCAGTTCAGCGCGTGAATATAACAACCTTGTCACGTTGCATTAATTTGAACCGCAAAATTCGCCTCCAACTCTCAGCTACGCTCTTGACCACAAACACACGGCACATTGACAGTGACTCATCTCGCACTGTCTCACGAGATCTAACCAGAGAGATGTTATTAAATGCATGGCCTATAGGGAGCATTTCATTTATTTGATTTTTTGCTTTTTGGGAAAGTCTAGACAGGAGCAAAAATGACAATTACACAGCCAGCTTGTCAGGTTTAAAATTGCAGGAGTGGTAGATTTAAAGGTGTATCTTGTGTGTGTGTTGCCTTTCTTAAGCTTCTTGCTTATTTTTTTGAATGCCCCAAAGCAGGTTTATTCAACTAATATTCGTAAAGGTCCAGTTTATAAAATATTTCTCTGCTTACAGAGGTCCGGATAAGCAACTAACATGACTGCTTAATCATTAACGATTAGTTTATCTATAAATAAGACAAATTGAAATGGTTTCATTTCATGGTAGTGTTTCATGTTAGCATTTTTGTCTTCAGACTCTGAAGAGATGAGACCTCGGTTCTGAATTTGATGCAGGGAAAATAAAAACATACAACTTTGAACATTTGTCTTTAAACATTTTGTTTTTGTTGTCAGCAAGCCATGTTGTCGGTTCGCTAATCGGACCAGAGAATGTACATAAAACGAAAAGTCTGTGAAAACTTTTTCCTCTAGCCCTGTAGCTAGTCTCTTGTTCAAAGAGCTGCTTTCAGTTAAATAATTTACATAACTGCATGTGATTGGATAAGCTGATAGAGGATTTGAAATAAATAAAGTTATAACTCGTAATTCCCAAACAGAAAGAACGCTCCCTCGACTCGGAGTTAGTGATGTCAAATCAACATGGCTGCTCACAGCGTGAAGAGTAAACAAAGTAGCACTTGTTGCCTTTAAATGATTTGTGCTGTGTATACAAGAAACTGCTTTAGATCAGTCAACATACAGATTACATATTAGCTTGTTAAATCCATAACCTAGACTACACAATTTGCTGTTTTGAGGAGGAAAATATACATCAGTCATCACATTTAGCTAGCTAGCTTGTTGCCCCCAACGAACATGATGAACATAGAGGCGTCCAGAGGACTTCCCACTTCTGAGATATGTCGAATGCAGTGTATGAACTGCTGCTGTAGTCATAAAGACTGTCCTGTGCTCATCCCAGCACTCTTACTCATACTAAACACACTTCGTACTCTTTGACTTTAGTATACAGTTGTGTAAGAATGCTGATTTATAATCGCACTGTCCGGGGTCAGCCAGATGATTCATTCCCTTTTGAGTCTCTGGCTCAACCCAGGAAGATTTTCCTTGCTACTGTCACCACTGGCTTGTTCAAAAAGGATCCAAGTGTACGTCTCTGTAAAGCTGTTTTGTGACGATGTCTGTACAAACGTATGAAAAGATGATCTGCCTGCTTGCTCTTCCCATTCACCACAATGAAATGTAAGGTGAAGGACATGCTAACTGAGTCGAAAAGTCCTTGGGTAGATTATAAAAAATTCTTCTGCTTCATCATACAAGATCTGCAAAAGGAAAAAAAAAAAGAGCTTGCTTTCACAGAGTGCTCCTGTCAACTCCGTCTAGCTCTTGCACTGTTCTTGCAGCGACTCTCTGGAGTCAATATTAGCCCAAACCAGAGAAATGCTGGTGAAGCTGCCTTAACAATACTCATGTTCACCCACTAGTGCTATTAAAAATGTACATGAACCTGAATAAATAATGCAGGTTGCGCTGTCGGATGCAGGCACCGCAGGGAGATGGGTCGACGAGACTCAGAATGGCCTAAAACAGTGTGAAATGCCGCGAAACCCCACGAGACAATAGCCATGAGGAGAGTCTGGGGTGAAGGGCCTGGCTGTTAAATGTCAGCCATGTTTGCCCTGCCGTTCGGCACCTCCACTCCCACTCTCTGCAGTGTAAATAAACCCATTTTTCCAAGCAAATGTCCCTCTCAGGCAAAATACCAGCTCTGTTTGTCCAGGGTCACCAGAGAGGAGTTAAAAGTCACTGGCATTTTCCTTTTCTTAAAAAAAAAAACAAAAAAAAAAGCGCTGTGTGGTAAACCGGGCCTGAAATGACCTCATATGTATGTGCGAACTCTAGCTCTACATCCTAGCGTGATTTCATTGTAGCACTCACTTCTCTGAAACTGAGCTGAAGATCTGACTTCAAGCTGACTAGAGACAGAACTGGGAGCTTGTGTTTGTGCTTGAGGGCATGGAGCTAAAAAAAAAAAAAAAAAACCCAGCAGGTAAGAACAGAAAGGCGTCAGCTCAAGGATGCAAATCTGCGCGGCAAAAACTCAGAGGCGCAGAACAGCAGCACACGCTTAAAGCAGTAACGTGGCAAAGAATACTAATGTGGCGATGAACAGTGAACTGTAGCTAATTTCCTGATTTGGGATAACATTATTTACATTCATCACAGGTACTACATATAAACACACAAACAAACAAAGCAGGATGAAAATAATGTGAGGATATTCAACTTTTGTCTATAACAGTGTTGTATATGTTTTATTTCTCTAAAACCAACAATAAATAATTTTTATCCATTTATAGTTGCATTTAATGTTTGCAAAACTAGTTCCTGTTATTACAACAGCCGTTCCCCCACCAGCCTCTCTTTTTTTCCTCTCTCTCTCTCGAAGTTAATGAGACAAAATATGACCAAAAAAAAAAGTGCACCTTGTTAACAAGAATCTGCAAACTTCTCTGTCCTGAAGACTTGTTGGTTGACACTGGAGACTCCTTCCATAAATGTTAACCATCTCACAATATCAACAATTACACACATTCGTTTGTGGGGCGTCCTACAGTGTCTGTGTTGATTGGACATTGAAGTTGGGACTACTGTCTAAGCTGCTGTTACAGAAAATTAATCAAGAACTTCTGACCAATCAGAATGGAGGATTTAACAGCACTGGCTAGATTAAGATGAAAATGAATGGAAACTAACTATTAGTTAATGGAAACTATGGAAATGACTTTTGTGGTATAATATTAGCACTTCCTACAACGCAAAACGAATGAATTTACATTTACATAGCAATTCCCAGTAGGAAGGTTTTTTTTTTCTTTATGTGAAGGTGCAAAAGCATAACTCTATTTCTCCAAACCTGAAGCGTAATACACACAGTCTCTATCCCTCCCTCATTCGAGTAGAAGATGAATTTGCTTGTTTGATACCTGGCAGGTTTTTTTTCCAATCAGGTGCAGGGGAGTGTTAGAGCTCGGGCAGCGAATGAGCTCGGCTCAAGGTCACCTTCACACCTGAGCGGGAAAGAGAACGTTTACCCGACTCGCACGCTCTCGGGATGTTCACTAATGTTCACTATTAATACATTATTCATAACATTGTGAAGGACATTATTGTTATAGACAGTCATGTCTTACATCTTAAAGGTAAAACCGAAAGCTTGATCACTTTATACAGTGTCTAATATGCACAGAGAAGCGCAGTGGATAAAATGTACTGTATTAACGTTCGTCCGTATCTTCTGTAAATGGATCCTGACACATTACTATCAGCTGCTGAGCTGCCACTGCCTCTATGCACTGTACTACATATCATTAAAGCTGTAACATTAAACGAGAGCAAATAAAAGTAGATTTGTAGAACTAAATCTGTATACATACGTAGATTTAACAGTTTATTTGTTTATTAATTTCTTCATTGATTTAATCTTAGGTTTCTGAGATTTTGAATAATAAATGAGTAAATATTTCTAAATAAAGAATGTACATGGTATATCATTGCACTTGACATTGTGTCAAATATGTACATGTACACACATGCACACACACACACACACACACGTGCACACGCACAAATGATTGCTTAAATTAACATATTAACAATGTAAACAATATATGAGCGAGTGTTCCTGCACTGTCCGAGTCCTTTATCTTCGTCTCACCCCAGTTTCACTCTCTCCTCCCCTCCCCTCTCCCTCTCTCTCTCTCTCTCTCTCTCTCTCTCTCTCTGCATGCATCAGCATTACGTGCTGCACCAAACGAGGACAAGCTGAGTCTCGACCTATCGATCACTCCTTAAAACACTGTCTCTTTATCAGCTAAAAATTTATGTTCAGCAGCTTGCAATATAGTGCACGAAATCTCAAAGATAAATGCTTCTGTCTCGCTGATGCACTTTCTCACATGGCCCATGGTCAGCTGCAATTTGGTTCTTATAGACACGCATATACACATATACAGCGTGATGAGCTGATGCTCCTGAGATTGACGGGTCGGCTTTATTGCCAGGGAAAGGTCAGCGTAGTCATAAACAGCCGCTGCTGGAGCAGAAATGCTGATTAGAAACGTCCAGATGAGCTCATGCGTCAACCTGCCATCATCTTGGACACGCTTTAAATCCTGCTTCCTGTCTGCACAAGGCCGGGACTTGGCTAAACATGAAGACAGATCTTTTATGTCTATGCATTTACAATCTCTTTCCTGTCTTCCTTTGCCTGGCGTTCATGCTTTCTCTCTTTCATAATGCTGTGCACCCAATATTTCTGCTTTATTATTTATTTATTTATTTTTGTTCATGAAAAGAAATACCACAGGAAATAAATGTCACCACGTTCCCATTGCCTTGAAAGATGAAATGAAGAATTTATTCAGCGCTGCAAACCAAGAAAGAACCCCAGAATCGATAATCACTATTTTTCATTCCACATTCTTTTTAATTAATGCTAAAAAACGATAGGAACTTTCCAAACCTCCAGCTGTGACTAGCTTTCACGATTACGCCGAAACAATTCTGCTACATCCTTTCAAGAATCCAGCATTGATTTTTTCCCCTTCCTGAGCCATTCTTGAAAGCAGGGTTACAAAATAAATCACACAGAAGTCAAATTGCTGTGAAGAATGAATTAATGCCGGTGAAAAGAATGTAGAAAGACTGCAAAAGGCTTTTAGAGGATATACAGTGAGGTGGAAATTCAAAGGCCAGAGTAGCAGGTCTGAAATCACAATCCCCCATGAGAACATTTATTTATTTATTTATTTTTAATTAATACTGATAAACGCCATCCTCAGCGTAAAGGAAATAAGCGGAGAGTGAAGTCTAATGCTCCAGGTGTACTGAGTGGGTGTTCTGCTGAACCGCTTATTGAAAATCTCAGACGAAGGACAAACTGAGCATGACCTTTTCAGAAATGTTTGTGCTTGCAAACTGTTTTCACTCCTTTCAGTTTCTGAGACTTAAGCCACAGTAATTGAAAATACATTAGAAAACGTCTCACACATTTATCTATATGCTCAACAAACATCCAGGGAGCACTATTTCTGTGAGGTGACAGGAAGACAGCAGTAACTCAAAGAACCACTCTTTACAACCATGGTGAGCAGAAAAGCATCTCAGAATGCACAGACGATGGTAGTTTGAAGCTTTGGAAGCTGATCTGTTTGAACAGAGTGTATAGATGAGCACACGAACGAGTTGGACAGACTAAAGGACTAAAGCGCCGCGGCATCACTGTCTTTATGTACAGATGAAGTGAGAGAATTCCTGGCGCCACTATCAGTGTAGTTCTTTGGCATTGTGGTGAATTCAGGAAACTGTTAAATAGAAAAAAAAAAATAGATCATCATGTTGATGAAAGTCTTTTAATTCTACTTGTTTAAACTCTATGCTGTTTAAGATCATCTGTTCATTATAAAGATTGATATGCAGTGGGGGATTTTTCCTTTAACGCTACATTCTGTGTGAAGTGTGTTCTTCAGCATGCACATGCTACCAATTCAATTTCACATTCACTTTAATAACACAGTAAGCACCCTCTGAGTGTTCCTTTCCTCTTTCTCGACTTGTGTCGTATCGAAGCATCTACAGTAATTAATGTTCTTTGGCATTTCTGATGACATTTATTTTTCTGTGACTGAGGAAAAAAAAAACTGTATTCACATTAACATACGTGATACCAAAAGTGCCAGATAAGCTGAGAGGAAACTGACTTTAGGCCTTTCTTGTAAAGCTTCCCATCTGTTCAGCTAATCCTTGCCACTAAAGGCTTAGCAGAGGAAAAATAGATCTGATCTGGACGTATCTAACAAAAGACAACAGCTGAAAGGAGAGATTCTCATGAAAGCCTCTAATCTCTGAGATTTCATCTCATGAATGTCTGATATCTGACTCCATGACTGGACAAAAGCAGAATTCAGGCCAATTTAGACACAAGAGTTTTTTTTTTTTTTTTTTTTTTAAACTTTTTCCACCAGATTGAGAAACAACTGAAATGGTAACAGTGGTGACGGGGGAAAAGACAGCATTTCGGTGCAGAATGATGTCCTTACATTATGTGACATATTTCTGGATTATTCTGAAGTATTTGTCTGAGATAAATCCTTATCACAAAAAACAAGCCTCAGAATATTAATTTAAAAGAACAACAACAACAAAATCTTTTTGCGGCTGTTTTTGTGTATGTGGTGTTGCACGCAGCCTGGTGTGGTATATGAGAACCAGCCAGCAAAAAAAAAAGCAAGTACTTAAAACATATAAGTGGAACCTTTGGTACTGAACCAGTGGCCAATGATAATGCTCATTTCCAGTTTAATTGACACCTTATCACTTTCACAAAATGGTGAAATGGTTGATTATACAATTTTTGATTCATTAATTTACACCATGTTGTACTTTTTAACCTTTTATTACTACATGTAATTTGGAACATCCATGAAATCAGAGTTCTCGTTGTTGCTTTCAGTAAATGTAAAGGAACAGCTATATGCTTGTGTGAATCTAGAATACAAGACGAATAAATGTGTTTTTTTTTATCTTATACCACAGCGATTTGCCAACAATTATCATTTTTATATGTTAAAGAATGATGCATCATATATTTTTTTTCAATCTGTTTAAACTTACATTTAGTGTTGTCAAAAGTCCATGAAGATAGTCCAAGTTAGTTGTTGTAATCGTGTAACGGCTACAAAAAAAACGTTCTCTTACCAGCTTCTCTTTTTAATCACTCCCTTGACGCCAATAAAACGTTACAGCTTTACATCTGACTCTTGCTGACTGTTGTACTGTTGCACTGACACCGGAGACTCCTTCCATAAATGTTAAATAAACATTATCTTCCAAAAGAACCATATTAATGTTTATACATTTTTTCTTTGTTAAATAACATTGTTTTTTTTAATTTGTTTATTATTAGACTATTATAGCATCTTTGTGAATGAGTAGTTACTATAGAAACGATAATGTACGAAAAAGCTTGCATTGATATAACCCTGAGATTTGAAAACCCAGCCGGCACGACTATAACTGCTGCTATAGAATATTTCTGACGAATCAGAGCTGAGAATTCAAAAACGCTGTTGTCATCTAGGCAATATCTCCTGATTTATTTGAACAACTTCAGTTCTGTGCTTGACTGACCAATCCATCTGATGCATATTATCCATTTCACGACCAAGCTTGCTTGTTTTAATGCTACCTTGCAATAAATAAAACCACTACACTTGTAATTACCCTTCTGCAGTGTATATGTGCTTTACTGGTGCATAAAGAAAATTAATTACCACGTCGCTGTCCTACTGTTTCTCTACATAAAGCAAACAGGAGCTTATTCGTGTGTGTGTACAGTAAGCAATTTCCGATCGCAATAGCACACACACAAAACAGCTTTACGATTAAAATTTCATTCCTGTTTTCATATATTATAAATAATTCTGTAAATCCTTCCTCTCTTTGTGGAGGCATGTGTGGAAACAGGAAATGGGATTGAGCTACAGCCCATAGTTACTGCTGAGGCAGTACTTTTTTTTTTTTTGCCAGTAACTGCTGTGAGAGTCGTGCTCCGTGTGTGTGTGTGTGTGTGTGTGTGTGTGTGTGTGTGTGTGTGTGTGACTGACTGTGTTGCCTTACCACTTTGCAGAACTCCAGTTTTAATGTAAAACCATGCTCCTAATTTAGCTTCTCCGTCTTCACCAAGAAATGAGCATTCGGTGATGATTGTACACTTCATTCAGTGCATAAATATTCATTGACGTACTGAAGCAAAGGAAGTTTTAAGGAATCTGATTTACTCCAATAATCCAACACACTTCACCACACACAGTCATTACTTCGTAACACTTATTATGAAGCCTGTGTGTTTTAAGATAAGCATCAGAACCTCCATCCTTGGCTCACTGATATAATCATGTATCCGATACTTGATACGTGATTGTACACCTTTTAGGCCACAAGCTTCAGGATCATTAAGGTTGTAATTTGATTTCATCCATGTAAACATTCATCTGTGCACCGTTGATCAGTTGAAAACAACTTTTGAACACTGTAACAACAATGATACAAAAGCTATCCACAGAATTTAAAAAAAAGCTTTAAAAGGTATTTTTTTTTTTAAAGATATTCTTGTGTCTATAATACTGCCGACAAATTCCTTCAGCTGTAAATTCCTATTTTATAATGATGTGCTATAACACGTTTTGTTATGCTTACGACCCTGACGTTAACCCTAGATTTTTCCAATAACAGCGCGTCCTGAAGTGTTTTATTACTTTTTTGACCTCAGCAAATTTTTTTTACCAATTACATTTTTGATAAATTGAAGTACGTCATACTTTTTGTAGGTTTCTAGCTACTTTTATTGATGTGCAACGTCCATGAAGCACCTTTATTCCTGTTCTCACTTATAACAGCTATAAACACTTGTTCCCTCACCAACCTCCATTTTTTTTGTTTAATAATACATAAAATGTAGCAGTCCTTCCTGAAAACTATCTGGTGTTACAGCTTTACAGTGCTGACACTGGAGACTCCTTCCGTAAATGCTACAAAAACATCTCTTTACCGAAAACCTCACCATATATGGAGCGTCCATCATGCAAGTTGTTACTATAGAAATGATAACATACTAGTAGGGCATTAATATAAACATATGATTTGCAAGAACTACTGGCCTGACCAATCAGAATTGAGAATTCAACAGTGCTGTGGTATAAAGTATTGTGATACATCAGTTCATAAAAACTTCAGGTATGGATTTAGACAGTGTTACGCATTACTCATTAATAATTTGCGCTTGGCTAGCTGTGATTAGCTAAGACACGTGGCTACTCCTGTACTAGTTTTAACGATTGTCTCCCTGGTGTACAAGTTCAAGCTTATGGCATCTCTTTAAGAAGAGGAAGTCTGTGTATATTATCCCTGCGAGGCTCAGAGAGGGTCTGTCTAATGAACACATCTGTTCCGAGCGTTCGATCCGCTCCAGTGTTGTCGCACGCAAAAAAACTCTGACAATCCAATAATGGGCCGGTTGAGAATATGATTACGCGCGCTAATTGAATTGCGCCGTGTGAGTGCACATCTGCTTCTTCCCCCAGCCCACCAGGGCAATCACTTCAGAGACGCTGCCTTTAATTTCACAGCCCTTGCCTCGATATGAGCAGAAGAGGGAAGATTAATGCCCGCACACTCTATGCGGGTCAGTCTGTCTCCATTCTCGCCTTCTCACTCGCTCATTTAATGAAACCGAGTCTGGTTTTTATCCAAATCTGTTCCCGGGAACTAGAAATGCATTTGCCATGTCAAAGTCTGATCAATGAGTTTGTTGAAGCCATCTGAATCGGCTTTTGATTTCAAGATCCTTCCTGTTGCTGGCTGCTCCATTGGTAGACCAGCTGCCATTTTCCCTCCATTTGATAGAACCAGTGTGAGGATGGCTTCGCTCAGTGCAAACCGGTAAGAGCAGCGTATTCATCATTACCGCAAAGCTTGTGTTCTTTCCTCTGTGATCGAGAGAAAGAAAAATCCTCCCCCAGGGCTCTGTCTTCCATCCTGGAATGGAATTACCAACTCTTGAAAAGGGCTCGGTTTGATTACAGTAATAATGAGAGGTTAACGGAGACAACCGGCCGTCCTGCACGCTAGCATGCTGAACAACAAAGTGAGAAAGCGAGTGAGATCCAATTGAGCTAAGACCCAAAGCTATAGAAGAGACAGTAGTGGGTGAGGGTGTGTGCATCTGGCGGGCATCAGAGGAGTTTTACTCGAGCTCACAAAGCCGCGTGTCAAGGTCTGAGCCAGACAACTTCATCGATTTCCATCTGCACTCAGCTTTTCAGCCTGCAATCAACTCTTCAGCACGGACAGTGTTAAGAGAGAATAAATACAAATGTCTGTTTTTCTGCGGTGTGTGACTTGACCACACAAGGAGGAAACCTGACAGGAAGAGTGTTTTCCAAGCAAAAGCTTACTTCTCTTCAGTGTTCAGGAAAGACATTCCTATATGAGCCAAGTTTAATGTAACAGTCTAAAAGACCATAATATATTTCATTTTCATTCAGAACATCTGGTGAAAAACTAGGTTTTTCATGTCCACCAATCCTGTAGTATTTGCTTTACCATGTTTGAATATTGAAAGTCCTAGTAGTCCTAGTTTTACATGGGAAGGTGGGATAATGTACTAATTACAGCAGTATCTCTGGGATTTTAGTCTCTTCCGAATCTGTCATGTCAGTATTTTTTCTATAAAAACTTCTATAACTTCTATAACATAACCCCAGGTAATATACATCTCATCTGAATTGAGATGTTGGTGAAGATCTACGTTACATTTAAAAAAATAAATAAATAAAAAATAAAAAAAGTATAAAATGCAGAACTATAAAATATAGGCAATGTAATATGTGTGCGAGTGTTATAGTAAGATGCACTGTACACATCCCTGGGAATTATTCACTCATCACATGCAAATCGATCATAATTACTACAGATGGAAACATCTGGAACCATAACAGATGTATGTCCAGAAAACTAATCTTGTCGGAATAAGCCTATACCATTTCCTGTATTAGCAATTAAAAGCCTGGGTTGACTCACAAATACTGATGAAGAAATAATTAACATTGTGTTGATGCATATAATGTATTTTGGATGTAATTGGACCATTTTAAAACATTTAAACAGTTAATCTAATCTGATACTCTCATACCCATATGTGCTTGTTAAATGTCCCCTTCCAGATTTGGCCCCTGCTGTGCTGTTATAATAATCTCCACTCTTGTGGGAAGGCTTTCCACTGGATTTTGGAATGTTGAGCATTTCAGTTCATCCAAATGATGTTCAGTGGGGCTGAGGTCAGGGCTCTGTGCAGACCACTCATGTTCATCCACTCCCACCTTAGCAAACCTTGGAGCTCGCTTTGTGCGCAGGTGCACTGTCATGCTGGAACTGGTTCAGACTTCTTAGTTCTAGTGAAGGGAAATTGTAATGCTACAGAATACAAAGACATTGTTATAGCTGTCCGTTATATATCCGTTATAGCTGTGTGCTTTCAACTTTGTGGCAAGAGTTTGGGGAAGAACCACATATGGCTGTGATGGATAGGTGTCCATATACTTTTACCCATATCATCAACATTTTATATATCATAACAGCATTAATGCATAGAAGATGGTGTAGGGGCTTGGAGTGTGATCATTTTTGTGGTTTGTTTGTAACAGTCCAATGTTTCGGGCCAACATTGATCTAACACTGATATTCAATATAACGTCAAACATTAGTTCAGCGGTCATCCTAAAATACTGTAGATTGTTCAGTAACTACGAGGCATGCTGTTATAGGAAAATAATCAACGGAGCGACAGAATTACTGTTACCCCCTGAAGCTGATTATTTTTCAATAACAGCACACCCATAGTGCTTTATTCCTCTTGTACCACAGCAAATTGCCAATGATTCTTATTTATTAAAGAATCATGCATCATACTTTTTATGCATTTATAGTTACGTTTAATATTGTGGGGCGTCCATGAAACAAATTATTTCCTTACTTTATAGCATATAATATTGCTTATATAAATATGCTATAACAGTATTCTTTTTTCTTGATGTTAAGAAGACAGTAAGTCTGTCATGTTACTGAGAAAATGAAAACAGCAGAGTCTTCCATCCTGAAGACTTTCTTGTGTTGGAAATACTGTCAGAGCTGCTGTTAGAGAAAATGAATCAACGCCTTCTGACTAATCAGAATCAAGTATTCAAGAGTCTTGTGGTATTATATAAATTATTCAATAATTACAATGAAACCACTAGAAAACACCTGTGAGAAGCCTTTTGGTTGTTATTAATGACCTTAAAGTGGACCCACAGATGGATTCTGGGAGATTATGGGGGTTTTAGGAAACCATGGGGGTGAACGTTAAATTACAATCCATAAATCAGAATGGAAACCCGTACTGTTCACTGTTGACTAAAGTATCTTAAACCAGATATGTGAATAAAATGATCTTGGAAATGAACTTGGACTTTGCTTGTCAGATTTCTGTGGTTCTGCCTCCAACAACCAAGCATGAGCCGGCCAAAATATAAAACTAGCAACTAAGGAAATACCATTCTGCCCTCCAGATTACCTCCAAGCACTTTTGCTCTATACATGTTCCACTAATTACATCCTGTTTGTCCAAGTGTCTGCTTGTTCCTCCATTTCCAAGTGAAAATACAGGTACAGTAGTTGGACTAGTATGGAGTAATTTGTAGGGTCATGATTTGACACTTGTTTAAAGCTAGAGGCGATGCTGTAAACCATGCTTCAGGGCTTTCATCATTACAGCAGCCACATCAACATGATGTTGCTGTTTGGAGGTTTTCCTGCCAGGGTAGAGTTGTGTTGCTCTGGGCGTTATGAGGCATGGCCTCGACCGAACACGGATGAGGAGTCTGGGCCCCTCTGGTGGAGCTGTGATAACGGCTGAGCCTACAGTAGGAACGACTATGAAGGCGCAGAGTGATGGGTGATGACAGCAGATGAGGATTATTAGATTGCAGAAAACTGTCTGCCAACATTTAACTAGCGTCCAGACGTCTCCTAGCGAGAACTGGTTTGTAGTTAATCCGTTATGGAAAAGCTAAAATAAACTTCATAAGTCATGCTTAACTAAACAAAACCTGCAAAAGATATTTAATAACATTATGTTGGACAAATTATAAATGTCTATGTGGAGTTTCATGTTCTCCTCCCATTTTCTAAAAAAACATACAAGTAGGTGGATTGGTTATGCTAATTTATCGTTCAATTATAGCCTTTCTAGCCCATTTATACGAGCCGCCCCAGATGAAAGGAGACAGAAAAAGCACTTTGAGAGTTTTTACATGGTGTCTGGCCTTTGTGCCTTTAAAATTGATGTCTTTTTCTACTGTAGGTGTGAGGGGTGTGTTCAACTCTTGACCCTTGCTCTAACGCCACCTGGTACAGACCTCTGGATCTGAATAAAACATATGCACGCATTTCATCACGAGGGCGTTTAGGGCATGTTTTTCCCTTGTTGAACATGCATCCTCATATTAATGACAAGACATTCATTATTCTTTCAGAGGACAGACCATTAATAATAACAAGAGAGGTTTTTATTTATGTCGTCTGATAATTAGCCTTAAATGTTCAGAGTGACAGGTCAAGTGGGATTCAGTCTAGACAATGCACCTTTATTAAAAACATGAAACTTGGTCTGAGTGAGTGAGTGAGTGAGAGTGAGTAACAGGAGGTTGTCAGGTCTGCTTGTGTTCCTTTAAAAACATTTTTAAGAGTTTGTGCTTCAAGCCTGGCTGGTCTGCTTATTTTTTCGGCAGTCACTGAAACATCACTGGCGGTTAAAGCTTATACGGCAGCTTCTCATGACAGCAAATTGTTTTTCTTCTCTACTTGCCATCACAAAAGCAGTCCAGTGGTGCAGATAACAGGGGAAAAAAACAGAGACTCCATGCTTCCAGTGAGCTGTCAAAAAACACTCAACTCTGGATCTGATATCCCATATCTGAATCCAAGCACCGGATTAGAGTGCTATCACTAACCATGCTATTTCTCTCAGAGAGACGGGATTGTTGGCGCAAGGTGTCATAGGAGTGTGTGACAGCACAAAGAAATGGCCGTTCTGGACCACCGAGCATCACACTTCTCTGCTCTAACTGTGTATAAAAGCCGCCGTCCCGCAGAGGGATGCAGGATACGCTTGGGCAAGCAGAGAGATGGGGCCAGCAACACACCATTCACTTTTGCTTATTGGGTTTTTGCCGAGTTCAGACATCCTCCTGATTCTGTGTTATCTCCCGATGATTGCTAGGCAGCTCTGGGCTGCGTCTAGCACTTCAGAGTGTCCTAAGTTTGCAAGGAGTGAGTGTGAAAGAATGAGATCATCCTGATGCATGGTTTCTGGGATACAACAAGAAGTACCTCGAAATGTGAAGCTGTGCCCGTCTCGCTGCCATTTTTTTTTTCTAGATTTACCTCAGTTTTTTTTTTTTTTTTGTGGTAAAATCACACATTTCTTCAAGTAAAGTACCTGCAAATGTGACCAAAACACTCTTTCACTTGGCCTCAAATGAATATTAATCTTTTATTATTTATGCTGTGCAAATGTTTTCATA
This sequence comes from Pangasianodon hypophthalmus, assembly GCF_027358585.1. NCBI lineage: Eukaryota > Metazoa > Chordata > Actinopteri > Siluriformes > Pangasiidae > Pangasianodon > Pangasianodon hypophthalmus. Next base: position 4,037,116 of record NC_069726.1, on the reverse strand, counting down.
GGCTGTACTGACCTAAATGTTCCTGCTAGATTTACAAAATTTTTTGATGACACTGATTTTCTTCGTACTCTGTGCACATGTTGCTAAATGACAGTCACCTGTAAATTACCAAGCGCATCCATGGCACAGCTGTTGTACATTTTAGCCATGCCCACAAAACTCCATAAAAGGCAAGAGAGTTGAAAATGACAAAATGACTACTAAACGGTCATCAAAAAGATTTTCATTAATGCCACATTTGTTGTGTAAACACTCTGAACTATTTACAAATAAATTAGTTCACATCATATCCAAAGTGAGAAATGAGAACTTGATATCTAAAAGCCAGTGCAATCCTCTTTTGTATTTCACTCACACTCAGACCAGATGAAAAGGAATCCTTTGTGTACCAGTGTGTGTGTCTTTAATATGCAATCACTCAGATACAAAACAAGCTTCCTATGTTGCCTGCCTGCTGGATTGACCTGCACTCTGCATTATTTATCTCACGCCTTTAATTTGTGCATAAATGATTGAATATGAGATAATTACCATGCTGAGTATTATAGGTGGCAGACAGACCACTGTGGAGATCTGAGCTCTGTGGCAACCTGGCATCCAAAACAAATCAGCACTCTAACAACAGCCTTTCCAAAAAAAAAAAAAACCCATACAGTTGAAATGGGGGGGAAAACCTTGGCTTTACTTAACTCTGTAACTGATATAATAACTAAAAGACTCTTTTGAGATGCCTTTAAAGAAAAGGGTGATATGTGAGAGAAAGTCTTTGTAGCATTTATGTGATTGAGGCTCAATCACACAAAAAGCACTTGGCCGTGCTATTCCGCCGCTCGTCACTAGCCATCAGAAGCTTGGCTAGCACATCAAATGCGCACAATATACTCTGACTGGCCAGTGAGTGTGTTATGGTTTAATCTGCTTTCTGTCTGAACATGCTGCATGATATGAAACTGAAAGATTAAGAGCAAGGTCAGGACAGAATGGCCGTAGCTTTTGGATCAATTCGGCTGGCTTTTTATTACAACTGGAGTTTTGAGTACATTTTTTATTACATTTTATTGCATCTTAGCTACCTAAGAAAGGCATAGAATAAATAAACAGTGTGGGTTGATCTGTGCAGCTAAGCGCGGTTGGTGATTCCATGATCGGAGTGCCATTGCATCACACTATCACATTTACAAATACACGTGTAAAGTGTCCTTCAAAACGTGCATGTGTTTTAGATAAATAACTTAAAACCATAATAATAAAAGCAAAAAAACAGTATTTTTTGCCTCTCCCAACCATTATAACTACACCTTTCACTGAATAAATACTTGAAAGAATATTATTTTTGCATTAACGTACAAATCTATTTAACATCTCATGCTTGAAAACAGACTTTTCAATGAGTTATCCGTTATAGGTTATGAAAAATGTACATATTAGGTAACATTCACTCAACCCTGTATATGTGGAAATATTTGGAATATTCCACATGTTTAACAGGATCTCCACATTTCCTGAAGGTCATGGTAAAAAGTATGTTCTCTCATTCTTTTTTTTTTTCTCGTTATCAATGATACGGTGATAGCTCAAATTAAGATCATTAGAATGTCTTTAATATCCTCAAGCCATTAGCATGGATGCTTCTTAACCACACTTTGTGTATTTGCTAATTCTCTACTAAAACAATTCAATCCTCGTACTTAGGCAAAAAAGCAAAAGTGTTAGAAAAGACATCTTATAAAAATGAAATTCTTGCCTGTGATGGGTTAACACGTTTTTTTCTCGAATGGTTAAATCCATGTTTTGTTATATTCTGTGTTGAAAACAGATTTTAAAAAGTTTAATTGCAAGGTTTAACTGGCACCCCAATCATGGAATGATCCAGCCAATCCTGAAAGGTGTGATGGACTTTGATAGAGCCCACATCCCTAAAGCTATTTTCCAGCCTGTCCGACTGCCATTCCCTTGGCTGCACTCCAAACTAGCACTCTCACCTCCCCTCCTCTCTCACCCTGATGACGGTATCAGTGAAAGAGAGACAGAGAAAGAACTTTGATCTCCCAAGTCTAAGCCCAAAGATCAAGGACCCGGTTTGTCTCCGAAAGAGCTGTAGAATAAATACGCTGAAACCTCTTTCATCCTGTTTTCAGAGCCAAAAAGTCATCCCTGCGTGACTGCACTCTGGCCTGACTTTTTCAACAAGGTCTACGGGCCTCTAAAAGAACGGTCCGTCTCTGATACGCAGAGCCTGACAGCCGTCTCATCTCTTCCATGCACGCCGGAGGTCTTTTATCTGTCTTTCATCATCAGAACCATTTTTCTTACAGAAAGATAGAGATTCACGTGGAAGAGTCATGCGGTGAGGCCGCTAATGGTGGAAACCGCCTCCCCCTGTGTCTTGTTAACTTTTTCAAGTTTTCCCTCAAATTTATTTACCCATTCCTGCTGGGAACTAGCATATGAATTACCATGGAAACAACCATGGATCCCACTGGATCTCCTCGATTGAGGCCGTGAAGAATAAATAGGTGGGGTTTTTTCAGACTACACTGTCTGGGTCAGCTCAGTAGGGAAGAAACATCTGAAAAATTTAAATATAAAATGCTCAGAATGCTAATTGGATAGGTTTTATGCACACCCTGTTGAGCAGTTCAAATAGATAATGACAAGTAAACAGTTTTAAAGATCAGGTTATGCCTAGAATACGCTTTCTAACAAAGAACAGTAGGCACAGTTGGAGATACTGGGCAGCGAATGTCAGGCAGAATTTCAACTCAGTATGTCAAGAAAGTCTTTTTGTGGTACAAAAGTGAGCTCTGAATTTGCACAAGAGAATTATGGAAAATAGATTTTGCAACAAGCAGGCTCATAAACTAGGAACACTCTGTAACTCTTAGTGTGCAAGGACATAGCAAGAGGCATAAAATAAAAGCCTTCTGCAGAACATGATGGGTCAGAAAGAACAAACGCTTTTTCTCTCTTTTGTTCTTACCCCTGGGAATGACGGATGAAGGACAGAGCAGTTGAGGATAATTTATCCATCCATGAATTTCACGTGTAAAATGTGAAGCAGGATGATCTGGCCTGCACACCGTCCTTCAATAAAGAAGGCTGCTTCTTGCAGTGAAGTTAAAAGGCCTTGTGCTAAATTGTAGATATACAGGCCTCTTTCCCATCGCTTGATCTCTCATTCTCCTGTCCTTGGGGCATGAAAAATAAGTACGTATATTTCTAGCAATTTGTAACACGTGTATCTCCTCCCGCAAGGTGGTGGCAGCCTAATTTAGCAGCCCTATTGTGCACATCGGCTGCAGCTTCATTCAGCACCGCCGTCATCAGCCTCTCTTGTGTGGGTAATCAGCGGGGCCCGACCAAGGGCTTTTACAGGCCCTGGAGCAGGCCCTGCATAACATGAGCACATGAAACTTTCAAATCAGTTCAAGACTTGGCTATCAATGACACAGATGCCAATTGTGGCTCATTCAGGCACTGAGGTTGTGAAATTCCAGCTGCCAGTGCTTATGTTCCATACATAACCTAAGAGAAAAAGGGGGTGACCCCTTGGTGCTGGTCAAACAGTTTTGTCAACTGGAGTCACGTGTATGGAAGGTGATCTTAGGAAAAGGGGTTAAATAGCATGAGGCTAGTCTCGCAAGCTAGAGTTATAGAGGGTTTGGTACGTTTAGTCAATTAACTTGTCCAAGAATCACCTACTTTCACAGAAAGAGGCAATTTGACTGACATGACAGACCAACTACATATTGTTTCTTGTAGCCAAATATGCATGGCTATCTCGTAACTCATGACCACCTCCTGCAAAAAACTCTTAAAAACTTAAGACAGGATTCCGAGAACTTTGTTTTCATTCAGTAACTACATCTTGCACCCAAAAGCTTATTGTGCTTGTTTCCCACCTTCAAGATTCTGAAGCTTGTGACCAGAAAAGTGTACAAAAGATATCAGATGGTCCGTAGTCTCTAAGCGGAGCCTCTGAGACTGAAATAAGCATAAAGCCATCTTAGAGACATTATAAAACCACTCAGAAAGCACTGCCCTACCATGTAAGACTGATCACTGATCATTTATAAGTAGTATAAAAGCAAGCCTGCCTTAAGAATCATTCTGTTTGCTGACAAATCTAGGAAGAATGGGGTTTATTGCAAATCTCACAAGCTTCACTTCTAGGATTTGCCAGGGGGTCTGGTACATTCTGTCAATAAATATGTCTAAGAAGCACCTACTTTCACAGAGAGCGGCAATCTGACTGACATGGCAGAAGACCAAACACTTATCTTTTCCCGCGTAGGCAAACATCTCATTTACTCACCGCTAACTGCGTTTCTCAGGTTTCCAGTCATTACACTCAAAGTGTGTTTCCAAACTGTGTTAATAACATTTAGAGAAAGTATTCTGTGAACTTTTTTAGTCCAGTGACTATATTTTGCTCCAAAAAAGTGTACAAGTGAGATGAGGTGATCATATTTCAACCTTCAAGATTCTGAAGCCAGTGGCCAGTAAAGTGTACAAAAGATCTTTATAGTTTATAGATCTCTATACTTTAGAGTCTGTGTGAGTCTCTGGAAAATAAAAAATAAAGCACTGTCCTGCCTTCAAATACTGATCGATCATTGATCGATCTATAATTAAGAATTATAGAAGTAAGACTAGCCAAATCTGGTTTTTATCACATTGTACCTGAAGAAAAATTTTCCTGACAAATCTGTTTTGCTAGATATTTGTCTCCATTTTCTGCAGTACAGTTTCTCCTATTCCCAGTTGTTGGACTTTAAAAGCCCGTTCCCCATACTTCAAGGCATTTAGATTTATGAATATGGTAAATCACTTACTGATGAATCAGTACAGTTAGCTGAATATGAGTAATCAGCATTTAATAAAAAAAAAAAAAAATACTGATCTCCATCTGTCTATTTCCAACAGAGATCGATTCATGGTGCAGAAAGAGGAATACATTTATGCTGCACTGTGCGTACAAGACAGCCCTCGTTAAATCATTCCACTCAACTCAATTCCACTCAACTTACTGTGATGATTACCAGGAAATTGCATCAACGTTATAAATAGCCATGGTTACATATGAGTGACCGAGAGTTCTGCTTCTTTCTCAGGTTCACAGGGTTAAGCAGTGGAGATTGAAATTGGCTACAGCGCACCAGTCAGATTAGACTAGCAGAACGGAAACTTCCTCATCTGAGCCATGACGTCCATGCATCCTCTTAATCATGACTGCCTCACAGTACCATGACCTGTCATTTATCCCTGCTGAGAAGCAAACTCTGTGCAGCATGGAAGGACGGCAAATTAGTTGTGTTTTATTTCGTGTAGTCTTGCAATTTGATTTACGCTATGAAATATGATACAGCGTGTCTGAACATGACTCCTCAATATTTAGGTCTTGGGAACCACAATGACATCAAATCCACTCCACAGCCCACAAAGCTCTGACAGCACTGCAACCAGTTTGGAGATGGAATAAACATTCAAGCCACAATAACAGCAGGCGGCCAATCCACTTTACTTGGCAGACACGATCCAATATGGAGACCAATCTGCTTGTTCCAGGAAAGAGAAGCTCATTCCTGTGCCTAAAATCCTACTCCCAAATCACAGAGGCTGGATCATCAAGCAGTGCGACTGCAATGCAAATCATGTCAAATCACATGCATGATTTCCCACTGGTTCACACTAATGATAAACTCATTAGATTTAATAGTGTATTATGAGAAAGAAAGGCATAACATCAAATCACCTAATTTTTTTTCCTTTGTTTTTATTACATTTAACTCTAGTAGACTCTTACTAAAGTGTTTTCAAGGATGGTTAAGAGTTTTATTTTCCTAACTTGGTTCTACATGATGTATTTTCTGAGGAAACCCTTGTTCTGAGGTTCTACATAGAACTCCCTTAGGGTTACAGCCCGAGTCCTTTAGGGGTTTTTTGTTGTCCACTGAAGGAGGTATGGCCTCTCCTGTCAGTTCCACTGAAGGAGGTATGGCCTCTCCTGTCAGTTCCACTGAAGGAGGTATGGCCTCTCCTGTCAGTTCCAGTGAAGGAGGCGTGGCCTCTGTAACTTTTAGTACAATGAAGGCGGCATGGCCTCTAATCCTGTCAGTTCCAGTGAAGGAGGTGTGGCCTCTGATTCTATCAGTTCCAATGAAGGACATACGGCCTCTGTACTTTTTAGTACCATGAAAGTGACATGGCCTCTAATCCTCTCAGTTCCAGTGAAGGAGGTCTGGTCTCTGTGCTTCCAGTTTCAGTGAAGGAGGTGTGGCCTCTGTGCTTTCAGTTTCAGTAATGGAAGAATAAGTTGTGCACCTTTCATTCCTAGTTAAAGAGGCGTGGCCTCTGTGCGTGTCAGTTCCGGCAAAGGAGGTGTGGCATCTATCTGTCTATGTCTGAGTAAAGAGGAGTAGTCTTTGTGATTTTCCCACCAAATTGGGCTAGATCGAAAATGCAGTCATGGGTGAAAATTATATGGTTGCTGGGTGAAGCTTTCTGGCAAACCATTTCAAACCATTTTAAAAGGAGAGTATAACTAGAGTTGGCAAACTGGCAATGAGAGAAAGAGAGCGTGAGAGGGCAAAAAAAAATCAGGAGAATGAGTGAGAGAGCATTAGATAAACAGAAGGTAAGGAGAAAATTGCTGACTGGCTAGTAGCTTAAACGGCTAATAAGGCAAGTAAATGGGGGGAATATGGGCGATGGTGCTGTTAAGACTGGGAGCAAGAAAAGAGCAGATGAAATGGATAAAAAAGTAAGGGAAAAAAACATTTAATTAATTAATTTATTTATTTGGTAATACTGCAAACAGCAGCTCACTACCATGACCTGGTTGCCTGTGCTACCACAGAAAAACACAAAAGTAACAAATGCTGGAACATTATTTGACACAGGCAGTTCATTTCATAGAATGAGTGTTCCAGTGAAGGAGTTGCAGCTGGCTGCTCATTGCTTGCTATTCAATCGTTCAGGATGTGTAATGAAAGAAATTTCCAAGAAAGGGATTTGTTTACTCGGAACCAAATGCACAGTGCTGATTAATTCAGTGAGAGGGCTTGTAGAACATGAATATCTTCTGGATGATATCAGGAGTGGACTGTACTCTCTGGACCAGAGCACTGATTTTGCATGGACGTCCAATGAGTCCACTGGAAAGGAGAGATGGAAAATGTGTATGAACATCTGTTTCATTATGTCTCATTATCTCATATTGTGATGTTTAGTGATTGGACAGAGTTTGGACCTGGCAACCCCATTTTTGCCTCTTTCAGTCTCACTGAAAGAGGGGTGACCTCCCACATCACAATTATAACCCTTTTGATTTGCAATAAAAATTGTTTGCGCATCCATATTGTATTGCATCAGATTGCATCATTACAGCTCTAAATCACGTGTCCTGAATTAATGGTTTTTACGAATGTGTCCCCAATGCCACGTTTTGAGGTAAGCAGGAGAGATGAACACTACTAATATACATGTTTACCGGATGAAGAGATGTGCTCAGCATTACAAGCTACCTTTCATCACCTTTTTCCTAGTCCTTCAAACCCACACGCGCCATCAGCCAGCCAAGAAAAAAAATAGCTGGTGGTAGCAGGCCAAACCGAATCCCAGGTGGTGAAAAACTGCTTCGTCAAACTCGGTTAGCTGCCACTAAAACGGCAGGAGAAGCCTCTGCCACAGCAACAAAGGAGTGCCTCAGCCTCACCATCAATCCACAGTGGCACAAAAGTAAACATCCTTGCAAACAGAGGCTTCAAACTGTTTGGTTGCAATGCAGCGTGAAACACGGCGCAGGACCACTCAGGAGAGGAGGAGGGACCTCCCTTCATTAACCAAAGGTAATTGCATTGGAGCGCCACAGCTCACTTGAGTGGAGAGGTCTTTGGAGAAACCTCTGTACATCTCTAATGCCTTTCATGCCCTTGGATCAAGGGCTGGAAGTGTCACCTGTGATGGGGCTTTGAGTGTTTCTCTAATGCTACGGGAAACAAACAGACACCTTGGTGTGCATGAGGGGTCAGGAAACATCAGTGGCACATGAGTGACTAGAACAAGAACAACCTTTCCAGTTATTCTCTGTTATTCTTTGTTATTCTGCTTGTGTTTCTGCAAAAAAAAAAAAAAAAAACCCTGCTTACACTGGCATGCCAAAAGAACATCTTCTGATATACATCATGCCATAACGACAGTAAATATTGGATATTTCTCTGCCTTTGCTATCGTGGCTGTTTTTGCATTTTTGTCCCCGGAGGGTTTTCAGGAAAAAAAATCGAGCTGTTCTGTATGCAAAGGAACCTACTGTGATGCATAAAACATCTCAAACCAGAATTGCCTCTGTAATTCTCTATCCGGGTTCATCTGCAGCACAACAATGCAGTCATTATCTGAGACTCCGCGTGCCTCACGCCACCGATCCACTTCTGTTCAGGGAAAATTTTGAGGAGTACAACAATATGAACAAATATGGGAGCTTTAAAGTCGAGCATCAAAGAGCAGCCATGGCTCTAAAGATATCTTTAGATGACCTCTGACATGGAATTCATAGAAACACTCACTTCAGGAATCATCTTTGTTTTATTGTTATTATTTGAATGCAGCACTAATCAACAGAGGTTTAGCAAAAAGAATTACTGTTACAAGTATTCAAGTATTTCAGTTAGCACAGCTGCATTTTGCTGCATAACGGACATCCTTGGGTCAGCAAGAGGGGAGATTTGAGCCAGCGACTCTCAAAGTCAATTATAATATAGCACAATATCAGCTAGCTTACTAATGAATTTAGCTACTGCTTTGAATGTCGATGCAATAATTAGCCTAATGTTTGCTAGCAAACGTGATACTAATTTATCTAACGTGAGATTCTAATGAACCCGGCTCCTGGTTTTAATCACACAATACAATAAGCCTAATGTTAGCTAGCAGACTGGAGAAAAACTATTCACATTTCCTGCTCCAATTTATCAGTTGCAGTTAGTTATAAACTGAATTGTATCACACACTCTCAGTTTTGCTAAAATTAGGTTTTATTTTAACATGAACCCTGCTTTATTTTAGCGCTGGTTGCTGTTAAATAAAAACTACCCTAGCTATTTTGACTCGTAAATGAAATATCAATACACAAATGCTCCCGAGTTGGAATAACGGGATGGTTGCTCATCCTCACGGGTTCCTCCACGAGACAGGAATACAACATATGCACTGCATCAATCCAAGGAAATGAAGAGAAGGGCTAATATTGATGTCATGTGATGTTTACTCTCTTCTCTTGACTCAAGAAACACCTGTCACTCAGCAAAATTAGGACCTGCGTTTAGATTAGAGAGGCATCGAGCTTTATGGTACAACCCAGAGACGCATAGGCAGCTGAAAACTAAGCAAGGCTGTAGAACACTCCGGCTGAAGGGTGAATCAAAACATGAAGGATCTTGAGAGACAGTCTCGCTGCAGTGTCACCCAAAGCAGGGTTTAAGTGCTCCTCATCCTAACAGCTCCAGGCTTTTATTTATAATGGCAAAGCAGAAGATTTCTTTAATGCTTGTGGTGGCTCAGCGGATAAGGTTCCGCATTAGTGGCCAGAAGGTTGTGAGTGTGAATCTCATGACTGCCAAAGAGCCTCTGATAGGGTTTTAATTCCTGACTGCCTAGCTCTGTGCCTGTTCATTTTGGATTTTTTTTAAACAAGGTTTCTCGGGTGAATAAAAGGAAATTTTGGAAATGACTAAGAGAATAAGAGAATGTCATCTTTGGTCGCAGTGGCACTACAATGGCATTAAGAAAAAAAAAAAACAACTGACTTTGCTGTAAGGGTTAATGAGAATCCAGAAAAACAGCTAAGACCTAAACCTGGAAATAATGACCTTCCACTGATCTGGGAGGGAGACGATTACTAAAAGTACACATCATAATTCAGAAATGGAAGAAATATTGACACAAAGACAAAACCAAAGAGTGGAAGAAGAATAACTAAAATTGCCAAAGAGATTTGCAGAAACAAATAGCAGGAGATTTAAAAATGCCTTAGAGACAAGTGGGAAAAAAAGTCCAGATTTCCAGAACATTTGGGAACTCTGAATAACACCAATCATACCTATACATTTTTAAAAATTCCTGTTTTCTCTGGGGGCCCTAAGCGACTACCTGTACTGCTTATAGCTGGAAATAACCTTGATCCTAACATCTGTGAAACATAACTTGGATTCATCAATTTAAAGCAAGGGTATGCAAATATTGCACTCAACTGTATCCTTTGAGGATATTCTCTTCTTCCTGTCTGCTGCCACTGGAATAATCCCATTGTCCTATAGTTTCCCTCTCTCTTTACGCTCATAATTCAGATATATTCTTGAGTCGTATGCACAGCTGGAGCTCACACACATTCACACTCAGACTTGCGTACACACGGACCTGCTTTTGCTTGATGGCCTTAACTCAGTGCAAAGGCAACATATTGAACATTATGTTCTATTCACATACAACACAAGAGCGAAGGACATGTACTAAAGCTATAGAGTAAAACAGTGACAAAAATATAGCAGAGCTTTGAGTGAAGTTACAGTTTGTTAAAGAGACGGTCTGACCATAGATCAGTCACTGTGTCCTCCTTTGCCGTCCGACCGTGGTGTGGTGAGCTACAGATTTTTTTTTTTTTTTAAAGACAACGTTTATGTATAAAAAAAATAAGAAAGGCTAGAACACAAATCAGATTTTCAGTGTGTTTGTCATTTCAGCTTGTACAAACAGGTACAATATCATCCCTTATCCATCCAGGGCTGGACAAATACACCCCCCCCCCCCCCCCCCCCCCCCCCATTGGGGTGTACATGGGGCCTGTGAGACATATATAGTGACATAATATATCAGTGCACTCATCACTTCTCATCCCAGGAAATGTTTCACTAACACAAAAGGCGTTTGATAGTGTGCTATGAGTCAAGGGCATGCAGTGCTGCATGTATTCACTTTATCTCAGTGCTTCCCTGGAGACATTTCAAAGAGTCATATGCCTTTACAGACATGGTTCTATATGTATGTATAATTCTATATAAACAGAAACGCTCTAGCCTTGACCCTCAGTATAAGGGTTAACGTTTTTCATTCATTACATAGAGTACTTTGAGTTTCGTTCACTACATACATACGTGCACTACCTATACTGGCTTCTGCACCCTATGTAGTGCACTGCATGGCCTACAGGAAGCCATTTAGGGAGTTATTAGCTTGGTCCCCTAAAGTTTTGGGCATAGATCAAAAAGCAAAATGTCTATGAAAAAACACTTGTACCCAGCAATCTCTCTACTTGATTAGCTAATGACCCAGACACCTATGCTGTAGGTAGGACAACTATCCAACAATCCAGCTAGCTTACACACTGACACTGACATGGGTATTGTCCTTGGAACAATCACAAATTCCACCAGAAATAATAATATGCCAAACACAATAATTACCTGTCTAGGAGAAGTAGAGCTAGTGCCAGAATGCTTTATCATCCTGTATACTCTTCATAAGAAAAAGCCACACGTTTATTCAGGTTTATTCAAGTCTTCAGCTAAAATCTGCACTGAGCATAGGACATATGGTGCTATAGGATGGAATGATGTATACAATGATCTTGAAGGTCAAAAAAAAGGGATAAACTGTTAAAATTCTGCTGGCGAGTGTATATCTGAGGCAAGAAGGAAGCTCACAAAAACAAAATAATGAAATGTCACACATGGTCAGGGAGGATTAGGAGGTCGATAGGCTTAAATGTCGCATATTAAAAGTCAAAATGTCAACTCTTAATCTCCCTCCTAAATACCCCAATTTCATGGTGGTTTGACTGCAGGTGCCCAGCATGGAAAAAGGCCCAGCTTGTGGTTTTTTTGATCGTGTTCATACATAATGAGAGAGCATGTCTAAAAAGCATGCTCGGCCACCCAGTGGGCTTAATTAAAACCGCTAGACACGTTGAGTGACAGTGGGAAAATGTAAACTAGCCCCTACAATGGCTTATTGTTCATAAGCAATATTGTTCACCTAATATCATTGTAAACAACAGATGTTATTATTAAAAACTCTGGTGCAAGAACTACATGCCAAGTGCCCCATATCACTACATATAGTCCCTGCCGAAAGTATTGGAATGGTAAGGCCAGTTCTCAAATGAAGACATTTGGGTTTGAGATCAAAAGATGAATGAGACGATAGATCAGAATTTCAGCTTTCATCATTACCTGATATTTACATCTAGCCGTGTTAAACTACTTAGAACATGGCACCTTTTGTTTGAACCCACCCGTTTTTAAGTGATCAGAATTTCGGAACATGTGACTGACAGGTGTTTCTTGTTGCCCAGGTGCGCCCTGTTAGATTGACTGTTTAAGCAATTAAAAGCTCTGAATGTCTACTCTTGTTTTTTGACGCCGAGTTTCACCAGTGAAGACTGCAGTTGTTAAAAAGGATAAACCAACATGAAGACCAGTCGATGCCAGAAAAGCAAGCCATTTTGAAGCTGAGAAAATGGGAAACCTCAACCAGGCCATTCCGCAAGCATTGGGCATAGCCCATACAACCATTTGGAATGTCCTGAAAAAGAAAGAATCCACTGGTGTACTAACATGCAGACATTGAAAAGGTCAGCCAAGGAAATAGCAGCAGTTGATGGCAGAAACACTGTGAAGAAAAACAAAAACAACAGTCAGTGACATCTATTGTCTCATTCATCTTTTGGTCTCAAACCCAAATGTCTTTAGTGTATAGCAAAAACAAAATAATTGGTCTTGCTGTTCCAATACTTTCAGAGGCGACTGTATATGCTGTATATTTATAGTCAAGACTCCCAGAGAACCAGAGCTTAAGGTCGTTCAGCTGAGGCCCCACAAGAAAACCATACTATCTGAGATCTAGACCAAGACCAACCTTGAGTCTCAGACCAAGACCAACACCCATTGAGATGTAGACCCATACAACACTGCATCACCTGAGACACTGGCCAAGGTCATACCACTTCAGACTCAAAAAAAAAAAAAAAAAAAAAAAAAAAAAAACACCATCTAAGACGCTGACCAACAAGGCAACTCCCAAATACCCACAGCAAGACAAATACCACATTCCCTGAGGACCAGATGAAGATGCCAGCAACTGAGATCTAGACCAATACCACAGATCCTTTGACCCAAGTTAATACCCAGAACAGAGCCCCACCCCTGAGACCCAGGCCAGAACTGAAATCACACCACCTGAAGCCCAGAACAAGACCAAGATCACAACCCTTAGGACCAAATGCCTTGAAACCCACATGTAAAACAAATCCCCTGAAACCTAGGCCAATATCCTGCACCAAATGATGGGTCATACCTGACATATGACTATGCCAATGACATTGTTCACATACTTGCTTTGAATACATTTTGTACATCCAGTTGATTAACAGTGCTGTCAACTAGATGCTGGTCAGGGCTTTAACATACCTCACCAGGACCAGAATGCCTTCTTTGACTACCTCTTCTGATTTTGCAAAGTAAAGTGAACAGTGACAATGGCAGGAGTTGAGGAGGCTATGATAATGTATCTTGAGTAAACAGGAGAAAAAGTGACAGTGTAGATGGTACATCAGGCCATTAAACTCATAAATTTTTTTTTTTTTGGGTGGTCCACAACTAATACACCAAGTGAATATACGATATGCATGGTAGGCATCTTGCATATGTGTAGATGTAGTTAAAAACAAGTACAAACTCCGCCTAAAACCTAGAAAAAAAAAAAAAACCCACCCCTCCTAAGGTCTAAACCAAGGCAACATCCCTTGAGATCTAGGCCAAGACCACAGACCCTGAGAATCTAGATCAAGATTACATTGCATGAATCTAGATTACAAGATCAGGTTTATGCTATTAGTAATAGGAAACTGAAGTATTTACTTTTAAAAGTCTAGACAAGATGCAACACTATATTGAAATTTCAAAGCAGTAAACTGTCTTGCATATAATTTATAAACAGACATTATTTTGTTTTAAGAATAGGTCAAATTTAACATAGGTTCATCTTTCAGAAGTTTTTTACACTGATAAATAGCTCCCAAGAAAAGTATCTCGGGCAATGCTAAGATGTATTAATGGCACTGCTTTTGAAAACCCACTCTATCAATATCAAGCTGACCAATTACACTGCCTCGACTACTTCGAGAGCTAGGAAAACAAACATTCCCTGTTCTATCCATCTCAATTACAGCTGTGTGTGTATGTTTGTGGGTTTGTTGTGTAGTCTAAATTGTTTGGTAGCAGGGATTTAAAAAAAAAAAAAATCTGAAAACCTTCTGGTGAAACTCTATTGTTGATCTATTGTTGTAACACACATACATTTATCCTGAGAAAAAAGGACAAGACTAATGTACTGTGACTTTTGACTTTACTTTGAGGCTTCAGATGCCTGCAACTGACCTACCATTGATATTTTAAGTTCATAGATGCTATAGGTGCTCCTTTTCTTTAGCGACAGGTTGTGGTTTAAATTCATCAGCGCCTTGACATAAACAAAAAAAAAAAACGTAGGTATTACTGGCTTTAGTTCACACACTCTTGAGACATGAATTAAACTGACTGAAGTTCAACAATGAAGAGTCATTTTGTTTCATCAATCTGGCACTCTGGCTAACTGGCTGTATTTTAGCCATGTCCTTGGCTTTCATCTTTGCTTTTCTGCTGAAAGGTGCGTTTGATCACTGGCTGTTGAGTCTGAGTGCGTATATTTGAAGCATCAAGTGTGGAACAGTAACGCAGCTTTGATGTAGCTCTCCATCTTCAGATTCTCCTTGAACAAGGCTATGCTTCAGCGGACAGCTGGTTAAAAAGCCAAAGGATGATGGACACACTGTTTAATATCATTAGTCTGCTTTTGTTCGCTGTTTTCATCCCCGCTATTCACAATTACACACAAGGAAGTGCCGATCCTCCGTACATCATCCCACTACTTGGGTAATGAATTTGATTACAGCTCATCTTTTCCTGGGGAAATTGCTGAAGGGGCAGCCGTGTGGGCTCATAGGTCAAAACCCTGCCTGCGAATGCTTAAAGCTCAAATCCTCCAAACCCATTAATCGAACTGTTTACCTGCAGTCTTTAGCGCAGCGCACACACACAGATGAAGGGCCGTTTAGATCAGATGCAGCGTGGCTTGCGAGGAAGGAAACCAGAACCGTCTCGGCACATAATCGACGTAGAGATGCTGTTAAGCAGACGCTAGGCCCGATTAGCAGAGTGAGTGTGCAGCCTGGCAGCCCTCAAAGAAAGACTCGGGATGTGGTTGTTTTTCTTTCTTCCTTCTGGTCCCTTGAAGTGTGCAGATCAATAAAGCAACAGGCACCAAGGGACGGCCAGCACTGACTGAGCCCCAATCTATATTCTGTAGACAAGGTGTTACATATCAGTGTGTGTGTATATAATGAGTATGACTGCAAGCTGTCTCTCTTACACTAGTTCTGACATTCTGTACAACCTGTTTCCTTTCAGGAAGTGGCTTTAATTGTTGAAGTGATTGCCTGTGAATGATGGTTTTACTCCCAGCGGTCATTTCTTATCCTCTGTCCAGTGCCTTCCGTGTGTGTGTCTCTCTCACTCATTTATAATATGAGCCTTTTATGACCTGTCTTGGTCTTTTATTATCTCATAGATCTTCTTTTATGAATGTGATTATCTGTTGTACTTTAGTAGACGTAGGCAATTAAGATACGTTTTAAGGCATTATGTCTTTCTCTCACTGTCTTTCCTTCGGTAGTGGCCTCGGATACAGGCCATGCCATATCCAGTTGAGTCATTCTGGTCCTCGTGAGGTCAGAATGCCTTCTGTGGCACTTTCTGTGTCTTTTTGGGTTTCTATTATTTTCCTTTTCAGTAATGTTTTTTTTTTTTATAGCTTCAATCTTATCAATCTCTGGAAATCATCATTCTGTGAATCATTTTTCATCACAAAAACTGTTCATGTTAGACCTATTTACAATTTTGGCTCTATGGACTCTTTTTTTCAGCTTCAAACTTTTGATGATGTTAGTGAGGATGTTAGTCTGTAGTAATGACTTAGTCTCAAGGAGTTTCTTATGGTGTGGAAATTATGGATCAGGTCTTCGGCCAGCTGTAAGAAGCATAGGCGACTGTCAGGAGTCTCTGCATTGCATAGGATCTCCACATCACCTTCTCATCGTCAATCTATAATTACTGAAAAAGTAGATATGTGGCAGTCTGGGAAAACTCACTGGACGTTGTTTTTCTGCAAGTAATGAAATGTTGATGTCTCTACTTTAAGAAAACAAATATATTTTACCAAATCTACTTGAAAATATTTTTATTTAGGCAATGTTCCAACCTTGCTTTGGCGTCTACCTGCAAAGATTTTGGCTAAGGAGCCAGTTTAACAAGCGCAGCTATCTAAAGACATCTAAATCCTTGCTAGCTAAGTGTGATTTCTTCATATAACAAGTGTCACAATTTGATTAAGTTGTTGGTTTGCTACACGCCATAGCAAAATATACATAAACCTAAACAGTTTAGTGCGAAATCAGTTACTATGGATGCTAATGCACCATCATATCACCATCAAAACAAATAAAAGCACATACACAGATGACGGCCAACAGAATTGCGTAATTATTAAAACTGAGTAAATCAACAATTATTTTAGCGCCAGCATTAGAGTGAGTGAAGCAACGACAATGAGGCTGATGTTTAAACACCGTGAGTGAGTTGTACCTCAGGTGATGAGATCGAGGCTGATGAGGAGTATACTGATAATCAAATTGACAACTCATTTTACGATTGTAAACCTTTACTTCTTTAAAAATTTGGCAGTAATGCTGTTTTTCCATAAGTAGATCAGGGTATAAATGTAGAGGTAAGTGAGGTGTCTTTAAGTGGAATTGAAATGAAATCTTTAAATGCAAATTTTCTAGCATTTTAAAATGCTAGAGCTTGTGATTCGGATATGTGCAAATAATGCACCAATTTCAGTTCAGGAAAGTATGTAGATTTTAGTAGAAAAAAATTACCATGTAAATAGTTTACCAGGCTGCCCTGCATGACTATTAATATTTTTGTCTTTATATAAACCGATCAGCAAAATCACCTTGCACTTCGCAAAGCCATTGTTATCCCTTTAGAGAGAGCTGAGCTGTTTAATTTCGGTGTCATCTTTTACCTGGATCTACACTTCTTGTCATTGCTCTCGGAGATCAAGCAAATTCAGCTTTGACCCCAAAGGCCAATGACCTTTCAAAAACACGACCAGTGATAGAAAGTGCTGCATGTGATGTGGAAAGAAGCACATCAGACTTTTGAGGAGACAGGTTCTCATTCTCATAGTCCTGCAGAACACAACTTTAAACATTTATCAGGACACTGGGAGAAAAGGAAGAAAAATAGAATAGTGTGCTGAGATCAACACTGAGTCAAGGAACCCAGATACTGTAGCAGTGATCATGTTGAGATGGGTGATCATACAATTCTTCCTTGTTAAGTGAATTTACAAAGAGGAAAATGAGTCATTTAAGTATATAGTACATATAATCTTATATATCTAATTTACATGAGACATGCCTTAATTTATGCATGGCTACAGGCTACAGGCAGATCCAAGAAAAAAAATTAAAGGGGAAGAATAAAATTTAATGAAGCTGAGTTAAAGGGGTTTTTTTTGTCCAAGGTTGTGGATGATAACCATGTATTCTTTGGTATCCATAAAACGTAGCCTTGCATGTTTTAGTGCTCTGCACTTTTTCCTTTTTCTCAAGGGAATAGTCAGCTACAGTTCAAACAATGAACGAATAGTTCATGTTATATAATGTTTTTTTTTTTTTAATAAAACATAAACATAATCGAAGAATAGATGGGAAAATATATCATATTTTTCAAATCTTTCTATATAACTCTTCACCATTTTTAAAACTTATTGTGTGTGTCTTGGAAAGGGAAAACAAAAGGTCTGAAAGTGCACCATCATTACATCAATAAAAGTTTGTAAAGAGTTGGTCTGTTATGCAAGAATATCAGTGGATCACTATTTTGTACCAACTGATACTCGGAGCTCTGAAATTGGTAATGCAATTAAAATGGAAAACTTCCATTGGTACTATTAGTTATTAACTATACTTGACTAACTAACTAACCTATTAACTATGGGTAACTATTGATTATTATTGTCCATCAAGTTAGTTGCTTAACTGGATGTTTGGAAGCAGCGATTTTTGTGTAGCTGGGCCATTCCGGGTTTTTTTTTTTGGGTTTTTTTTTTTCCCCCTTCTTCTCCCTATCTATAGTCCTGGACACCTCAACAGTGGAGCTGTTCTGAGTCCCAAAAAGAAACGCTACAAGAGCGTTTCAGTACAATAAGTATTCCATTCATGAGATGACTTTATTCAATGGGACATGTAGTGAGGCAGAATACAGGTGTGGTAAATAGCTATAAGAGTCATGGGATTTGACCTCACAACATTTCAGTCATTGGAACGACCACATTTAGCCCAACCAAAAACCATTACGGTCTCTGAGCTCAATGATACTTCCCCAGGCGTCAAGGGGACACTTCATCCCAAGAGCAGCAGAATTACAGTAAGCACCGAGTGAACGCCGCTGCAGCACTACTGATGTGAGAACGAAGGGAACGGTGCTCAGCTGGCCTCTCTACTACACCCGGAAAGCTTCCGCCTGACACCAGGACCGGCACAAATAAGGGCATACTGCCATGATTGCTCTCATTTACAATTGACAAGCGAAAGGAACGCAAGGCTAATTACGACAGTGCTCAGCTGCTGAATAGCCCTTGATGAAGTTAATCACCGGTAATCCAAAAAACAGGTGTCGGAGCACTTTGCCGAGCTCTCCTCCTGAATGAGATATTCAGGGCTGTGAGCGCAGTTCAGTTCTCTGTTTGCCGTCTCTGCCCCAGTCCTCCGCACGTCTTTGCCCCTCAGAGCGACAGCACCGATGCCAGCGAGATAATGACACGTGGAACAATTCTGGCAATCTGTTAATAGAACTCAATGGTAATGTTCCATTTAAGCATAGACAATGACGCATTCGCTAAATGAACACAAGCTGAACCAGCTTTATAGTCAGAGAACGTTTTTTTTTTCCTTTTAACCCAATGCAGAGAAATTAATGGGTATTGTATGTAACCATTCTAGATACTCAATTTTTAGAACATTAGAACATTTTTAGGAGCACATACACCTGCGCATTCATGCAGTTATATAATCAGCCAATCAGGTGGCAGCAGCATAATGCATAAAATCGTGCAGATACAGGTCAAGAGCTTCAGTTAATGTTGACATCAAACATCAGAATGAGGAAAAAGTGCGATCTCTGTGACCTTATCTGTGGCAGGGTTGTTGGTGCCAGATGAGCTGGTTTGAGTATTTCCGAAATTGCTGATCATCTGGGATTTTCACACAAAACAGTCTCTAGAGTTTACACAGAATGGTACGAAAAACAAAAAAAGATCCTGTGAGTGGAGGGTCTGCAGGCTGAAACAGCTTGTTGATGAAAGAGATCACAGGAGAATGACCCGACTGGTTTGAACTGACAGGAAGTATATAGTATCTCAAAAAAGCACTCTTTACAATCGTGGTGAGCAGAAAAGTATCTCAGAACACACAACACAAACCTGGATGGGTTACAACAGCAAAAGACCAGATCAGGTTTGACTCCTGTCAGCCAAGAACAAGAATCTGGGGCTATCATGGGCACAGACTCACCCAAACTGGATAGTTGAAGACAGGAAAAAGACCAGGTGATTTTTTTTTTTTATTATTATTATTATTATTCTAATCTTCCCGTGTCCTGTTTCAGTGAGCCTGTATCCCTGATCACCTCAGATTCCTGTTCTTGTCTCTTCCTGGGCTGTTCTGCTGTTGTAGCCCATCCACCTCAAGGTTCGATGTTTTGTGCATGCTGAGATGCAATGCATTTAGCATTCATTCATTCATCCTTGGTAACTTCCTGGTAAAGGTTTAAATTAAGCTACTTGCTTGTTTATATTTCAGGAACCAACAATTTGTGTGTTTATAGTTAAATTATTTCAATTTGATGTTGTGGAAATTTCCTGTTCTCACTTACATTCTAGCAGCTATATAAAGTTGTTCATTCACCAGCCTCACTTTTTTCCCTCTTTCTTGATGGTAATTTGACAAAAAAAAAATTGCAGCTTATCATGTTACTACGAAGTCCTGAGGACTTTCCTGTGATGGAAAACTTCCTGTTACAAAGAACTGAGACTGGAGACTCCTTCTATAAATGTTACACATCTCCTCACAGAAAACTTCCATAACAATGATTAGACTTTTTTTTTTTTTTTTTTTTTTTTTTTTTTGTGAACCCACTTGTGTCAAGTGTCAGCCACGCAAGTTGTTGTTCTAGAAATATTAGGACAAGTACATTAATATAAACCTAGTTATAGAAAATTAATCAGCAACCAGAATAAAGAATTCAAAAGTGCTGTGGTATAATGAGAATTAAGGGTTCATCAGTGGGCAGGTTTGAATATACTGCATCACAATTTCAATATAATCACAAGATGGTGTTTTATTGTGGTCCTCTTCAGATGCTTTCAGACATGCACAGCTGTCACACTACACTTTCATCTT
The DNA here is from genome assembly GCF_027358585.1 of Pangasianodon hypophthalmus. Taxonomy (NCBI): domain Eukaryota; kingdom Metazoa; phylum Chordata; class Actinopteri; order Siluriformes; family Pangasiidae; genus Pangasianodon; species Pangasianodon hypophthalmus. The sequence continues at coordinate 4,016,496 of NC_069726.1, read as the reverse complement.
CATCCCTCATACTTTGTGCACGGTAGAGGGATAATAGATGATGTCCTTTTCTTACAATATCTCAAGAACATCACGCATCATTATGGTTGCGTGCAACCTAGGTCACAAACTGTATAAAATTAATGCATAACTATTGATTATTTTTTAATTGCACAATTTAAAAAAAAAAAAAAAAAAACTGTAAATGCTTCAGTCTACATTTTTACAGTCTATATGATTACAGCTCTAATGTTTGAATTTCCAAAAGGGAAAAAAACACATCTGTATTGAAGAACATTCAAATACTGTATCTTTAGTAGATGACATCACCTCACAATTAGTTTTTTTTTTTTTTAAACTGTAATTGATTTCTTTGTCCAAGACTTGGCATCTGCCTCAAACAGTGCAACAGAAGTTGAATTTATATTCGCTCACTTCAGCAAAGCATGAGAACTGCTGGCAAAAATGTGCCGAGCACTGCGTCTGGCAGAGGTTTGCATTTGGCAACTGAGGTTAGCTGTCTGTAAATGTCTATAATTTTGACAAATTTGCAGCTACAGCAAAGTAGTGCAGAAAAAGGTAGGTCATCTAAGTATACAGTGTGCGTAGAAAATAACGTGACTGGCTGTTTGCATAATATGAGTGTACAAGCAGTAGCTTTTCACATAAACTCTGAATACACACTTATTGGGATAAAAAAACAAAGATTTAAAAATGAATTGCAGTATCATGCAGTTTATTAAATATAATTCAGTTTTACACACACACACACACCCTCAAACACACACTGATCAGCCATAACATTAAAACCACCTGCCTAATATTGTGTAAGTCCCCCTTGTGCCGCCAAAACAGCTCTGACCCGTCGAGGCATGGTCTCCACAAGACCTCTGAAGGTGTGCTGTGGTGCCATTAGCAGCAGATCCTTTAAGTCCTGTAAGTTGTGTGGTGTCTTGCTTGTCCAGCACATACCACAGATGCTCGATCAGATTGAGATCTGGGGAATTTGGAGGCCAAGTCAACACCTTGAAGTCTTTGTCATGTTCTTTAAACCATTCCTGAACAATTTTTGCAGTGTGGCAGGGCATATTATCCTGCCGAAAGAGGTCACCCATTAGGGAACACCGTTGCCATGAAGGGGTGTACTTGGTCTGTAACAATGTTTAGGTAGGTGGTACATGTCAAAGTAACATCCACATGATTGCCAGGACCCAAGGTTTCCCAGCAGAACATTGCCCAGAGCATCGCACTGCCTCCGCCGGGTTGCCTTCTTCCTGTAGTGCATCCTGGTCCCATCTCTTCCCCAGGTAAGCGATGCACACGCAACCGGCCACCTTCTGCCTTTGCTCCATGGTCCAGTTCTGATGCTAACTTGCCCACTGTAGGCACTTTCGGTGGTGGACAGGAGTCAGCATGGGCACTCTGACCGGTCTGTGGCTACACAGCCCCATACACAGCAAACTGTGATGCACTGTGTGTGCTGACACATTTCTATCATAGCCAGTGTTAACTTTTTAAATGTTATGTTATGGCTGATCGGTGTGTGTGTGTGTATGTATGTGTAATAATATATTGTAATTTAATATATTAGAGTTCTGAATGTTATTAATTATTATGGCCATTTTATTTATTAATTTTATTTTTCTAAAGACAAAATGAAGGCCACTCCACACAGGTGAAGATTATTATGAAGAGTTTACACACTTAATTTGTATAAAAGGGCTGCTAGGTGTAAACAAGTGTACAAATTCAGAAGTTGTACTGATACATAGGCATGAATTTTTTCTTAATTTTTTTTTTCAGATACATACAAACAAAATGGCCATCATGTCTCCTCACATATTTTTTGTATCTCTGTTCCCTGTTTTTACTACATGATGACTAAAAAACATGGAGTCACACCACTGCACTGATCATCAGTGTGGCATTAAATATAAAAATGAAGTTTGAAGTCATGTTTAGCAGCTCAGATGTGGCTGTAACTTGTAGTCATGACACTGAAAGCTCAGTACTAATAGGTATTTTCATGACATATGGAATATATGTCACGTGATCACTCAGTCAGCTCAGCACATTTTGCTGTACAGTTGGTTTATTAATTGGGTTTTTTTTTTTAAGGATACTGAGTTATGGTTAGATTGGGTCATTAATACACAGCATAAATCTAAGTATACAACCAACACTTTTTTTTTTTAAACAGTCGTCCATCTGGACACAAATGAACCCTTTGAGGCTGAATTCAGTGCTGTAGCTGTTAATAAAACACCGGGGGATTGTGCTGAGTGCCTGTGCAGGCTCGGCGTTTGATATGTCCCAGGAGCTTTGATTCAAATAATCTCCTTAGGCCACAGTATTTGCCTAAATAACGTCTAATAAATCACGTCTAAGTGGACATGTAGTGCACTAGGTAGGGTGTAGAAGCCATTATTTGGTATATTAGTATATTAGGGAGGCTTTGAGGTTGTGTAATCCTGAGCAGGTCGGGAGGATTAAAGTCTCATCGCGAGCTCCAGTGTCATGTGTTTCACGGGTTGTGGTACTGAGAGATTGTCTTGTGATGCAGTTATAGCTTTTGGCAGATTTGTTTATTCTGCATCATCTATTGCCCAGTGCAATTACACGAAGACCTCATAAACACTGTGTGAATGAAATTTGAGAAGGCACTTTTGTACTATTTTGTAACAGGGTTAACTTTCTCCTGCTCGTCAGTGCAGTAGACTGTTCTATGAAAACTGCGAGTTGTTTTTGAATCTTGATTTAAAAAAAAAAAAAAATTTAACGAATTTCGGGATGCCATGAACTCTTAAATCACACAAACTGACCTGTTGAAGGTCTAAGTCCCCACGCAAGGTCTGTCTGTCTTATTCTTTTTTGCTTTTGCATTAAATAGACTGTGAAACTTTTCCGTTTTTTAAACAGCATCATGTCTTGTAGTCATGTCTTTACGCACCTCTGATTTCTGAACCCAGTGCCACGCCACGTGCCCTTAATTTCCAGCCGTAAAAGTTCCACGTGCGTGTACGCAGGTTGTCGCGTGCACCTGGGTAAAATGGGTAAAATGTAGACGGTAGGATTTCCTTACCTTGGCCTCGCGAGCTCATCAGAGAAGCGGCGATGATGAGCGCGAGAATGAGCGCGTGGGACCGTTGTGCACTTCTCCCAGGCATGACCGCTGGACTGAAGCGGATCCTTTGAGTCTCGTCGTGTAATGTCCTCCGGAAAATGCAAAGCGTCCTGGAAAGGATGTAAAGCGTCGCTTATTCGCTATAAAACCGGAGCGATCCAGGAGAGACAGACAGAGAGAGAAACAGAGAGAGAGGTTTAATCGCGGCAGCGCGCTAAGCGGATTGTTCTCGCGCAGAGTACAAAGCTGGAGCAGCGCGTGCGAGATTGAGCACGGACACGGACAGTGTGCGTTTCAGCAGGACCGGTGGAGATCTGTCTCGCGCTGTGTCGATTCAGCACCACGGACAGATCCTCGTTGTTCGCGCGAGCGAATCTCAGAACCCCGGGCAGCTCCTCGCGCTCAGCCGCGGCCACTTCAGCAACTTTCCAAAGACTAGCGGAAAAAGGCTATTTATGGAGCGCGAGGCGTCACATGCGCGCGCGCTCTGATCGCTGTCGCCTCTTACGTGTGGGAAGTGTGCGGACATGAGCGCGTGACTTTGCATTGGTGAGAGTTAACGTGGAGTTTAGCACGTGAGTATTAACGCCACAGATCACAACATGTAGTGCAAAACAAAGCAGTGTAGGAGTTGATGCAACACCGTGGGAGTTACTTTAACACCATAGCTGTTAATTCAGCAATGTAGGTGTTGGGAACAGAGCAGGAATTGTGCTTTGCAACCACCCACACTCGGGTTACTGCCTGTGCATTTTCTCCCTGTGTCAGCATGGCTTTCATTCCGGGTTCTCTGGTTTCCTCCAACCTCCCAAATGCATCCCAGTAGGTGGACTGGTGACGCTTAATTGCCCCTAGGTATGAATGAGTGTGTGTGTTGCTCTGAGATGTTCTGGCGTCCCGTGAAAGAGTGTATAATCCTACCTCACGCCCTGTGCTCCAATCAGCACCAAAACCACCACCATCATTGCAATCACCACCATCACTATCACCACCACAATCCGCACCACCATCACCACTATCATCATCTTAATCACCACCATCACTATCGCAGTAATCACCATTATCATGATCACCATCATCACCATCATAATTGCCACCATCACCACCACCATTATCATCACCGTCATCACCACCACCCATTATCATAATCACCATCACCACCACCATTATCATCACCGTCATCACCACCACCATTATCATAATCACCATCACCACCACCATTATCATCACCGTCATCACCACCACCATTATCATAATCACCATCACCACCACCATTATCATCACCGTCATCACCACCACCACCATTATCATCACCGTCATCACCACCACCACCATTATCATCACCGTCATCACCACCACCACCATTATCATCACCGTCATCACCACCACCATTATCATCACCGTCATCACCACCACCATTATCATAATCACCATCACCACCACCATTATCATCACCGTCATCACCACCACCATCATTATCATCACCATCACCACCACCATTATCATCACCGTCATCACCACCACCACCATTATCATCACCGTCATCACCACCACCACCATTATCATCACCGTCATCACCACCACCATTATCATCACCGTCATCACCACCACCATTATCATAATCACCATCACCACCACCATTATCATCACCGTCATCACCACCACCACCATTATCATCACCGTCATCACCACCACCACCATTATCATCACCGTCATCACCACCACCACCATTATCATAATCACCATCACCACCACCATTATCATCACCGTCATCACCACCACCACCATTATCATCACCGTCATCACCACCACCACCATTATCATCACCGTCATCACCACCACCACCATTATCATAATCACCATCACCACCACCATTATCATCACCGTCATCACCACCACCATCATTATCATAATCACCATCACCACCATCATTATCATAATCACCGTCATCACCACCATTATCATTATCATAATCACCATCACCACCACCATTATCATAATCACCATCACCACCACCATTATCATCACCGTCATCACCACCATTATCATTATCATAATCACCATCACCACCACCATTATCATCACCGTCATCACCACCATTATCACCACCATCATAATTGCCATCATCATCACCATTACCATTATCATGATCACCATCATGACTATCATTACCACCACCGTCATCATCATCATCAATGATCATCTTTCAGCTATTATACCAAAACACTGTCTAATACTTCATTCTGATTTGTCAGGATGTGTTAATTAGTTATCTATAACAGTAGTAATAGTATGGTAGTTGCAAGATATAAATATTAAATATATAAATATTTTATTGTTTCTATAGTAACAGCTAATTTGCAGGGACTCACTTGGCATCACTGATCAAGATGTGTACAAAAGAACATTTATTATAAAAGAAGATGTAACAATAAAATATTTACAGCATAGAGAAGGCCTAGAATACATAATCCACTTCACATAGCACTGTATCATCACATTGCTGGTCATTTTCTATAACTACATGCTTTATTCCTCACAAAGGAATAAATCCTACATGAACAATTTGAATACGCTTACATTTTAGTTTGATCCAGTTTGAACCTATATTATATTAATGCTTCATAATCAGTTAATGCAACATAATGCTGAAAGAGATGATCAGGGTATGTGTGGTTAGAGTTTGTGTTAACTGCAAGACAATTGGACAGGAACTCAGATAACCACTCTTTACAGCCATGGTGAGCAGAAAAGCCTCTCAGAATGCATAGAATATTGAACCTAGCACCCATTTTGGATACAAATGTAATGTAAATTTGTATCTGTTTAGTGCTCCAAATATTTGCATGTTACCGTAAGTGGGTGAACCTTACCACTACGCCCCCGGAAAACACTGGAATAAAACCCGGATCCAGTTCCTCAACCTCAGCTACATCACTCCAGTTCGTATGTGTGCAGGACTGTTTTTTAAAAGTCCTGCTTGTGTAGTTATTATTTTCATTTGTAACAGCTAAAGAATTCAGCTGGTTCTATTTCCCAGAATATAAGCAAACTAGTAGCCTAATTTAATCCTCCACAGCCCTGACCAGGCAGTTACTAAGGATGAATAAATGAATGTTAATGAATGTGATCTTTTTGTTCCATATCTGAGCTTCATATCTGACCACACCCTTTTTTTCCCCCATGAAAATAAAAACCTGCCAGTGATGTTAGTTTTTGCATCCAGTAGGACCCCAGTCCAGATGCACACCTGTAGTCACATCCAGATTCCATGTGAACTGTCCTGGAAGCTTTTTTATTTATTTATTTATTTAAATAAAAAAGTACTTATGCATACATCATCCTTGATGCTTTCACATTCATGGATGACATAAGTGACAACATAATCTGCAACAGCAAAGCAAGAAATGTATGATTTAGAGATATCCAAGGAAGCTCGAGCATTGTTATGAAGGAGTGAAGGTGTCCCTTTTGCAAACAAACAGCCCTGTACATACACTAACATTACTATGGGTTTCTGCTCCATTACCTGCTCTCATTATCCTTTCCATGATTAGACTCTACAAACATAACCTGCTAACCATGATCAGCTCTGTTGGGTCCTAGTGTCATTAAACAGGGAATTCTTCTTGGGTAATGAAAATCAGTAGCATGAAATGAAATGACCACCGGTTGAAGGTAGCCTAATGAAGTTATCATCGGCGGCGTAGCTGTGAGATCATATTGTTTGAACAGACAGCTGGAAATTCATTTAGTGCACAATTAAGGTTCATGAGTTCCCATAAGGGAGGTTAACAAATGTTTAGGCTTAATGGAGAGGCAGTGTTTTATTGACTGTATAAAGAATTCCAAAGAATTAAAGTCGCTCTTACAAAATGACATTTTTGTGAAATGATTCTGGCAACTTTGTGTGTGTGTGTGTGTGTGTGTGTGTGTGTGTGTTTGTGTGTGTGTGTGTGTTTAAATATGAGTTCACAACATTAGTGGCCTAATCCAGCATGGTTACTGAATAAGTAGGGTTTCAACACTGAAAAATGAAAAAGCAATAGAGAATTAGCAAATCCGCAAAACATGGTTAACTAGCTAATGGCATGAACATATTAAAGACATTCTAATGATTTAATTAATAATCTACTTTCAGTCTATAAATTGTGTAACAATGGTTGTACTTTCAAAGTGACCTGATCAGTCAATATTATTGAAAATAAAGAAAAAAGAATGAGAGAACACATTTTTCTTCTTCCCATGATCTTCAGGAAATCCAGATAATGCAACTTAATGTTCTTTCTTAGAAGGGTGGATGTGTAGCATGCTTGAGTAAATGTTGTTGAACCATAAGGTACATTTTTCATAACCTATAATAGATGACACTTGGAAAAGGACATTTCAAGCATGAGATATTTTTGAAGTATTTGCATGATTATATTTCAAGGTAAAGTGTGGTTATAGTGGGCGGGGACAGGCAAGAATGCTGTGTTCGGTTTGAAACAAACACATAGGTTGTTGTGAAGGGCACTTCAGCACTTCGTGTTTAAAACGTTGTTTACCTTTTACTTTATACACATATTTGTAAATGTAACCAGTGAGACACCAAATGGCATCCCAATATTTGAATCACATATGCATTTTTTGCTTAAGTGGTAGATATTCCAAAAGGGTAACTATGCAGCCGCATGGAAAAAAATGTGTGTGAGAGAGTGTGTGTCCTCTGTGTTCCACAGCCTGAAATGTGAAGCAGGCCTCATGTCCTTCCTTACCCGCCAGCCTTATTTGTCTCAATAAGCTCACATCATGGACTCATCGAGCTCTATTAAATCACCCTCCCTCTCTCTCTCTTTCACTCACTCTCAATACATTTCCATTCGTAATGCTGGATGGATTGCTCGACGTGTCCTGATGAAGTCATTCTGGCTGTGCACACCATCTGGCAGAACAAGGGAATTGAACGCTATTACTCCCACCCTAAAATTTGCACCTCACTTCGGTGAACGTTGCTAATAGACTTATTGTACTTTAGCCGTGTTTTTTGGGGTTTTTTTGGGCTTCTGCATTTTTGATTGATTCCTCAATTATCTTACTTTCCTAAATTGTATTTATAGAACCACAGTAATAATATTGCTGTTCTTATTCCTTGGCTGCACACTTGTATACGAACTCATGTGACCCAATAAGAAAAGTCAGCACTGGATATGTATAAGAGGCTCACATGGCTGATTCCAGCACAAGAATTCAACTGTTACCCTGTCAGTTACTTAGAAATTGAGAGAACTTATTCTGTCATGGCCTATCCTCAGCAGGGAATCGAGTGGAGCAGATACAATATGAGTGCTTTCACTGGAGAATTTCGCCTTGTATTGGGTTCACCGCAGGACTGACCCTCATATTACCACCGTACACCTGCTCCCCACACCACACCGAGCACAACCTAAAATATCACTTCCTGACCTGAAAACAGAGGCGTACCTTGATGTAACTGACAAGAAATATTCCAATTATCATTACTAATATTATTCGCATTTGTTATTACTAAATAAGGGTGTAGCGATATAATCTCTGTACACAAAATATTAGACTTGTGTTACTAGGGGTGTGTTATTTCTTTCCTAATATTTGGATACGTCTCATCTCACCTTAATAGCAGCACCAGTCCTGTCAGCTAAGGATGACACCGGTGTCTTGAGATATGTCTTCCTGTCAATTTTCGTCCACTCTTCCTCTGACTGGTTGAAATTCAGCTAGACTTTGTGTTGCTATTTTGGGGTTTCACCAGCTGGTTGAAATAACCCCGTACGTTCTCTATGGGTTCTAGTGATTTTCCATGCCAGTCAAAATCCCCCTATTGTTTCATCAGGCTCATCAAACAGAGCATATGTACCTTATGTCCCTCTGGGGGAACCCATAAAGCTTCTATGTAGAATCCTATGAAAAGAAAAAAAAAAAAAAGAAATGACCAATTTTTGGTAACTAAGCGCCCTTAATTATCCAATGAACCCTTGAAGAGCCTTTTTCTTTAAGAGCGTATGTATTTACTGGATAAATTGCAGTACAAACGCCAAAGTGTTGGTAATTATTTTCTTCCTAATACAATCTGTCAAATGTTTAAAATTTAGCTAAACTGTCCTTGGTACTTGGTAGACTCTACCTCTTAAAAAGGTTTAGAACCCTTTAGGTGATAGGTCCACAAATAAAATATATTAATATTTAACAAATGCTTACATAATGATGAATTAATACATGCACTAATCCTAAGCGCATCAGGAAATAATGAAGTGTATACATTAACAACCTCTGAGTCATATATGATTAGAAAAATAGGACACAGGTCTTTGCCTGTCAGTCACGTTATAGACACGCCCCCTAATGTTCCTTTGTCCTCAGATTCACTGCCCAAAAAAAAAAAAAAAAAACAAGAATAAATCCAGGAGATGCATTTTTGATATACTGGACTTACTGGAAATAGTAACATTTGCTCCTGTGAACATTATTTGATTATTAATGTTATAAACTGGAAAACCATTAGAACCCTTTAACTACCCTCTGCTAACGCTTATCTAGTTAACAAAATTCAGGGACGTGTGATTTTCCAGTGCTTGGCCCTCACACGTTTCATATTTCATATTTTCATCCTTCAGTATTAATACTTCCTGTTTCACTTCCTGTTCCTGCTCAGTGGCATGTTTCCAGAACTCTGCCTCCTCAGGATTCTAACTGATTTCTGCAAAGAATTCATTTCTCTCATTGCTGCTGCAGATTATGTGGTGTTTAACATCAACCATGAATGTTAAAGTATTCGAAGATATTGTAAGCTGATATTGTGATGCTCACACCATTGATTTATCAGACATTTCCACCCCTAGTTTGGAGCATATGCGAGGTTTTGGCCTGTCCGCATGACCATATGCTGAATGCTTCCTACTGTGTGATACGTGTCTGTTACTAATGACATTAAGCAACAAGGGTTACGGGGTTTTACTGAAAAGCGAAATAGTGCAGATGAAGAATAAAGAAAAAACATGGCTCAGCAAACGGAAATGAACAGGAAGTGTGTGTGTGTATATATATGTGCGTGTGTGTGTGTGTATATATATATATATATATATATATATATATATATATATATATATATATATATATATATATATATGCTTTTATTTAAGGGTTTATGAAGTATAATGTACAAAAATCATACAGATTGCACATTAAAGTACATGTCCTGTTGCAAAATAAATGGGGTAAATTAAAAAAATAATAGTTGATGTATTTAAAAAAAACAGAATTAGACAAACAGTGAAAACAGAAATATAGGTAGAATGAAAAAATATAACAATAACTATTGGTACTAAACATTATGACATTCTAAAAGGATTATGTAATGAATGATTTTCTAGTAATATGTAATACACATCAAACTCATCTACTAGGGACCTTGGACAAACTGGACATTGCTGTCATACACCATCAGTAGTGCAGCAATATTAAAATATCATGGTATGATAATCAAACAACGGAAACGTTTTCAAAGACGACAGCATTAAATGAAAGTGTTAAACTCTGTATGCCTTGTAATATTCTTTTTTATTCAGTCTGCGCTTTTTTCACTTCACACATTTTAGTTTAATTTGTACACTTAGTTTAGTTTGGACAATCCCTATTAGGGTTGTAATGATTGGATGATTTGATGCATGAATTTAAAAGGCAACTGTTAAAATGAATCGAGGCAACAAAAATCGAAAAAGGCAAGGCAACTGGTGTGTAAAAAATAATTCCTAGCAGTTCTGATACTTTTGAAAAAGTCTTTCTGTACGTCTTCATCAAGCGTGAATGAACAGTAGGCCTGCCAGATTCTGAACAAAGTCAGTCACGTCACATACGCATCAGAGGATGCTAAATCAAATCGAATCGTATCGTAGCTGATTCAGTCAAATATCAAATCATTTCCTTATGGATGTTTTGGATGCCTAGTCGCTGTATAAGTCAAAATATCACTTTTTTGCATGCGTTATTTATTTTATGTTTGATTTTTTTATTTTTTTTGGCTCATGTCAGTGTGGTTTTTCTCTGGTTTCCTCCCAACTCCCAGGAGGAGATGAATCAGCTACATAAAACCGCCCCTAGAAGCGAATGTGTGTATTCCCAATGTTTCCCAGGATAGGCTCCGGACCCTGACCAGGATAAATTGATGAAGATGAAAATGTGTATTCTGATAATGTTAATAATATACATTTATTGGCAGCTTTATTAGACACACCTATCTTGTTGTTCCACCTTGTATTTAGAGACTAAAACTCATCTTCCTGCTTCTCCGTTCATCGTTCCCCTCCATCTGTCCTTCCCTGTCCAGAGAGAAGCTTCCCACTGTCTGCCTGACCTTGGCTGTACCGTAGCTGTACCACGGCTGTCAGCGTGTCCTCTGCTGATGATGCCTCAGTAGCCGTGGGCTGAGACACTACACTGACGTGGTGTGTGTTGTGCTCTTCTAACCTTGACAGCTGTCAGTGCTTTCATCCACACCGAGCTGTCAACCAGCCAGGGATCATACGGCCATGTTTTCATTCAAAACCATGCAAATCATGCTAACAGATGTGTGCTAATTAGACCTGGGGCTTAAATTATGCTGATTATTGATTCACATAATAGGTCACTTGTAAAGTTTTTTTTTTTTTTTTTTTAAGCGCTCCATCCAAAACAGTGTTTAAATGTCCGAGTCCATCCCAAAAGTGTAGTGAAACACTAGCATCAAATTTTAATCAGTTCATATTCATTATTCAAGAATGCGTCGTTTAAAAAGTCAGGAGAGGCGCATCAGATTTTGAGCTGCCTCACAAATTTGTTTTCGAGCATTCCAAGCATAAGATTATACACATCATTTTCACTTTTAAAATAAAAATAAACAACAGAGCAGATCGTAACTGTTGTGTGTGCTGTTATTGGAAAATAATTGACTTCTGGGTTATAGTAACTCTGTTTTGTGTAAGGACACATCACACCACTGTGTTGTTGATTATTTTCCTGTAACAGCACACTCAGAAGAGTTTTATTTATACTCTGTACCCCAAAATGTGTGTCTGAATTTCTGATTTCTGTGGAGTCTTGTGTTGGTCCAAGCCTGACTGCACTAACACGCACAGCAGCCAGACTGGAAACTCTTCAGGCCTGTGTGTGTGTGTGTGTGTTCTGGGCATGACTCATACACAACTGCAGTCTGCTGGTTTCTCCATCACTCAGCTAATCACTCATTCATGCCTCAGTCTTCCTCCTGTATGGATTTAGGAGAGCAAAAACATGGTTTATTGCTCAGGACAACAGTGCTCCAAACTGCTCCAGCTTCAAACTCGCATCTTTTAGAGGGAAAACACAGAATAATGAATCTCACTTTGCTCTGTTTGCACTCTGTACTGTTACCATTTATCACAACACCTTTTTGCGTGTCACTTGATGGAGTTTAGGTCAAAAACTGAAAGTACCATATCTGCCAGATGCAGATTTACATTTCGATTTATGAAACCTGTTTGTGTGTTTATGTTCATTCAGTTAAGTGTAGTCCGGATTTTCGTTATTCCAGTGAGATGGTCGAGGTTGTCTGCTGCTCTGACGTGACATGGGGACATTGTTATTGCTAAGAGAAAAAATTCAAACATAAGGGATAACAGTCAGATTTCGCTGTGAGCTCCTAAACACAGCAGAGCTATAGCTTATTTTCTCACTCACGCCATTTTCCAGTGATGTTCAACATCATATTAATGAGAAAAACACAAGTATTAAACATTGAAAATGTTGGCCTCAAAGTTTCAGATATATTATGATGCTGTTGTGCTGACTTTAGGGAGTCTTGGCTCAGCTAGTTACTGATCTATGAGACGTGAGAGTGATGGAAAGTTGAAGCTTTGGAAGCTGATCTGTTTGAGCAGAGTGTACAGGTGAGGAGGAGACAGAGCTGCACGGACTAAAACACTAAAGCGCCGCTGTATCGCTTACTTTAGGTAGAGATGAAGCACTGTTAGCTGGTAGTCAAACGGCATTGTGGGTAATTGTTAGGAATTGTGGGCATTGTTAGGAAACTGCTAACCGAAGTGAAAATAGACCATGTCAGTGAAAAAAGTTTCAATTAAAAAAATTATCATTATGAATAAATCTATGAAGTTAATCATTAAATAAATCGTGCACCATTGAGGCTTTTACATACTGATAAATACGGTAAATACTACTAGGCATTCAGATTGGATTTTCCTTTTATTACTGGAGGTTTCTTCATCTTACCCAAATGAGAACATTTTGAAATAAGTCTGTGAGAACATGTTGCATTTCTTGGGACAACACGTAATTCTTCAGTTCTTTTAACTTTCAAATTTGATACTAAAAAATGAGGTGAAAAAAGTAAAATGATCATTGAACAATTGCTCAATGTTTCAAGCTATGCTTAATTCAGATAGCTAGCTATAGCTCCTGTGGCAACTTTAGCTAGTACATTAGCATCATTTGGAAGAGTGGAGGAAACTGTAAAGTGTTAGCTGCTAGCACTAAAGCCAAATCAGCAGCACATCTCGAATTCGAACAGCAGACTCGTAATCTACCAAGAACAGGGTTTTTCTCTAGGGAAGTCCATTGTTCACATTCTTGGTACTGAGATACAGGCATAATACGTCTCTAAATGTCAAGGATGCTGTCGAGGTAGGAAGTGTTTATTAGCTTTTTCATCACGTAAAAACACTGCCATTGTGAAGCATTGTGAATGCAGTCTTCTCTTCTGAGAAGTCCAAAGAATGCAGCTTTTGTGTCCTTCCAGGCCTTGAGTCGTTGCAATTGCAAAAATATTTTTTAAGCTACAAACACTAGTAGAAGTCTAAATCAATCAATAATTACAAGTATCTAACAATTTCTATCAAACTAAAACAATCCTAGTTTCAGCTTCTGCTCTCCGCCTATGATAACTTTTGTGCACTTTTCTGGACACAAGCTTCAGGAGTTTGAAGTTTACCATCTCAGTGGCTCTGGATATGCCACATTTTCTGTGAATACACACTTTGAGCATTAGTTTACTTTAGGAAAACATACTTTTATATAGCTCTTTGGAAGATAAAGAGGCGTTAGTACTAAATTCTAATATTGATTAATAGCTTAATATTGATTAATATTGATGAATAACTGCTACTGGCTACGTCAGTAAACCGCAAGGTGGTGCTACAACCTACATGCTACACCTGTCTTTGTATGTTATTGAGCATTGAGTAAAGCCTTTATACAGTATAACACTTCTCATTAGTATTTTCCTACCATGGTTGAAGGCTTGACAGAGTCTTCTGGCCTGTTTCCTGCTTCCTGGTATCCTCCTCCTTCTTTAGCTCCGCCCCTGACCACACCATCTGATTGCTCTTAATTAGCCTTATCTTATTTCTGGTTTTAATCCGTCCCTATGGTGTTGGAACTCCTTTGGCCTCAAATGTGATCTTCGTACATTTTTTTTTTAACCCCTACCTGCTTTTTCCTCTGAATTATTCATGGCCTTTAACTTATTAATCTGACTGTTCTCTTATAAGACCTGTCATTAATGTCCAATAGGCAGGGAAGTGAACTGAGACTTAACCAGAAACAACTTGTCATCTAATGGAGCAACTTTTGTTGGATTGGCTCTTTAGCTGTCCTCGAACTCATTGAGTTATTGGCTCATAAAACTTTAATAGTAGCTGATAGCAAAGTCAAGCAGCACACAGAGACATGGCGAAAGTTGCTGATGGACTTTTTTTTAATATCCTGAAACAGAGCCGAAAAGTAATAGAAGGCAAAAAACTGATTTGCGACAGGTTGCTGACACCTCCCCTGGTGATTATTAAAACCGCTTGGTGCACAGTCTCTCATATAAACAATACAAATTGAAGTTTACATTATTCATGTTTCTTGTTCATCTGGCAAGTGTGCTTATATTTAAAAACAAAAAAAAACTATCACTACTGTTCAGTAGGGAGAGATATGAATCAGAGCAATCTGTTAACTGATGAATGGAGTCATCTTTTGGTTGGTTGGAGGCATCTATAGGTAACTTGGATGCATTTCCCAAAATGTGTTGTTTCTCAAAGTTTTAAGTAGCATTAAAAGCAAATTTGGCTGCGGTGATTTTTTGACGAAACAAATTACATTGATGATAATTAATAAATTGATGTTGATTTACTTAACCAAACAACAACAATGCAATTTTTCCTCAAATAAATGATATGAAGTGAGTTTGGAAAGAGTGTAATTTGTATTGCAGAATTTTGCTTTATATGGATACTGTAGATTTGTATCCAAGAACTGCTGGGGTAATCTTAAAGCTTGTCTTGCGCTCACCCGAGGACTCTGAAGTACTAAACAGATGGGACATGTGTCTGTTCAGTAATGTTGCCAGAGGACGTCTGGAGTGATTACGATTATGAAAGCGGTTCCTGGAAATGTCTTCATGATGTACACATAATCATCACGATGAAAGTTCCATGTGTACTACATACATGTCATTTTCATGCAGACTGATTGCTTTGTGCTTGTGCTTGATCATTAGTAGGTCACATGACCATAATATGTATGTAGCCTAATCTTGGGCCAGGAAATCAATAACTTGCCTAATCCCCTGTGTCCTTTTAAACGTCGTCTATATTTCTATTAGTCTGCATTTTAAACTCAGGCTTGCATTCATCTTGGTTTCGGCAGGAGATGATATAAAGGAGATGATTCCTGAAGAAGTGCAAATCCCATTTTCCCAGAGGATATACCATAAAATTTATCATCAGTTTATTTTTTTTATATATAAGTTAAAACACCATGTACTCTTTGCAGACGCGTACACACGCAGTCCATAAAAAGTGACGCATTTGCATGAGATACAATGTTAATATTTATATTACTCCATCCTTTCATGTAAAACTAATCCAGTCCAAATAGGGCTTAATTCACAGTCTGTTCATACTGAACATCCTTTCAAGACACTTAGTGCTGTTTATCTTCTACACCTGTACACGGTAATGATTCATAATCGCACACAGAAGAAAACAATTTCCGTTTTGAGTCTTCCTCTTTCTTTTCCTCGCCACTGTCCTCTCTGGCTTGTTCATTACAGATCTGAATCTACATTTCTATAAAGCAGCTTTTTGACAATGTCTATTGTTAAGTGTCCTACAGAAATATCAATGGAATTGCTTTAAACAGAGGTGTTTCCAGCGCTGATGCTTGTTTTGTCTGTTGCACTATAATATGGTGCTGCGAGTTTTGAGAAACTGAGCCTTCATGGCTGACAGATGGTGATTCTGGAGATTTAGCAGGGGGAAAGAGCCATACTGAGACACACACACACACACACACACACACACACACACACACACACACTCTGGAGCTGTTCCATCTGTACGTGTGGAATCAGCCTTCACACTAAAAAAAATTCAGTGTTTATATTTATCCACTGCACTCCTTACAAGCCTTTAAAAAAACTATAAAAACAACACTGTTTTTTTTTTTTTTTTTCTTTTTCTTTCTTTTTTCTTTTTTCTTTTTCATCACCCACACAAACTCTCACTGTCTGTGTCCAAACTGAGAGAGAAAACACATTCCCAATAATTCTGGCATTTGGCACTGTTTTTTTTTTTTTTAATTTTATTTTTTTAAGCGAGAGCTCAGTGATATTATTGAGCTTTAAAATGGGGAGAAAAAAATAATAAGTGTCTGAGCTGAACATCTTCTTTTCTACCTGAACATACTAACGCATTGCACTAATTCAGTAAATGCACATGAAACTACTAATTTATGAGGATCAATAATTAAATAACAAAAAAATGATAACTTCATGAATAAAAGAATATGCAAAGTTTCAACGTTTTTGTTCTCACCTGCTTGATATGCGAGTGTGAAATTGAAAGTTCACTTAGCATGCATCTGCACAATTGAATATTCATGAGTTCTGGACTTCCAGCTAAGTATAATCACACAAATGTATAATAAGGTGACATGAGAGAATTTCCATGGGGGCACGCTGGAGCCTGTGAGGCTTTTTTTTTTTTTTTTTTCGTTGTTGTTTTTTTTGTATCGTCTCCATCTGCCTGTGTGGGCTGAGGAGCGGTCGCTCTGCTTCTTGTTAGGTGCGTGAAAAGGGTGAGAAAATAACAGTAATCTAATCCTGTGCTACGCCTGGCGTGTTAGAACAATAAGCCGATCGGCTCGGCAAAGAAAACACCATGACAGCATAATGGCTCCTATTCACATCATTTCACACACAACCGATTCTATCAGCGGTGCTGTTTGCTGCCTGATCAGCTGCACGTTTCGTGTTGGGCTCCTCCAAACGTAAATTATGTAGAACCTTGTAGAACCAGGTCACACACAGAAACATTAGTCCTAATTAGTGATTGATTTACTGATGTACCTTTCTTACTCTTTTCTCTTCTTCTACTACACACTTCACTCGGATTCCTCTGTGTGACATTTTTACAACATTTCGATAGTGAAATATTTGTACGAAGAACATTTCTGACTCTCTGCTCTTCCTACATGTATCTCATACTCATTTCTATTTAGTTAATGGAAACTCATTCTGGTAGCACTTGTATCTTTCATATGGAGGAAATATTGTTTGAGGAGACGCAGATAGTGAAGATTGTCTGTTCTGCAAAGAGAACTGGAGGTATAGTTAAAAGAAAGGTAGCTGTTTTTATACTGTGTGCCTCCAGGAGTCATTTTGTGTTTGTTTTTAGCTGTTCCTAATGACCATTTGGCTGTGACATGCTGAACAATTTCTTATAGAACCTCATTACTGTGTTTATATTTCGCCTTCTTACTCTGACACGACCAGATGGTTGATGAATTGGATTCAGGGATCTGCTGCGTGTGACAGCAGATAAATTTGATTTCCTTTCGGGCTCTCATTGGCTGTTTCTCATCGCTGTACTTGCAACTAGTTGCAGACAGGTTCATACTACATGTTTCATCACCAAGAAAATCAAACACTTGAAAATATCAGAGCGTCTGAGATTGCTCTGAGATATGTTCGTGAGTGCTGACGTTGACAACCCCTCCCTCTCGCCAGCCTCCTTTCTCTTGTCACACACTGCGCACACCACCTAAAGTACGTTTTCAAGAACATTTTCAAAAATGCCTATATAATTCTGGCCATTTGATCATTCGAAATTAAATCCATTTGATGACAAATGAATGAATGTAATATGCAAATTAGTACATGTTTAATGGTGGATTGCCTTATTTACATTTTAAATATATTTTTTGCACTGCAATACATTTCCAACAGGTTAAGTTCTTTTTCTGAAATGAGTAACGAAAGAAATAAGCCCATTAGGATGTGTTACCTGGCCTTGACCTTGGATTAAATGGATAAATGCAAATGGAAATGCAAATGATCCTCCGGCACTTTGTAAATAAGTGAGACCTTTAGCCCTGTTCAGTAGCACTGAGGAAGAATTTTACGCGACTGTTTGTGGAAGACAGAGAAGTGAGCACTCTGTCAGCTCTACAGGGAACTGGAGAGCGACAGGGCTAACTAGAGCCGGGACCACCATCTCCCAGCAGGACCAAGACTGCATCGTTATAGCAGCGCTAGTGCTGGGGCTTCTTCACCGCCAGCCACCTGAACAAAACTAGCAAAATAACTCCACTAAGAAAGCAGCATGGTCGTGTTTCCTGTTAGAAATCTAGAAAAGGCTTGACAGCAATCCAATCATCCACACGGGTTACTTCTTCAGAGTCCGTTTCTGGGATCATTTATGGTATGAATTGTGCATTTGTCACAATCTCATCAAATCCATTTTTTTTCTTACTTTTAGTTACTGGCGTGACAACAGTATGAATATAATCTATAAGAGGGTTCACATGCTACTGGCAGCCAGGAAGCCCTTCCAGTGGAACAAAATAAATGATAGCACAGGTTAATCTTATGAAGATAATCCAACAATTTAAATATCAGGCACATTAAGAAAACCTGAACTACTTATTGACTGTTGCGTGCATGATTATTCCCTTTTAAACCTTTCCTAGTTTAATTAAAATCACAATAAGCTTCAAGTTGACATTATTTACTCTTATTATGGATTTTTGGGTTATTGAGCTTTAAATGGCCAGCCGATTAGGATTAGGAATATAATAACTAACTGTAATGACATGTTTTGCACACCCCACTTTGAAAATCATCTGTTTTTTTTAATATTCTCCTGGGTACATTACCTTCTAACATTCTTACATAGTATCAGAAATGTCGAGACCTCAGCCTACTAGGCGACATCTGCGAGGGTCACAGGAAGACGAAACCACCTTCGCAAGTTTACAAGCTTATGATAATTTCCATGACTACAGGGAGAAAATTGCCCACTGCATAAACTGCTTATTTGGTTCCATATTTACCAAGAGAAAGGAAAGAGAATTAAGACATAGGTGGTAATGAACATTCATTCAAATTAAATCAAGTGTTAAGTTACAAAGAGCAACACTCAAGATTCTGAAGCCAGAAAAGTGTACAAAAGATATCAGCTGCTCCGAGGCTTCAGGAGCGTTGATTTAGACCTGTGATCCTGTCCTGAGCTACTAGTCAGTCTAAAATGATAATATAGTCCATTCATTAAATACTATATGTTAAAAATAAGCAGGAAAGAAAATGCATTAAAATGCCAAATAAGGAAAGATGAAGAAAACAACCTCTTCTTGTTTTAGAGTTCTTGAGCTGATTTAAGGATTGTGGATTTATGACCAGAGCCAGTTTACAACCCAACAAACAGTGCAGTCTCCATCCATCAAGCATGTACAGTTGAGGAGTCAGACATGAGGAAAACATATAAACAAGACAGGAATGGAAACAGAGGCAAAACTGAATTCTAATAGCTTAATATTTTTCCTACTGATATTAGCAGCATGTTTAAAGCATTACAAGCTCTTATATCCTGTATGACATGGTGTAAATATCAGCACCACTGCTAGGCTGCTTAACTCGATTTCATATATCAAGCCAAGCCGTGAATACACGGCATGGATCGAGGCAGTGACGCTCCAAGAGGCGACGACAATTACTTTCCATGACGCCTCAACACGGGGCCATATTTACACACAGGTTCCCTGATATATGGATCTGTTGGCCCACCGGGGCAGCGCACACGCATTACAACCAGCCATACAGAGAAAACATTGGCCTTATACATCTGCCGAGTGCATCCATCACCTTGAAGGCTCAATTTGAGCAAGACAGGCCTTGGCGTAGGGCTAACATGGTCCCCGAGGAGCTGCGGCGTCAATACTGTTAGAAACAAAGCTCTGTTCCTTACAGATGAGTGTTAAAACCATGAGAATAGACAGACATGCTTGTTGATTCACACTGTCTTGGTGAAAGGATGGGATGAGGATGGAGATTTCCAGCTGTTCAGGCCCACACAAGATCCGCAAAGTCACACTTCACACAGAGTTCAGCCGGCAGCTGATAAACACGACTGCTGGAGAGCTGGATCCTGACTGAGCCTGGCAAGATTACAGCTCCCTCTTACTCATCCACATCCACCGAGAGAACTGGACTGAAAATACTGTACATTTCTCCTGCTTTAAAATGTTCTTTTAAAATGTGTCATTTTGGGCACAGGTGAAGCTTTTATTTGGAGGTATAATGATTTGCATGGATGAACAGCATCAAACAGAAAGACTGGTTTATCTCCTCTTATACCACAGCGCCGTTGAATCCTCGATGCAGATTGGTCAGTTTCAGCTTCAGGACAAATTTATATTAATGCACTCGTTCTAATACGTTATGGTTTCTATACGAACAGCTAGTTCAGAGGGAGATGTATGGTGGATGCTCCTCACAAACAGATACAAAAATTTGTCTAATTGTTCATATGGTGACATTTTGTGTGAAGAGATGTTTATTAACATTTTTTGGAGGAAATCTCCAGCGTAACAGTCAGATGTAAAGCAGTTACATCGGGGAAAAAAGTTTGTCAGAAATGTTTTCCGACGAAGAAAAATTCCTCAGGAAGTTTCTTAGTAATATGACGAGCAGCGTTTTTTGTTTTACTTGCCCGTTGTTGATTATTTTCCTACAAGAGGATGCCCCTTACCTAACATACTTTTACCTAGCATTAATTTTTAACACTAACAAAACTTTAGCTAGCTAGCTAACTTTGCTAATCATTTATGTCAACAGTGTATATATAACAAGTAATATAACTAACTATGTGTAGCTTGCTATAATTCCAAACTAGTGGTATCTGCATCATCAACAAGTATTTTTTTTTTCAAACATTAAGTCTGACCTCATTTTTGTAAGCTATGTTTGCAATTTTAATCTATTTAAATATTTTGCGACCTAATATTTTTCTTATGAATTTTCTAATATGGTACAAAATTCTAAATATTGAGTTTATAAATATTGTATTATACATTTATTCTTTAAAGAGCCTTTCTCAAAGGTCCAACAGCAGTGCCTTAGGCATCCCTGAGATTTGAACTCTCAACCTTACTAGCATAGAACCTAACAGTGGTTGTTTAATACTATGCTGGATATGCAAATGGCTATATTTTCACTTTTTCCACAAGAATGTGCTTTTGCTAGAACCGTTTCTAGGATCTCAGGGGAGTTTTGAACGATGGTGAGAAGGTAGCGAGCATTCAGCCTGGCACTGTAGTCACCATCTATATGCAGCCAAGAGCTATGTTATTACATTACAGCGTCTAAAAATATTACTGCAATGCACACATACACAAACAAACAAACACATACAGGTAGCCTTTTTAATCACTACAAGAGTCATGTAGACAAATAATACATACATATAGAATTGTATGCAAGATATATAATAGAGGATTTGCTTTCTCTGCTCTCCATGCACACTTCCATTCTCTATCATAGCCCTTAGCTCAGACAGAAACAGCTCTCTGCATTTATGCAATTCGTTGCAGATTGAAGGGGTCAAAAGTTGTGTGTGCTGAATGAGTCAATTTCCCATAAATCACATAATGGAGGCATATTGTGCAAATCAGACATGTTCTATTTGTTGAGCGCTCGCAGCTGCTAAATGTCAGGTTTAAAAAAGGAAAACGACGAAGCACAATCCGTTGGTACCTCAGGGTAGAAAGACACAACGATGAGGGGAAAATGGAGAGCTTTGTTTGGAAATGGGTAACTAAGATGGAAAAAGCCTACCAATTTTTGTATTTATCATCAAATCACCTTCAGGTCTCTAAAGCAGGTTAGAGGAAGGTGGAAATGTAAGAAGACTGCCAGGGGGAAAAGGGTTACTTTTGCTGATGGAGGCGTGCCAAATTTGACTGCCCTCGTGCTACGCTCCAAGACTGCGTGCAGGTGTAAGATTAATGTGTGTTAGCAGAAGGAGAAATCTGTGGCCACTCGCAGCATGGATTGCACACACTTTCCTTGCTTGCACGCCAGCACCATATTCATATCCTCCAGTCACATGAAAACCCAGGTTTAATGGAGACAAAGAGTTTGGGGATTCATTTTCTATAACAGAAACTCTGACAGTAGTTCCAGCTGCAGATCAAGTCACAGATTTATATTAATGTGCTGTTCTAATACATTATCATTTCTACAGTAACAATTTACACAGGGACAGCAGACGCTCCATATAATTGGATTAAAAAACCTGTCATTTTTGATATGGTACATTTTCTGAGAGGACACATTTATTTAATATTTTTGGTAAAAGTCTCTAGTGTCAGCGCTTTGTAACAGACAGAGGTAAAGCTGTAACTTTAAGTTTTCCAACAAAGGCTTTTTTTCAAATCACCAGCACACCAATATGAAATACTGAAATATGTAGTTTCCTGCATGATTCTTGCCAAATGTTAAGAGTCTGTGCTTTCTGTGACATTGAGGTTCAGGTTATTTTCAGTCCACTATTTTATAGGTGCCTCTACTTCATGTGTTGAAGTAGACAAGGGGCCTAAGGCAATCCTAGGCAAAGAAAACTACTGAAGGCAGAGCTGTAATCTATAAATAATATCTACATATACATACATGAAGCCTAAACTTCTTAAAAGACTGACTGTAGGCAGAAGAATACATGGAAAAGCAATCTGATTATTCATTAACATTTGTACTGTACATATGTGGTCCTGTACGTGACCCTGAAAAGCAATCTGCCATTAACGCAGACTGACAAATTAAACCTAACTGGGATTAGACGCTTGAACTTGACCTTTCCTGTGAGGCATCAAAATGCTTCTATTACCACAGTTTTACTGTTGACACTCCATTCTCCCTGTCCTCCACATCATTAGATAAGCAGGTTCTTCTCCTATTTCAGCTCATCATGGATGGCAGCTCATCACCTATAGCCAAATCTTCTTGCCCATACCATGTCATTTTCTCTGAGAACTCCCCAGTCAATCTGTTTAGAAAAGGCACAAACTCTTGGTGTAGCATTTGACGATTACTCTTTGGTGCTTGTCGGCAAGACTTACTCGGCCATGCAGGTTTCTCCTATATAACATCTGGATGATTAGCACTCAAGTGCTTGTTCAGTCCCTTGTCATTTTGAAACTTGACTCATTCTGGGTTGGTAGTCTTGCTCATGCCATTAGGATCTTTTAAATGATCCAGAATGCTGCAGCCTGCTAGCTTGTCCTCAATCTACCAAAGTTCACCACTGCAGTGTTCAAGTGACTAACTTCCTATAGTTCCCTGCATTCAATTCAGTACCCTGTGTGTTGCCTACAGAGACAAAAATGTGCCATTCCTCCAGGGGGATGGTATTGGTCAAATCATACCTTAATCCACAGGTATGGCTCAAGGTTTGAAGCCACTTTGGTCAATAGCTCATTACTTCTACCACCTGGTGCCCATGAACTTCCTCTTGCTGCCTACAAACAGCTGATGATTTGCATAAATAAACACTAATTGTCCACTGTTGAATGAGTGTTGACTTGTGGCTCATGTCAGAACATTTTGCTCAGTCTTTCTGACAACATGCATCTGGCATTTTGCCCTGTTTCACAAATACATCTTTATTTTTTGTTCTTTGTCTTATCTTCTCCTCCATCTTTGAAACATCAAAACGTCTGTAGTTTGAGGCTGTATCACTGAGGTGACTTGTAAAACCCATCACCAGTTCTAGGTGATCAGGGTGTACAGAGCTATACACCAACGCACTGGCTCCGTCTGCTTGATAGAAATTGTTGCTAGAGTGTCGTTCAATTAATAAAAGCCAGACAGCTAGGGTAATGCAAATGAGAGCCTGATAAATAGTCCCTAAAGATTGCGTTAACTGTTTGCAGAGTTAGCATTTTGAATGAATGACTGATCAAGACTTCTGCTTCTTGCTTAACTAGACCGTTATTTGGTACAAAGCCAGCCGAATGACATTCAACAGGCATTTGACAGCTACCAATACAAAATCTATATCACTTTAGTGTTGTGTGTAACTTGGCATGAACTGGCCACTGAGGGGGCACTATTTGTGAAGGGTGCTTGGACCCCGCACATGACTGGCTGTAGTTATATTATCAATAATATCCATATCCAGATTATGCCAGAGTATGACTTCATTCTGAAGTTAAAAAAAATTCAACAGATGAGTGTCACATTAAACTTATCTGACATTTATGGTCTGTCTAAAAGTTTTGTTAAACCTAATGTAGACTCTGTGCAGTCAAGCAATATAAAGATGGCTCATATCCATGTGCCGTTTCCAGTTTGTAATGAGTTCCATATGGTTTATAATTGTGCTAATGTATTTAGTAATTACATGAGCAGTTAATTTTTGCCCTTAATCAGGTTTAAGTGCCAATCTATACAACTGCATCTGAAGCTGTGTTGTCTGTAAGAGACACAAGCTGCAGGGTATAAAAAAAAAAAAAAAAAAATCGGAGCTATTGTGTCCAACATGGTAGTGGTTTTCAGATGCATACCTCACACACCATTGTGCTCTAGCTTACAAAAATCCATATATACTATAGTAATTGCTTGGTCATTACTATTTAGGCATAATTTTTTTTATTTCATGGCCTTACTAATATTTGAATATATATCGACTTGCTTGCATGCAATATAGCACGACCCACGCTACAAAGCGAAGCTCAAAATAGCATTTTTCTACCAGTCATTAATTCATTCATCTTCAGCAAGCACTGGTCAGGGTCATGATGGATTTGGAGCTTATACCAGGGATGAGGTGTGGACACACTGAATTGAATCTTCACTTCTAGGGGCAATTTATTGTAGCTTATTCACTTACTGGCGTGTTGTTGGAAGGCTGGAGGAAACTGGAGAACGCTGAGGACAGTAATCTTGATCTGAGGACCCTGGAGCTGTGTGGTGGGAATGCTACCCGCTGCCATCTAGTATCTAACTTTCGGAAAATCCTACATCCGACAGCTTTAAATTAACGTGTAACTGCATTACTACATGTTCACAGAAGATGTTAAACAGATACTTGTTCTTTTCAATAGTTAATTGATATGCATTTATATTTACAGTATTAAGCAGAAGTGCTTTCTAGTCTCCATGTCCTGGTGCTAGCTCAAATAGGTCAGCATCTAAAAGTAGCATCAAGCTAAAACCCTGTCAGACAGGAGTACAAGTCAAGTTTTTTTTTTTTTTTTTTTAATTTAATGTGATTATAAAGTGAAAGGTGATTAAATGAGAGCACAAACCACTCTGCTGCAGTGAGATATGTTTTTCCAGTGGACATTTTGTGGCCAATAATAATAAAAGAGTGCTCTTCTTCCACATTTCTCCCTGGCTGCCAGTCTGACAGTGAACACTCTGCACAAATAGAACTCAATCCCCTCAGGTTACTGCTGACCCGAGCAGAAAAAGTCACTTTAGAAGAACTGTATATAATCTATGACTGCAATACGGCCTTCAACTCCACCACTGTGCCACTTAGTCAATCCTTGTGTTCATGTGAAATTACACCTCAATTATGGCACATTTTTGATTACTTCTATTCTATTCACTTGACATTATTTGCTTCATGTATTATCCAGCACAGAGTGGAGCACATTTCTTCAATATTGAGCAATTTAAAAAATATATATTGTGTCTTTTTTTTTTTTTTTTTTTTTTTTTTTTATAATCGCTCACTTTGTTCCAACTCATGGATTTACTTTGGGACCAATTACCTGAATAATACTTTATAAGCTCTCCTTGGAATGGTGGATTAATGTGGATTAATTCTCAGAAATGGTGGCATAAAATCTCCAACAAGGACATTGTGATTACTAGCACTGGCAATACACAAAAGGCAATATGCAAGCACTAAAAATTACACCAGAAGAGTCTTTCTTTCCTTTTTTCCCACCCATGAAAAGATTGTAGATAGACTAATAGACATACTATATGACATATGTATAAGGAATGATTGATAATTGCATACATGTTTTGAACTCTCAGCTATTAGCTGACACCACTGGAAGCCCCACCCTCTTCCCCCTCAGCTCACATTAGTAAGTTTGCCTCATCTCGATTGAAAGGCTCAGTCTCTCTAAACACAGTATATAAAGTATTAACCTTTGTAGGATTCTGAATTTCTCTTGGGAGTACTATTTTGTACCATCAATTCCTGCAAACACACTGAATATACCACATCACTGTTGAATTTTGGATTATGATTGGTCAGAAGGTGTCGCTTGAAAAATGTTTTGAGTTCATTCATCTGAAATAAAAATCTATCAGCATATGTTTGACTTGGTTAACATTAGACAAGTATGTAGTTAACATCAGTTCATTATGAATGCACCAAAGAATTTTAACTCAAAAATGGTCAAAAACAGCACTTTAGGTTTTTGACTGAACGAATAAAAATCCTGAGAACTTTGACAAAAAACTTTTAAAAAGCCTACAATGAAGGATCAAATCTAACACTACAATTAATGCTAGTGATAATTAGACAGTGATTTAAAACTCAGTGTGTTTCCTTTGCTCTTCGTTCAAAAACGAGATGCCACTGAGAATGACAATAGATGAGATTTGTAAAAGAATTATATAAAAATATTACTGTTATGTTTTTATAGTTCATTGCATTGTTTTTCTGAAGTGTGCTGGTATACTACTGCTGATATATATTTTATATATATATATATATATATATATATATATATATATATATATATATATATATATATATATTCCACATGAATATCCTCCCAGTCTATCATGCATCAGTACAGTGCAGCAGCTCCCTCATAAACAAACCCGGCTGTTAAAAAGCCATCAGCATCTCCGTCCAATGATTTACCCATGCACGACTTTGCCAAGCTGTTCCATACCTGTTCTTCACCGCAAAGCACTTAATCACTTATCAAGTGGACCATAACGACAGGCATCATGGGGGGATTATACAAGGAGAATATCAGTGGGATATTTATTAGTGGGCTGGTAAGTGAATTTGTATTGACTAAGCCAGACAATGAGTGCATTAAAAAACCATTAGATACGCAGGGCAAAATCCATCTTCAAAATGGAGAGGCGAGTCTATCGAGTTGGGGGGAGACGAGCTAATTAGCCCTGAGGAATAGAGCCCCCTCCGAGGAGATAAGCAGGCCGACAGGTATTACATTAGAGGATTCTGGAAAAGGTTGATGGAGGCTGCTGGGATTTCATAGAGACACAATTTATTATAAAAAGTTTGAATATTGTACAGGATCAACTAATGCCTTAAGTATCCACTTCATTAATGCATGCCTGCAGCTCATCTGCACTACTTTGAACAGTAGCAAATCATTCAAGTTCACTCAATGGAAATGATTGTCACCCAAATGTCATCTGTATTTTCAACAGCACAATTTTGATCGGTCCCGGGGAAAAGAAGCGTTTAAAATCCAGGACTGCCAGAGAACCACAGCTGGGCTCTTCAGCAAGGCCCTTAAATTCTCTATTGCTTAGCTTGTCACTTTGTAGTGAGCGATTACTGTAGACCAGGAGTCACCTGGTAGATCGTGGACTGGATGAAAGGGGCGGGGCCTCCGTGTGGTAATAGTTAATATCGGAGAGCTAAAAACACCAGGGCAAATGATTCCAGATTTATGTCTTGTTTCATTCTGGCGTATTTTTGAGTCATAACACGTGCTGTAATAGTCCGATGTTACATTGTCGAAAACATGTGAAGGTCGATTGTTGTCGTGATTACAAAAAACACATTACAGGAATATTTCAATTGGTTATTTATAGGAGTGTTCTTATTAGAACATGTAATGCTTGTTGACTGTTTGGGTACAGGTCTAGGACTCTCAGTGATAGCCTACATTTAGTAATCAAGAACCTTCTCTTATGTTCCCACTTGAAAGCAATAGCAGGCTGGATGAAATGCCTAAAACAGGCACGGAGCTGTAAGAGATGATGAGGAGGAAACATTCATGCTGGAAAGCCACTGAGCCATGTGCTTTAGGGAGCTGAAAATTTCATCAGCTGAAAATTTCATCAGAACACAGCCGCCTTCTCTCATCTCTCATGCAGAGAAGGAGAATTAATGAGTAATTTCATGATTCCAGCCCTGGCAGTCAAACAAAGAAGAAACAAAGAGACAAAAAGTGAAATCAATATGGGCTGCAAGTTTCCACCCAGCACGGCATCAGAGTGTCTGCCAGAGCGTCAGCTTGGAAATCTGCAACAATTTAGACTTTCGCGTTCTCCTTTTCTATGTGCATATACAAAATGTATTTAAAAAAACGATTTCCTGAGTCTACAGTCAGGGACGATGTACGACTAGGTGCTTTCTCTCCTACAAAATCGTTATATATGCTCCCATCCACTCGGCATCAAAAGTCACACTGCCTCTTCCACCAGAGCACATCGCTCATTAGGGTGGAAACAGTATGTGCAAACAAAGCTGAGCTCAAAGCAGTACACAGAGTGCTCTCTGAATTGCAAATGAGAGCTGCTGCTTCACCTGCTCGCTGTAGGGGCTCGCAGAACCCCCAATCACGGCGCTTTGACAGGCAGCTGCAGCCTCCCATTAGGGAACCCAGTCAGGCCTCGTTTCATTCAGCAGTGACCCTGAATTAGCTCTTCCAACTGCCCCTATTGAGGACCAGCACACATGTAATTTGGACTTAGAGATGAATCACATCTCATGTGTTTCCAATCTGCATTCACTTCGCTAGTGAAAAAGCAGTACTTCATTTTCAACCTACGTGCATGACACAGAGCCAACAGCAGAAAGCAGTGAAGTGACAGGCGTGATTTTCTCAAACATAAGCAAGTTAGGTATGACATGAAAAATCAACTTCGCATGATTCCTCTGACTAATCCTATGGCGGACATGGCCCGGAGTTTCTTTAGTTTCCCGCTCTCAACTTTAGTTCTTTCCTGTAATTAGTTTTCATTTACTGTCTGATGCACAAAAATAGAAGAAAAACTTATTTACCACCCTGTCACATACAACCTCTTGTTAAATGTGTATAGAAACTATAATAAAAAAATATTGAAGTTTATTAAAATATTAGAAATATTAAACTTTAGTAGGAAGACCTGTACACCTGCTCATTCAGAACAATGCATAAAATCATGCAGATACACGTCAAGAGCTTCAGTTAATGTTCACATCACACTTTTTCCCCATTCTGTTGTTTGATCTCTGTGACTTTGACCATGGCATAGTTTTTGGTGCCAAATGGGCTGGTTTGCGTATTTCAGAAATTTTCACACACAACAGTCTCTAGAGTTTACATAGAATGGTGCGAAAAACAAAAAACATCCAGTGAGCGGCAGTTTTGCGGAGAGAAATGCTTTGTCGATGAGAGATGTCAGAGGAGAATGGCCAGATTGGTTTTTGCTGACAGGAAGGCTATGGTAACTCAAATAACCACTTTTTACAACTGTGGTAAGCTGAAAAGCATCTCAGAATGCACATCACATCAAAACTTTAGGTGGATGGACTATAACAGCAGAAGACCACATCAGGTTCCAAGAATTAGAAGCTACAGTGGGCATAAACTCACCAAAACTAACTGCAAGATTTTATACATTGCACTGCTGCTTCTACACGATAATCAGCCAATTGAATAATTGTATGACTGAGCTTATGTTCCTCATTAAGTGGCCATTGAGTGTATATGACTAAGTAAATGTGACATAAAGAATCACAAAGCAGACATTTTTGTAGTAGGTGCTTCCTTTTCCCAACAGGCAAGTATTTTTGGAGGCCATGTAATAAAAAAGGGAACAGGCTTTTAAGACAACCCGTAGAAGACAGGAAATAAGCTGCATGCCACTCGAGCCATGCAATCCATTAGGAGGGGAGGTTGAGGTCTTGTGTGGATTAAATGCCAGACATCTTTAAACCCTTTTTACTGATCCTCTTGGTAGAAATTGTGTAATCTCTTTGAAATGCAAACGTCAGTTCCATTATATTCTCTTTTAGATACACATTCCTAATTGCTTGCATCTATTTACTTTTAATAGCATGTTTTATTCAATAGGCATGTTTTTGAACTAAAGGGCACTAGTGTAGGTGGAATCTTGCTTTTCTTTTTTTTTTCTCCATTTATCTTTTTTTTTTTTTTCCCCTCTGGGGCTGCAACCCTCCAGAGAGCCTCCCATGGTTTATGGATATAAAGGTGGAAGGCTCAGTCTCTCTAAACACAGTATATAAAGTATTAACCTTTGTAGGATTCTGAATTTCTCTTGGGAGTACTATTTTGTACCATCAATTCCTGCAAACACACTGAATATACCACATCACTGTTGAATTTTGGATTATGATTGGTCAGAAGGTGTCGCTTCGTTTTCCATAACAACAGCTCTGACAGATTGCAAATCACAGGTTTATAATAACAGTGCCCTTGTTATCATTTCTACAGTAACAGCTCATTCACAGCAACACGCCACATAAACACATGAAAAACCACATTTAATCATAAATATGGTCAAATTTTCTGTGAGGAAATGTTTGGCATTTTGGAAGAAATCTCCAGTGTCTGCGCTTTAAAGTTTTCCAAGATGGGGGGTACAAAATAAACGCTTCTGAGGGAACGACCGTTTTTAGCTGGTTTTAATGCTTTAACACTGATTTAACTTCTTAAATGTAACTACAAAAAGTACAAGAATAATGTATTGTTCATTAATGAATTAAAATCTAAATGCTAATAATATAGCATCAGATTGCAGTGCATTCTGGGTAAGTTCTACTCCTGAAGCCTACAGCCATGTTCACTTCCTCCCTCAGGCTTCCAGTGGGTCATCTAAGAAAGTTCACAGCTAATAAAGTATTTAATTGGCCTTGAAGAAAGCAATGGGGATTTAACCAAGGGATAATGGCAAGGGGAAGTCGACAAGGGCGTGTTCAAAACACTGTGAAACACTGGGGGCCTTTCTTGCTTACTAATTTCTTTCACCCAAAAACAAAACTCTGGTTAGGCTCCACAAAAATGCTGAAAGAATTGCTTTCTTCTGTCATGCAGAAAAAGAAAATTAGTGATTTGACAACAAGACAATGTAAACAATCACAAATATTTATTTACAATAAAACTAATCCAAATATCATTTGACGTTATGTAGGTGAGCCTTCTCAAAGACACATTAAATATATTCTGTATCCCTTCTCGTTTCTTGCATAAGCCACTACAGGAGCGGGCACAAAGTGTCAGTTTACGCATTTTCGCAATAAAATGTACTGATGCATAGAAAACATGGACGAGGGAAACGAAGCAAAGCCGCGCTAACAGCTTGTCCACTCAACACATTATATTCTTCCCCATTTCACGCTTGAGCACACAAAATTACCGGTAATTTGTGCACATAACCACAGTGTGTCTTCATATATACGCTTCTGAGAGTTTTCCAACACCAGTCTGTAATTAATATTTGGCAGATTTACAACATGAATAAGAACAAATCCTTATTGCAACAGTTCAATGATATTAAGTAGGGCCAAAAGATAGATTAATTCCATGTAAAACTATATTTTTCGACAAATTTCCGAATATTTTGCTTCGGAAGATCTTCGTGTCAAGTGCATACTTGGGTATTACCTAATCCCACACTTAACAGTCACTAGTCAGCATATAATCCTTAAGCATCATAATAATCCCTGGCAAAAATAAAAGAAAAAAGATTAAAAGAAATATTTACCAAGATGAGAGAGATACACAACTAAATAAGATCTCAGAGCAAGACTTGATAAGTGAAAAAAGATTAAAGGCAAAATTCACAACCTCCATACAGCAGCAGCTGGCTGATCAGAAGCAAATTTCTTAAAAAAAAAAAAAAAAAAAAAAGCTAAAGATTTCTTTCCTCACAATAATAATATAGAGCATTTTTCCCTCGGAGGCTGATGATGGCAAGCGTTTCCTATAGAGAACACTGTATTGCTAAAGCTGAGAGAGAAAGGTGAGGAGCTAAAATAAAAATCAATCATCGTATGGATGATTATGATAATCTCTTTACTTCTTCATAATTTAATAATAATTTATCTTTCTGAGCTTTAGTTTTATGGTAGCTAGTTGAACAACCATGATTGATGGAAAGGTCAGGGTGATGGATGTGATGTAGGATTTAGGGTGAAGAGAAGTTCATAGTGGAAAGAGGACACTTGCAGACTTCACTCTTCCTTCTAAGTTTTTAGATCCTTAATTTAGAACTCCTATAAAATTAAATAACAGTAATAACGTACTCTACAGTTCTCTTTTGGCTACGTGTGGAATAGATGCATATAAACATCTAGGTCATGGAGTGAGAGTCCAAAGGGGTGAAGATTTTCCCCCAGGGGCATGATCCAGTGCATGTGTTGATATTTCAGATCTATGTCGTGGTCTCTGAAAGTCTGGTTTCGCCATCTCCATCGGCAAGGAGGGTCTGCTGGAGATCTTTCTCCTCCTCACCTACCTCCTCATCAGTCCGGCTCAGGTGTCTCCTAAAGGAAGAGGGGCTGGAGGAAGGAAAGAAACACAGAAAAGAGACTTTTAGCCAAGGCTCACTGCAAAATGAGCAGAGAAACATGACCTTTCAGCTCTTGGCTGGAGGTTAAGCGCCCACCCACAGTTCTGTCTCACAGTCACGTTTGGAAATCAATACAAGCACTGAGTTTGTGCAGTGATTCCCTTCAAAGACAATCGAGAGATGTTTGTAGAACATTTGTTTGTACTATTACCACCACTGCACTCATATACTAATAAACTATTTTTTGTGGATTTTTTTTTTCTTTTCTTTTTTTTCTTCCTTTTTTTTGTTAACTCTTCCTGAAATCTAAATGGTTTTAAATCATATAGAAAATATCATCAAGGAAAAGACCATGTATGCTATGGAGGTCTTGGTAAATTAACTTCTCCAGAGCTGTGTTGTTTTGCTGCAGTTGAGTCATTTATCACACGGCCTTTCACTGGGAATTAGTATGTGCACTCGCACCCACAGAGCTCTCTAAATAAGCTGCTTTCTCAGGAAGAAGCGAATAATTAGACGATAACCCCAGGCTTCATGAGGGGACTGAAAAGAATCCATGAAGCAAACCATGCTCTTCAACTCGAAGCAAAAGGAACATAGGGCATTAATTTCAATTTCCTCTCAAAGTTAAACTTTAAACACTGTTAAGAGTTCATAGCACAAACTCAGCACGGAAACCGGTCTCAAGAGCTCTACAGGCATGCCATGTTATGATTAGTTGTTATAGCAGTGTGAAAACTATCCTATAGTCTGTCAGTATGCCTGCTGTTTTTGGCTAATGTGTTAGTTTAACACCATGCTGTTCTTCCAGTCACCTGCTGCACCTCCTGTTTTTAATCATTATCAGGCCTGTAAAGATACTTCATCACCAGGTTATCCATTTTCTTCTTCTTCTTCCTCTCTTCTTTCTTGCTCCGGGGTCTCTCTTCTGCAAGACCATCTAGCCCCGCTTCCTCGTCAGATCCTGGTGCACCTCGGCCCGGGCCCTTCTTTATGCTGTTGGAACTCCGATAGGACACAGCGGAACTGGAGCTGGAGGACGAGTCAGATGACTCGGATTCGGACGATTCTGATTCGCTTTCCTCCTTCTTTCCTTTCCTGGACCCCTTTTTCCCTTTCTTCTTGGAGCTTTTTCTGTGTTCGTCAGCTGACGAGCTCTCGGATTCCGAGTCTCGGTTCTTCTTCTTCTTGGTTTTGCGGCTGCTGCTTCTGCTGCGAGAGCTGAAACTGCTGGAAGAGCGGGTGTAGTCCAGCGCCGAGCCAGATGCCGAACGCTGAAGTCTAGATGTGCTTCGGTGCAGATCAATATCATCATCGTCGTCATACTGCAGAGAGCTCTTCACACTGCGTATGCTCTTCCTGTCATCCTCCTCTTCTCCTTCTCCTCCCTTCTCTTCATCAGAGTCATCCAGACTGCGGCGCTTGAACTTGATGGGCTTAAAGCTGAGAACTTCATTAATGGCTTTTTCCAGATCGGGGTCCAGGTAGTTGCGGTGACTGACTGGTTTGACCTCTGTGTCATCGAGTGCTTCACCCCCAGCGGAGCGGCTGTGGGCGGGGCTGGAAAGGCTTCGGCCTAGAGAGCGAGGACTAAAGGATGAGATTCCACCTTCACTAAAGGCCACGCTCACAGCATCATCATTGTCTGCCAGGTTAACACCGAATTCGCTAAGCCGGCTGCTGCGCGCCAACGAGGTACGGGAGCTGAGGCTGATGCTCCCGGGGCTTCGACCTCCTGAGCGGCGGGTTAAGCCGGGACTCACTGCAGACCCACAGTCGCTTCGGCTATCATCCATCCATGATGTGCTTCGGCGCACACTGTAGCCACTTATTGTGGAGCTAGCATCATTGTCCTGGTCCAGTCCACGGCGCAAGGAAGTTCTGCTAGGCGCCACGGAAGACACGACAGACTCCTTGTCAAACTCTTGGCTACTCTTGGTCCAACGCCGTTCCAGACCTTTTCTGGCTCTGCTGGTGGCTTCAGAGTAAGCTTGAGAGATGACAGAGCCCCGGTCATCAAGGTCATCTCCGGCTTTCTCATTGGACTTGTTCTTTGCTTTGCGGAGTGACAAACGGTCCGGGGTGTCTGGTTGCTCTTTTAGGGTATTGAAAAGGGAGCTCTCGTCCCCAGTTCCTCCAATGGAGTCCTTCAGGTTAGAACGCTTCCTGTAGCTAAGCGAGCTCATCACAGACACCGATCTACTCAGCTCGGTGTCTTTGCCATCTTTATACCCTTCTTTCACATCTTGACCTTCTTTACCTTCCTTCCCTTCTTTTATGTCTTTTACATCAGCATTGGCTGCATTAGGATATTTGAGGCTTTGATGAAGGAACAGATGCAGACAGGTTAGAGGAGGAGAGAAAGATAGAAATCAACACAATAGTGAGTCAGTTTGAAATTGGAAAAATGTACATGAAAACTGTAAATGTCACAAAAATCCTGTAAACATCTAGCCACTGGTGTACCCCATTAAAACAAGCCCTTCACTGCAATACGCCTTTAGGGAAGCAATAATCATCTGAAACAGCCCCATACCCCTCTGTAGAGCTGAAGGTAGCACAAGCTCCAGCCTTCACCTCAAGCACCTCAATGACCCCATCATTTTAGGCTTAGGAAGAAGGTGATCCATACTGACCTGGGGGCCTTCAAGTTGCCATCATCTGATAGGGTCTTGGTGGAGCCCTTATTTTTTGAGATCCAGGACTTCACCCCGTCCACACGGTCCTCCACCTCAGAGTCGACATCAGAGTCCTCTCCACTGTGAAAAATGGCAAGTTTCAATGAGTGGCAGTAACAAGAAAATCAGTTTGTTATTAACTGGCAAAGACAGGTGGCAATGATGAAAACGGTGTCAGAAAGCTTGGTTCCATAGGAACATAGATATACTTCAAACCATGCAAACATTACTAACGTGTGGATTAGTGAGTCGGCAAACACGTGGACCTTGAACATCAATTCATTCATTCTCGACTGATATGAAATCAAACTTGGAATGAGGGGTTGATTGAGAGTCAAACAATAATAAAGACCGTAATTATAGCAAAATGTTTTAACTGCCAGTACTGCTTTTTGAGCAAACCTCTTCACTGTGGGAGAACGAGAGAGTATGACAATGGCGGAGCGGGACTTTAACTGCATTAACAACTTCCTCTGTTAGATCGGCCGAATAATTGAAAACATTTGCATAATAAAGTCTGAATATTTTAAAATATCTAAAGCAAATGGTCCTGCCCATAAATATGAATGTACCTGCATGTTTCCCTCACGGCTCTTAAGATGTAGAATGATGTAGTTAGGATGGGAATCAGGTTCAGCCTCTGAACAGAATGCAAATTACCTCTTGAAGGCACAATTAACTATGTTAATGGTTATGTTAATGCTTGTCTGTTTCCCTGCCTGTCTATTTCTAATGATTGTTACCGAAGCCTGGGTACCAAAGCTATGCACCTCAGCCCAGCCGATAACTGGCAGAAAACGCATTACAAAAAGAGTGAAGGAAACATGTCGGGCAACTCATCTCAATCCATTCTCTTTTCTGCACCATTGACATATTGACTGGCATTAAAAGCCCACTGCCAAAGGTAAGCAGGAAGACGACACAAGGATTTCAGTGTATTATAAATTAGGGATGCAATCATGATATTTTATTTTTTTTTTTCCAGACCAAGTACACGTACATGATTTTTTTGGTACTCGTCAATACCCATACTGAAATGAGTAACCTACTTAGTATTAATCAATCAGGGACTTTACAGAACGTTTTTATTTAACTCTGTTTCTGTTTCCCCAGTTTACATAGCGGCACACGTGCTACTAACCTCATCCTTTATAACGTTAATTTTAACTGAAGTGCTTTAGCTAGCTACTTTGGATCGAGTAGGGTTGCAGTAGAGAGCGGGTGTTGTATCGCTTCAGAAAAATGCTTCTGTACAGCTGTAAGTACGCATTTGCTTTCCTTGCATCAGAATCCCTCGTTGTCAGTGACCGACAGTGGCTTATCATTAGAGCTAGGTAGCTACCTTTTATGTCTATAGGATATTTCTGAAGTGAGTGGTGATGTTTGGAATGGTACAATACCTGTAATACTGCTATAATTACCAGTTTTCCAAAGCATATTGAGAATATTACAGGGTAATAAAAGTCACCCATCTTACTCTCAGGAAGGTAGAAGGGTGAAACGCTGTCATGTCCCTTGTGATTCCTGATTTTTTTGGTGCCTAAAGTAGGATTTGACACCAAGCTACTGTGTCTCTACACACTATTACGTCTCACTCTGGATGAACAAATCCAAATTCTGCAGGGGGAATTCTTTTTGCCCACCTGCCAACCTTTGTGCTCTGCTGCCGTATAGCCTCAATATGACAAAACGCTTTAGCAAAGATGTTATTTTATATCTCAGATTATATCCAGAGGGAGAAATGTTGCCTGGCGTGTAAACACCTGGCTGTGGGGTTGATTTTATATCCTCATACTCGCTCTAATTTAGCTGTCAGGATCGTTTCTTCCTTTTTCCTGTGGGTGTTTGTATGCATACTGAGCAGTTATAATGCGTCATATTGTGCTGCTCTGTTTGACAGCGTTGACTCCAGATCTCAAATATTTATATGACGAACAGTAAAGTGACCTAATAAAGCTCCTGTGCGACCGAGCCGTGTTGTTCTCTGGTCAGGATCGTGCTCAGGTGAGGAGATCTCCCTGTCTGTACACACTGTCAGTTACAATTTAGACAGTATGACATTTACTCAAGAAACACGCATCAAGTCTGAATGCACATGTGGGCAATTTGTTCTATGTACATAAGATCCCTGCACAAAATATCCGTCGTATGTGTCATTTCTTTCCTAGTACATGGTTACGCCTCTCCTCACATTATTAACAGCACCAGTCCTGTCAGGTAAGGATTGCACCAATGTCTTGAGACAGCGCCTGTCAATTTTAGCCTACTCTTACACTGACTGGGATGCAATTCAGCTAGAGCTTGTGGCCTATTTTGGGAACTTTTAAAAAAAATTATTTAACATCAGCTGGAACTACTGTTAGATCTGCTGTAACAGACAATTAAATAACACCTTGTATCTGCCTAATCAGATTCAACAATTCAGCAGTGCTGTGGTATAAGGTGGGAGAGACAGATTTTTTTTTGTCTGAGGAACTTATTATCCCTCTTGGAAAAAAAAGAAACAAATGGAAAAAACCCAAAGGCATATGGACA
Organism: Pangasianodon hypophthalmus; assembly: GCF_027358585.1. Classification (NCBI taxonomy): domain Eukaryota; kingdom Metazoa; phylum Chordata; class Actinopteri; order Siluriformes; family Pangasiidae; genus Pangasianodon; species Pangasianodon hypophthalmus. The sequence goes on along the minus strand of NC_069726.1, from coordinate 3,978,341 downwards.
TGACACTACCTAATGGAGTACTATTTATGTAATGGCCCTAAATTTGCATCCCCTGCCTTAGACCACTGGCGTGGAGCTGCTCGGGCTGTGAGCACAGAGCACAAACACACACAGAGCACAAACACACACAGTCACTTCACAGTCTGGACATTAATCAGTTGTGACAACATAGTCCTATTGGTTACATATCTCCGTTCCACCCAATTAGATTTATCATTAAAGCTCCTGTAGAAATTCCCCAAACCACTCGACAGTATTTGTACTGCTCAGTCATCCACAGCCCAACTCCCACACTGCATTATCCTCACACATGCACTACATTAATCAAACCTTGCCGCTTAAATACGCATTACAAACTCGTAAAAACATTTCTAGTTAATGATTCACAGTAAGCTCCACTCTAGGAAGAGACATTGTCTTTTTTTTTTTTCTTTTTTCAGTCTGTCATGAGAGCAAAGACTATGTTCATATTACAAGCTTCTTTGCAAAATTCTGATGTTTGGATCTGTCCACTCAGATTCGGTTCCTTCCAGTTTTGCATGAATTGATTCCCAAATATCCAGTAAATCCCCAAATTCCTCAAACTTTCACAGAATATAGTCAATGCTCTTGCGAATGCTCCGTTGTTGTTTTTTCCAGGATGACGACCCCATTGATATGTGCATGCACATCAAAGTTAAAGGGGAAAAGTCACATGAATTCTGATCTTTTATCGTTCTCATTCATGTTGCATGGCCACTTACTGGATATGTTTCCAATCTAGGACCATATACAAAAGTGCCTCAATCCTGAAAAAATCTGATCTGAGTCATATTAAGGCAGAAGATCAGAATTTATGTCACTTTGGTAATGTAAACTTAGCCAAACATCCCTCTTGCTTCTAGTACCCAATTTCCATTCAGGCGGAAGCTTCCTGGGGAGACAATCCTGAGCCCTTAAAATAAAGCCTGTCTCATCTGTAAGGCAGTAGGACAGCTAACTACTAAGGTCCATTATTCTGGACAAATTTTATTCCTTATATATGGCCTACCCCAACATAAAAATGTAGCATGTAGTGGTGTTAAGTTTCATTTTTAGAAATACTGATATACAATAGACAATAATTGGCACATTCCTCATGTCTCACACAGCGTGCCTACAAATGGTATTCAGAAGCTAGTTGATGCCTCTTGACATTTTGATTTGTCTAGAAATCAATTTCTCCATTATTGTTAATATTACAGCCATGGCATAAAGATAAAGTGATGTGCAGGAGAATTTGCAGGACACGGCTTGAGCTGACCCTCCACTGCAATCAGTTCATCCAGTTATTTTTATCAGTGCACTGATGTTCAGGAATCAAGAAGTTGTTAAATGCAATGAGGCATAAACACGCTGGCTGAATGATCACAAGGCAGACGTGGAGTGTTTGCAGATTAATGCTCATGAGTTAAAATGGCTGGATGCTGCTGCGAGCATGTGAAGTGAGTCTTGTAATAATGAAATCGTGTTTAGTTTCTATCAACATGCATACTTTTAATACATTTTTTTCCATGCTCATGATCTCATGTGCAGCATTGTTTGGATGGAGATCAAACAAATGACAGTGTTTCTGGTCCTCACTTTTTGTTCTTCCTTTTCTGATACTTTGTCACCATGTCTTGCAAACTGTCTCACAGACACACAGATGGAAAAGGAAAATTGATACACAACATAAATATATGAGCTTCAATTCATGGAAAAAAAAAGAGGTTCATCATAATTCATTGGTTTGTGGAAAAACAGAGGTAACCAACAGCAATGGAGAATTTAAACCATTGTGAGGGTCACAAAATAGCCCTATAGCAGGGGGTGGCGAACATGATTGGCATAATGAGCCAAAAAAAAAACTTTATCACTGCAAAGAGCCACACAACAGATGCGCAAACAACAGTATATCACAATAACGTATGCGCCTAATTACATAACACAATAGTTTTCATGGATTTAAATCAGCCTACCTCCTTTCACTTGACTCAGTGGGACACCTGACAGTCCTTGGTTTCCACAATGTTTTTTAGGTCTGGCTTGTATTCAGTTGTGGCTACTCGCAGTAACTCTTTCACATGTGTGTCAGTAAGAACAGAGCGATGTGTTGATTTCACTTGTTTTAGTGTCGAAAAAAGTGATTCACAGATGCTTGGTAAATTTTCAGAAAAGCTGAGTTTGCTTTTCTGACTGACATTTCAGTGTCTTTACCTTGTGCTTGCGAAGTTCACTGCCTTTGGGAAATTCCCGGGCTACGGTAGGATGGAGTGAGGTGAAATGGCGCTCAAGATTTGAAGCCTTAAAATGCGACAACGAAGTCTGGCATATCAAGCAGAATGGCTTTCCATTTCTTTCAACAAAAAATATAAATCCTCCCATTCAGATAAAAATGTTCTGTGCTCATCTTCGTATTTACGATTAGCTGTACGCTTCCCTGACTCTGCCATGACTGATTGATACTAACGAACTCCACGTCAATCGTGTTAGTCAATTGGCTAACGTATGTTAAATCGCCCGAGAGGTTGTGTAAAAAAATAAATAAATAATAATAATAATACATATTAAAAATCCACATTAGATTCGACAAATGCATTTAAATACATACCCCTTTATTGCAAAATTAAGTTTTGACGTTTTAAAAATAAATTGCGATTGTAAACACAGAATATGTGGATTGAAGAGCCGCACAAGAGCAGTGAAAGAGCCGCAAGCGGCTCGCGAGCCGCGGGTTCACCACCCCTGCCCTATAGCATACAGAGGACAAGTACATACTGTACATATGAGTGTGACTGTATGTGCACTTTCTCCATGTCTTAATATTTACCTGCAGAAAAGAAATTCAGTTAAACATATTGTATATGCTCTTATGCTGTACGTTGTTTACGTTAGACACACAGACTCTGCATAAAGCTCCTCTATCTTTAATTCGAATAGCGGGCTTCTCAGAAGGATGCTAAACAAGAGGAAGAAAAAACAACAATAAACACACAGATAGGAAGCGTGCTCCAGGGACGTCATTACACCAGGCTGATACCACAAGGCAGGAAACACCGAGCACATTTATAGACAAGAAGGAAAGGGGGGGAAAAAATCAGAGATTATACAGAAACGTGGCTAATTGTGATGTCATCTAAAAGTTTGTGTGTTTTCATTTTGGAGGTGATACAAACATCACATCAAAAGATAAAATGTCTAATACATTATTGTGAGAACTGTAGCAGGACTGATCCCAGCCTTGAGCGCACATACCTGTTGATGAGGTCATCGTTGTCGTCACTCTCCATCTCGTCCTCAATGGCGGCTTGCAGATCGCCGATCCTCTTAAAGGCCAGCTTGAGGTCCGCCTGCAGGCTCTGATTGGCTGCTTCCAGGCTCTCAATGTCCATTTCCTGACAGGAAGTTCTCTCATTAGTCACAATTTCGATATAGGAGTCAGCTGAATAGTGCTCAAGTCAAGCTCAATTTTATTGCGAGGCAGAGTGCTGTAATTTTTTTTAAGATGCTAATTAGTTCACTCACAACTCACATCATACTCTTGTCTCAGACACGCATTTTTTCCTACTCTGATGGTTGATGTGAACATTAGCTGAAGATTTTCACTTTGATATATAAAGAAGTGGGACCTGTTAAGGATTTCTCACCTGTCGAAGCCAGAATTTCTATCTAATTCAACAGAATTCCTGTTTTTATTTCTTACCAGTTCATGTTTTTTGCGGCTGGCCTCAGCCTCCTTCTTGGCCAGCTCAGTCATCTCCTCCTTGAGGTCGCGGGTCTGCCGCTGCATGCGCTTGTTCTGCTCTTTCTCACGGTTCTCGCCAGCTGAGCGCTGGTCCCTCTCCTCAGTCATCTTCTCGAGGTTCTCCTTCAGCCGCGTCACCAGGGCCTGCAGATAGTAGGTCGAGAAATACATATAAACCATGGATACAAGTGGTGGTATAGGGATAAAGTCTAATATTAGTTGTACAGTTTGTTATCTTGATAATGCTAAAAAGAAAAGAGGAATTACTTCCTAAATAGAGTTTTGCGTCACTCCATACAAGCATCAGACTGAGCAAAGGGACGTGGCCCAAAGTTTGAAGGCAGAATAGTATGTTGGAAGAGATTCATTTGATAATATGGTTCTAAAATGCAAGGTTGTAAGCTGACACCATTGGGATGTATAAATATTACATAAAACATTTCTTATTCTCACAAAATCTAAGGAAGCATCACGTCTCAAAAGACAGTAGAAGCTCAATGGGCGTGCTGTTGAATAAAAGGCTATGGCTCAAGTGTGCTCCTGTAAAAGGTGCCGATTTATTTCACTCAGCCGCTTGCTCAATGACTTTAGGATGGCCTACCAACCCTTCCACCCACACACATTCGCCATCCCTCGCTCTCTCACCTCCAGGCGTTTGATCTGGGTGCGCTCGTACTCCAGCTTGGTCTCCAGCTCACGAATCTTGGCTTCCTGCCTGCTGACCAGAGACTTCTCCACCATTGACTGCTCCTGGAACTCCAGCTGGCTCTGCACAGACTGGAGCTGTGTGGAAACACCGTGTTCTTCATTTCAAGGGTCATCAGACACACACATTCACGTACTCCACAATATCTATGTTGCTTATCTCTGTATCGTGTATAGTTGTGATCTTTTCAGACCTTATCATATCTTAAGGGGATATCCCGCCGTGTTTTTTTTTTTTTTTTTTTTCTCCCCTAACTTTCCTTCATATCTTAACGGAAGTGTTTTTTAACCTTAGTGTTTTTCTGTACTGAAAAAACAACATTGTTGGGACTGTACTGGAAACTGTAGATTCTGCCATGATTTTGTCAATGACAATTTTTGTCATTGTGGCTAAATTGTGTATAAATCATTTGTCACGCAGTGTGATCGGGTAAAAATGCACGATATACCAGCCATGTGAAAAATTAAAGGTAAAAGAAAAAAAAAAAAAAGCCTCCATTATGATGTGAGGGGCATTTATTTATTTTTGCTGGCATGGTTTTGGGTCCCCATAGAGAGATGCGTCTCCGAAAATTTAATTTTAACTGATCACCTGTATCCTAGGATGAAACATTTCTATCCTGATGGGCGTAGTCTGTCATCCGCAGGGCATGTGGGCTCACTGAATGGTTTGATCAGAATGTAAATCATATGCTATGGCCTCCACACTTGCCAGATCTCAGCGCACTTGAACAGCTAAGAGAGATTTTGGGAGCGACTTTTTACAAAGACACTGTGTTGGTTTTTCCTTCAATCTCTCACTCAACGTGTGCTTAATCCTCTGCCTCTCGCTTTCTGAGAAGTTTCATCGCATATAATTGCACAAAGAGTCAGAGTGGAGCATCACCTGAACACGTTTTTAGATTCAGGTGATTAGTACAATCACTGACAGTTAACTTTCGATGAGCACCTCCATCATGAGGCACTAGTACAGCACGAGCACTTTTGTAACGCAATGCCCATCGTCGCATTGAGAGCAGTAGTCAACTGCCACTATTTCTCTCATCGTACAGTGTACAAGCTCAGCTTCGGGTGTCTATTATAAATGAGTAAAGTTGTTGTCTGTTCTTTTCCAAATACAGAAAAACATGATAATTCTTATTTGCGCCATAGATGCGCTAGTTAGATATTAGGTGGGTAATATGCAGAGATATCGCTGCTATAATGTTTGAGCAATGTTTGTATTCTACTAAAGAATTTTCGCTCAGCTTTGTAAATGCATTCCAAGCCAATGCTTATTTTCACCTGATACATTTTCCAGTGTTTTCTTTCAGATCAGCAAACTTTCTTGTGCCAAGAACGTTTGTCAAAAAATAATGACTGAAAAATGAAAGACAAATCAGTAATGAAGAACAAGTCTGCACTTTTTGACCTTTCTTATTTAATACAATCTATTCTTAAGCTCTTAACCCATACCGATTTTAACGTTCTTGGAGAGCCATTATCACATGTAAGCTCCGTCTGTGCTCCCAGTGCATGCGTTCTTTAATTAGGAGATTTGCATCAGAAAATGGCAGGTTTGTTGAGCTCCCAGTTTGGTGTCATTAAATGAAGCAAAGTCATCCAGAGAGCAGCTAATCACTGAACTAGATTTAGATAAAGATCTGAGAAGATCTAAGCTCTTTAGGCCTATCGTAATGCCTCTGCTGCTACTGAGACCCAGAGCATGGCTTTGTGCATGATGTTGCCGTTTGATCCACACAATCTGAATCGCTGCTGTGATTCGAGTGATTCAGCCATGTTGCACTACCTTATCTTGAATCTCCTGCTTCTCCTTTGCGGCCTCCTCCAGCTGAGCCTGCAGGTCGCTGATCTGAGCCAAGTCCCTCGCCGACTATCAATCAAAAACACACACCGTCATTTTATTTGGCGAAAGCATCCTAAGAGATCTAACATGAGGAAAGCGAGAAAGCAGACTGTGAGGAACCTGGGCCACAGCTGCCTTGTGCTTCTTCATCAGCTCATTCATGTCCTCCTGGTCCTCCTCCAGACGCGACTGCAGGTCGTTCTTTTCTCTCTGCAGTCTGCTGATCTGTTCCTCCAGCTGAGATGCACACAGAGAAAAAGAGAAAGAGACTTAAATCTCAATGATATCCATCTGCTCTTGAGTACAATATCTTTAAAATGATTTGTAAAGCTGGAATTTATATACAATGTCTTTCTAGACTTGTATAAAAGGAGTCTGTGTTTTGTCCCTCTGGAGGAACCCTTAAAGCTACTTCATCTCATAACCAAAACACTAAAAATGACGGTTCATTTCACGTTCCCCCCAAATACACACACTCGCAACACAAGCACACTTCAAATTAGATAGACCGTCCCAAAAGACCAAAAGGAAGGAGCCGTAATTAAGTACACCAATTAGCAGCTGTAAGCAGACCGGCACATCCTCCCGCAGGAACACAACTGTCATTTAAGTGCCATTATTACAGGCACTACTCCAAAGCCACAGCGGAAAATGAAAGTCAGAAATGCTGTAACATCAAAATTAATGTAATAATAATTAGCACATAATAATGGACATATAGTATAACAAACCTGCATTTGTATCTTTATAAGTATCTTTCATTTATAAATTTGAATGTAGTGTACCTTTTAAAATGAATTGTACCACAGCTCTGTTGAATTCTCAAGTCTGATTGGTCGGAAAGTGTTGAATAATTTTCTATAACAGCAGCTCAGACACTAGTTCCGGCGGAAAATTCAAATCACAGCTTTATAGTAATGTGTTCATTCTAATACGTAATGGCGTCTATCGTAACAAATCATTCACAATGACTTGTATGGCATACAAGTACAAATGTGTTTTGTGTGGGGAGACATTTTTGGAAGGAGTGTCCAGTGTCTGCGTGTTATAACAGTCAGAGGTAAAGCTGTACGTTTTCCACTACAGGAAAGTCTTCAGGAGAGTGGATACTGCATTTTGGGTCTTATTAACTTGAAAGTGAGGTAATGACTTTATAGCAACTACAGTGTAAGCGATAACATTTGCATGGAAGTTCCACATCATTAAATGTAACTGTAAATGGATAAAAAGTACAACATGATTCTTTAATAAAACAATTTAATCGTTGGCATATTGCTGTTGTGTAAGAGGACTATAACACTTCAGGACATGGTGTTCTAGGAAAATAATCAACTAATCAATGCTGATGAATATTTTCCTATAACTCTATGCCCCCAAGTGTGCTATTTTTTATTTAAGGTACATACTGGATTAAGTAAATTAACTACTGGTACACCCTTTCTTGGATTTTAGAGTAAAGTTTTAAAGGTACAGTACATGCACTTTCCCAAGTGAAAGGTACAAATTGTATACTCTTGACAGTAAGTTTACACTTACAGTTTAGTACCTTTTTTCCCTTAGTGTTGGTCACTTTTAATCAGCTGATTAACGTCTGCCGAGTAACCTGATAAATTGCATATTTAAATTATATTTATTTCATTTCCTTTATTCAGCAAAAAGCCGTACACTGACATGCACCCTCTCTAAAATGTCTGACACTTCAGCTATTAAACTATATGAAAGAAAAAATTTGTACTTAATGTCACATATTTAAGTCACTTTGTTATTCCACTGGTCATAACTGTCAGACATCTCTGTATTTTTTCTGTTTAAAATGATATTGTGCTTTATAATCACATTTATATCATTAATAGCCGGTGTACATTCTGTGCATCAAATATGACAACTGTGTGTCGTAACATCTTTAACCTACTTCTTTTTATAGAAATCTGAGCGCAGGCTGGTAGTAAATGGGTCTAGCCATGTAACCCTTTATACCACTCGCAATAAATTGTTCATCTGACATTACGACAACCTATAATTTTCTCTATAGTTTGCTCTTTAAAGCTTTAGACATCCAAAATGGGATTAATTGGACTTTGATAACAGCTACTCATGCTTCTGTGGCGTTCTGATTGCACAATGGAAATCAATATACACCATATATAGCTTGAGCAAAGCACTGTGTGTGCTCTAACCTCCTTTCCTCTTACAATGTGCTGTATCTTTTTCCCCTGTGGCATAACCCATGTTGACTTCCTCTTAGGGGACTCCTCATTGCTGGGTTAAAGGTTGCTCCAGTGCTTAACTGGCTCAAGGATGTTTGTTGGTTGACTTTTTGGATGCCAGAAAAATCTAGTCAACATATCTACACATTTTATTTCATTGTACTTTTCTCTTCACAGTTTCGTATCATAGAAACCTTTACAATTTAAATGTTTCAGGACCTGTAATATGTAACAATTTATTTTATTAAGTGATTCCATAAGCTAACAGCATTTGTCCAGCTTGGCTCTCTATTTAAACAAAACTGACAGGATGACACATCTTCCTGCAGCAAACAGCAGAAATCAACATTATGCAAAAGAAACAGTGGAAATCTTGCATGCTTAGCCTGTAAGATACTGCCTCTCTTTTAATGACCATGTTTCTACCGTTTTGTAGTAAAAAACATGGCAGGACCAAACACAGTAATTAAACAGAGTAATTGCATGTTGTTGGCTCAGGAAAAGACGAGGAGATTACATGCTTTTACTTCAGATGTCTTTCGTATAACTGCTCACAATAACGCACAATAAGTAGCTCATCAGAATACACAGGCTGTACCTTTTAAAACAAAGTCCACGCCCAGCACACGAAAAATAATTTAAACCTTTAAATTACACAATACTTATAATCTCAGGTGAAGCAGCGGTGGCAGCCATCTATCAAGCACCCTTATGAGCACAAATATAACTCACCGACATCTTTGCCTTGGAGATGTCCTCCATCTGGATGTGCAGGTCCTCGATCTCCAGCTCCATGGACTTGCGAGCTTTCACAGCTGCGGCACAGGTGAACTCTGACTCCTCCAGCTGCCAGCACACACACACACACACAATTGAACATACCCAAGCATGAACCCAAACACCTACATCTTCACTTTGCCTTCCCCTTGTCGACCCTTCAATCGTAGACCAAATGCACCCTGAGCACTCTCGAGACCAATCAAATGTTATAAGGAGGAAAGTGAGACCTGGTTCTTGAGCTGTGAGATCTCTCTCTTGCTCGGCGCGTTGCTCTTCAGGTGATCGAGCATGAGCTGAGCATCAACCAACAAGGCCTTGGTGCGCTTCAGATCCTTCTTCAGACGCTTCTCCATCTCCACATCCCTTTGGCCCACCTGAGGAGACGAAGCATTTAATCAGATATGTTGTGGTTATTTACAGTCATGTTGTGGTTTAGGTGAAGCATGTTGTTTAGAGTCCTGCTGTGGCTGCATAAATTATGTTGGGATCAGTTAGAGTCATGGATTAGTTAGTTGTCTGGTTGTGATGTTAATGCTAGTTAGAGTGGTGCTGCAGTTTACAAGACCTTAATGTGGGTTTATTAGGGTCAGGATTTGTTTGGATAATGCTATGCTGTGATTGGTTATGAGTCATGCAGTGGGCTGTACCTGGTCCTGAGCGTTCAGCAGTTTGCTCTCCAGCTCTCTCCGCTCTCTCAGAACCTTCTGCTTATCATCATACTCCTCCTCCAACTGCATTTCCATCTGTTTCAGCTGTGACACACACACACACACACACACACACACACACACACACACACACACACACACACACAGCTCAACAGGAGACTTCCACAATAGCGTTTATACATTCAAACAGCCGCATGGATGAGAAGGCATCAAAAGTCAGCATCAAAGCATGAGGTTAGAGAGCTGAGTGTGTGATTCTTGTCTTACCTTCTTACTACATGACTGTCTGATCTCCTCTACCTCTTCATCTTTGCTCTCAAGCTCCTTTGAATGCATCTGCCTCAGCCTCTCCATCTCCATCTCCAGGCGCAGCTTAGCCTGACCACACACACACACACACACACACACACACTTGCTGTTTGATACTACGCTTTCTGACAGAATTTTTAATCGGGCAGTTCCTTGACTGTCTCAGAGTGGTCCTTATACATGGTTTCCTACCTGCTCCAGCATCTGGATGGTTCCAGCCTGTTCATCCAGCTCCTCCTCCTGATCTTTGACCTTTGCCTCAAGGTCGCGTAGCTGCTTTTTCAGCTTGGCCAGCGATGCCTCATCCTTTGACTCCTGAGAGGAGAGATCCTGTAGCTCTGCCTCCAGCTGCTCCAGCTTTACATTCAGCCCACACAGCTCCAGCTCCTTATCCTACACACACAACTCCAGCTCTTTATCCTACATGCACACACAGCCCCAAAGTCTCTATCCTCTTATCTTGTAGTTTTGTTGTGTGTTCACATTGCACTGAAACTTCACTTCATTTTTTAACATGATTTATATACTGGCACCTTTAAGGTAATTTCCTTCGCTGTGTCTTGACCCCGAAAGGAGCTATATGATGCAGACATGATGACACCACAGATTCACGTCTTAATGTAATTTAATCTATAGGCCTCTCTCTTTTTTTAATTAAGCATGAAGGTAATTAGTAGTCGACTAATCAAGAATTGATTTTCTGTCAGCACAACACATCCACCAGTGAATGGGTAGTGTTATGGGATGGTAGATACGGGTACTACACTGAGATCAAGTCTATGGAATGACTGCGATATACACACACACACACACTTTACCTGCAGCTGCTGCCTGATTGTAAACACTTCTCCAGTCAGGACATCCTTTTCTCTGCCCAGTTTCTCCCGCTGTGTCCTCTCTCTCTGCACCTCATCCTGAGCCTGGCTCTGCTCCAGATCAAACCTGTGAGACACACACACACGCAAAAAAAGCTCTGAATCTTTACCCCATTTTCAATAAGACTGAAGCCACACTGTGAAGCACCATCCTGATCCTGTGTCTGTGAAATCCTTATCATTAGAGGTGAGTATCATGTAATGAGATGCATATCATCTCATCAGAGACAACAGAGGCCACGCCTCCTTGACTCGGACTAACAGCCTCTGAGATATCTCAGAAATGTAATGTGACGACCTCCTTACAATAATTCATCCAGGAACTCTTCAGCATCAATACAGTAGCCATTTTCTCTTTCTCTATCCCCCTCTCTCTCCTTCTGAAGGATCACTCTGCATTCCTTTTCATGTCAACGCTCGTTATAAGTGCTCACATCTGGTGTTAACAGCAGGCTCTTCATTTGAAATTGCACCTTGATCATGAGCATGGTGCTCTGTTCAAGAGTCCAGTGAGCGTCAAGACGCTTAACTTTTTCTGAACAGTGAAGAGGTGCGCACGTGACCTCTGCCTCCACCTCTCCTTTCATCTCCCAAAGAGGTCTTGAGTGGCTCGCGAGGAGCTCCTCAGCTGAAACAAAGAAGCTGTTGTGTGTGGCCCTTGAAGGTGGATCATGTCAGATTTGAATCAAGTGAGGTCCAGGCTTGGTTTAATGTAATCATCTAAATTTATCCACGTTGAAAAGGAAACAGCCAGGAAGAGAATGAGAAGAGGCATGACATACATTGTCCTTAAGTCGGGAAGCCTTCACATTAAAGATGAAAATAACAGGATGATTGAGCTAAAAGGATTATTAGAATACATTGCTCTACGTAAACACTTTTGGCTAAATGCAGAAATCCAAAATTAAGTGTTTTTTTACATTCACTCAGGGCATGACAATATATCGGTGTGATGGTATACTGTGATGAGGTAAATCTATAATAGTGTTATTATATCCATTTATACCATGCTGCTGTTGAATACTCTATTCTGATTAGTCGAAGGTTCTTTTTAAATTTTCTATAACATTACTGATTGTAGCGCACCTGTAAATCACAGGAACCAGAAACTAGCTTGTCTTACATAGAAACAGTTAAAAAGCATGACGTACATTAAGAAATAAAAAAATTGCATTGGTGAACTGTTGTGGCGTAAGAGGAATAAAACACTTCGGGATGTACTGTTATAGGAAAATGATCAACCTCAGGATGGTAACGGTAACTCTGCTTTGTGACGGCCTGCATCACACCACCATGTCGTCAATTATTTTCCTATAAACGCAAGACTCCAAGTGTTTTATTCCATACATACTTCATGCCCCACGCATGAAATATGCTATGCATTTTTTTTTAAAGCAGAGATACTCAGAAGCTAGCCGTTTCAAAACAAAGTCTGCTTGTACTGACTGGATGTTGTCGTCTACATCATTTACACCAAATACTCTGATAAGTAACTTCAAAATTAATGAACTTTAAAGAAAAACGTACCATGCAAAAATCTTACAAACCAATAAGTTCTTTTAACCAAATAACTGAATACTTGTTAATTCTGATTCATCATTCCTCCTCATTTGAAGTTTTGATGTAACACAAAAACATGATCTTGGTCACTATGGTTTTCATACTGTGAATTTCTTATACCATCGCATTATACATTATACATTATACCAATATACATTATTTATACTGTATCTAGACACACATGCAAGTACTGTTGGGGTCATAATTTTAAATACGCCTTGCAGAATCTGCAAAATGTTAATAATTCTTAAAAAATAAGAGGGATCATAAAAATTGCATTTTGTTTATTTAGTAATGCCCTGAATAAGCTATTTCACATAGCAGACGTTTACACATGCTTAGTTCTTAATACTGTGTGCTGTTACCTGGATGATCAGTGACTGTTTTTTTAATGTTTTGTGATAGTTGTTCATGAGTCCCTTATTTGTCCGGAGCAGTTAAACTGCCCACTGTAAACTTTTGAACAGGATGATCAGTGTAAATTATTTTGTTTAAAGATCTTAGTTTTTTCATTTAGTACTGCCCTTCAGAAGCTACATAAGATATTTACATCTTTTCCAGAAGACAAAATAATAATTTGCACCGATCATCCTGTTCAAAAGTTTACAGCCCCGTATAGTGTGTTGCCTTTTTGAGCATCAGTGAATGTTTGCACCTTCTGTAATAGTTGTGTACAAGTCCCTCAGTTGCCCTGTGAAAAGATGGATCTCAACATTGTTGGAAAGGGGTCAAATATGCAAAAGATGGTGGAAAAGAAACTAATGTGCAGGAACTGGGGGATTTTTCTGAAGAACAGTGGGCAGTTTAACTGCTCAGGACAAACAAGGGACTCATGAACGACTATCACAAAACATTACAACAGTCACTGATCATCCAGGTAACAGCGCACAGTATTAAGAATCAAGTGTATGTAAACTTCTGAATTGGTTCATTTGTGTAAATTCAGTTATTATTGTGTCTTGTGGACTATATGTAAACATCTGCTATGTGAAATAGCTTATTCAGGGCAGTACTAAATAAAAAACAGAATGCAATTTTTCCCTCTTTTTTTTTTTTTTCCAATTATTAACATTTTTCAGATTCTGCAAGGTGTATAAGAGGTTGAACTCAGCATGTACTCACTTCCTCTGTTTCTTCTCCAGCTCGTGGTTGCGGCTCTGCTGGTTCTCCAGGTGCAGTTTGGTGTCCTGGAGCTCAGCCATTAATCTCTGGCATTTCTTCTTCGCCTGCTGTAGAGAGCGCTGGGTCTCCTCCTGATCAGCCTGCAGGTCAGCCAACTGCACCGAAAGAGAGAAGATGGAGGCATGGAGATGAAAAGAAGCAGCTGATTTGAAAAAAGAAAATTGTGCATCTCGTGCGTCATACCACTCGTACTGCTCAAACGTCTTGGAATTAATGTTCTTGTGAAAAACAAAATTTTCACATTTCTAACAAAATAGAAATACTCCTTTCAAAAAAAATTATTTTTAGATTAATTTCCTGAACCTGAGCTCTAGTTTAGTGTGAGTATTTTTAATTATACTGTCATACATTAAAAGTATACAAGTACATATTTTATATAATACTTTACCATGAGGGGGGAAAACCATCAGGATGAATGTGCATATGACTAGCATGTAAGAGCAAGAGAACTAAAATGACTAAGACCAACTCTGAAATTCAAATAAATAAAAACACAAAATAGCACCTAAAATGAACTAAAACTAGTGAATTTTAAGCAGAAAATATTAAAAATCTAAACTATAATAGCACAGGCATTTATAAAGTTATTCTAATATGATTAGTTTGTGCATTTTTAAATAATTTAGAAAATGTTTTTTAAAAAGAAAGCTGTGTTTAGAATGATGTACAATGTTCATTTGAAAATGATTTTTAAAAAAGCTGTAAAGTATTAAGATTGATGTTAGAATGCTATAAAAATGCTGTGTATTTGGAAATCTTGAAATTAAATCGATAATCAGAGTATACTATTTAGTAACTTATGGTCTTTCCTAAAGTATTCAGAAAAGTTAAATAAAACATATTTTAAAAAATACATTTTGGTCTCTTGTTTAAATTATTTACACATATGGAGTACAAGTTTGTAGTAAATAAAATGGTGACTATTAAGCAAATCACGAATTCAAACTGATTCCAAATGTTTGAACACATGGGCGGACATTTTACGATGTGTTAAAATGTGCTGTTAATGACGTTCACTATTTTTTGAGAAAATAAAAAGTAGCTTTGTGTGATAAATGTCTGTGATTGGTTGAATCCTAGGGTTTGTTGTAAAATAAAGCACACAGTAACATACCTTTCTCTCCAAATGCCTCTTGTTCTGCTGCTCTGCCTCCAGCTTGTCCTCAAACTCCTGCTGTAGTTTCTTCTTAGTGAAGTCTATTTCTCGGACAGCTCGGTCGTATTTCAGCTTCCATTCACCACCTGAAACACACAAGCAAATCATGGATAAGTCACAGACACAGTCATTCTGCACTTTATTTTACATTATGGTAAGTGCCTACTATTTAACAGGTGGGTGGTATTAATTGTACATAGCATATTGGTTTATACAGTGCATAGTAGTTTATGTGAGAACTACTAGGCTGATACAGCAGTATTTGTTGCTTACTTAGAATTTACTAGATAATAATGTCGTACTTGCAAGAAAAACGTGGTGCATACAGCATTTCGCTAGGTGGATTAGTAAATAATATGAAAATTAATTACCAGGTAAACGTCAGCCCTGAATGCTAAAAAGAAACTACAATATAAAATTTGGGTGAAGATTTTGCTGTACAGAAGTATTTTATTTTACCAGTTTCATCGTCGTCGTCTATCTCTCCGTTAAACTCCGTCGCTCTGAGGAGCCGCGCCTCCATCACCTCCACCTCCATGCTTCCCATCTGCTTTTTCATTTCCTCAAACTTTGTCTGGATTCGGAGCAAAAACATGCACATACGTTAGCGCATCATCGTGACTGAGCTATTGTCTTGCTCAATCCAAAGCGTTCACACCAGCTTGAACATAAAGTCAGTGTTTTTCAAACGAATTATTATCTACCACATTTGTAGTGTATGTGCGATTACCAAAATCAATCATTTTGTATTGAGAAAAAGAACAGAAAACTTGTTTAGTCCAAACCCACTTGTAATGGAAGCTTATTTGATGAGTTGATGAAAGTTTAAACAAACAGTTTTTCTGTCTTTTCTCAGTACAAGGAAATATTTTTTAAATTCTGCTTTTTTTTTGGTTTTACATCAGGAATAGACAGAACTTAGTAAAGCTAATAAGCACCAGGCCACCATGTAGCTCTGAGAATAGCGTATTGCTGAATTATTACCTGCAGGTCCTTCATGTCCTTCTCCAGACGCAGCCTTTCAGCCGTCTCCGTCTCCAACAGCTGGGACGCCGACTCGCTGGTGTTCCTCTCATCTGAGAGCTCCGTTGATAGCTCTGTGATCTAGAATCAATAACACACATCCTTTCACTATCCAATTCCGTAGGTCAGTCAAAGTGAAATAAGCAGAACTGCTACATTTGGATATGTTAAAGAAGGACCATAAGAGGTGTTCACAATACAGCACACAAAAAAAAAATAATAATAATAATTTCGTCATTAAATCAGCTATAAGTGATATCCAGATGGTGTGCTCAATTTCTTACTTTGCTCTCCAGCCGATCTGTGTTCAGCCTGAGCTCATTCCTCTCCTTCTCCACTTTCTCAAGCTTCGCTTTCAGTTGCTGGATCTCTTCCTGCAAGCACACAGTAACAACACTGCTAATCACACTACAAGTAAAAAATAGACCACAAAAGACCTTTGACCAGAGTTTCTTTTGTGCTGGAAGCAGAAAAATAAATATCTGCAGATAAGCCTGATTGATCAAAGCCACCTCGGTTTATCCTCCGCTCTCTCTCCCTGTTACACACGACATTACAGTGAACGATAACGGCAGTTCTGTTCAATCGTGCGGCCCTGCCTGAATTCAGACTCGGATGATGTGGCTCGGATTTACCGCATTTTAGACGAGATTTTACCTCTGGGGGAAAAGAGCCAGTAATAAAAACTTTGCCTCATGCCTAGGGTTTTGAGTGTAGATCTGAAACAGGATGTCAGAGGAGTGGAAATCAAAGAGCTGTCTCCTTCTTTTGGGCTGATCAGAGACAAAAGCTGTTAGACCGCATCAGCCTGAAATCAAACGCTGAGGGATTCACAACACGTGTGTGGGGGTGGCTCTGCATCTGTACAGCTATCACTAGAGCTGAAAGCTCAGTTTATACCTGAAAAGGAAGCTTTCAATCTGTGCTCTCAGGCCAGGAGACAAAACTGATGCTAACAGAGACAGACGAGCAAAAAAACTGGATAGGTAGATGGATAGGCAGGCAGGCAGGCAGGAAGACGGACGGACTCACATCTTTGCTACGGATCTGATCCTCGCTGAGCTGGACCTCGACAAGAGGACGCACGTTGGTGAAGAGCTTCCACCAGGGCCAGCCCTTCACACCCCGGTTCTTCTTGATGTTCTTTTGGATGCAGCGGATCGCCAGGTCCTGGACCTGTTCAGCAAAACATCAGAGAGAGAAAGAGAGAGAAGGAGACAGAGGGGGGGGAGAGAAAGAAAATAGAGTTTGTGGGTGGCTCTGCAGTCCATGGGTTGACCGAGATCTTTTTTGGTACTGCAGAGGAGGAGATCTTCAATTGCTGCAGAGGCACTGCAACATACTCTTATACAAGGAACTCATGGACAGCTACACTGTATATACACAACATAACAGAGCCACAGAATCCCAAATTACATGATATGATCCAAGAGTTGCTACAATGAGTTGTTTTGTACCTACTTGTCCTAATTGACTGCCAAATAAAACATCCTACGAGAGATTCTTAACAAACTATATGCTACTGTATGCAGACTTATGGAAAGATATGCTGACCGACCAATACAATATAATCACACAATCTTCAGTTAAAGATCTGGGCCTGAAGTTTTTATGGTTTTATTCACCCTATTTTCTTCCAATTTGGTCATTTTCCAATTCCCACCCCCTAGCTAGCTCTGCATCTTCTCATATTGCTGCTCATGCTACGTCAAAAGGCAGCTGAACTCTTAGAGGACAGCACCATCTACCCTCTTCCACATACATGACCTCACAGATGCCCACAATTGGTTAGCCACTCTTATTGACAGGGGAGAAAGTATTGCCATCCCTCCCACCCAAAGAACATGGGCAATTTTGCATTCTTCGACTCCAGACTACAAATAGCTGCGACGTCGCCGGAATTAAAACTTGCAATCTTTCCAATGATAGGACGAACGCTTTACTGACGTGCCAAAAAGCGTTCAAAACTCGAGAGCTCTGTGTATTGTAGCTAGTCAAATTTAAGGTCCTGAATGAACTGAAATTTTCAAAAACACGTATCAGGTGTGTCTAATAACAGCTTTTCTCTTTTCACAGAACTAATAATATATGTTAAACATTTGCACAGCAAATAATGTAGTCATAGATAGTCACATTGGTTACTGTTATAAAAATATGTCCCTTTGCAATGATGGACAGGATAGATTGGATCAGACACAATGTTCTTAGTAACACATGCAAAGTGGCCTACATTGTAAATATACAATACTACATCTTATAAAATAGGCAGAAGGTACTGGCAATTCAGAATATTAGTGCTCTAATTTTTTTCTGAGTGGCATCCTTTCTGACAAAAGACTATAAAAACCTGCATGGCAACCAAACAGCCACATAATAGACATAATAAGTGCGTGTCTGATGTCTGTGTGTGTTTGTTTGTGTGCATTTGCGTTTTATTTTATCAGCACTGTAACAACTGGCAGACAAAATCCATCAGCTTTTGAACACACAACCACGCGTGCACACACACACAAAGGCTGGGAGCTCTTTTGATTAATTAAATCAAGCATCCTGGCAGACTGCTAAGGATTTTGTGGTATTTACATGCAGCTTGTGCGTCTGTAGCGGGAACTGGTTTTGTGAAAACCAATTAAAGCAGCACACTGCTAAGCATCAAGTGTTTTTTTGCCCTGAAGGCCACCTGTTTGGCCAATTATAATTTGTCATGGTATGAAATGCTAGAAACACACACACACTTGGACAGTGAGGCTAAATGACCAGCATAGCATTTCTAACAAGCTTGATGCTGTGAAGTCTCGCAAATAATAAACAAAGCCAACAGAAGCCTAAGCAGATTGCAGGACAGGGCCATGGCGTCACTGTAATCAAAAGAAATCTGTGCTAAAGGGAAGCTCGAATCATACAAAAAGTGTCTTCCTTCAGACTGGAGAAAGGGAAAATTGTGTCAACTCTTCTCCCCAAACCTCTGATAAACTTTTGTGACTCCAAAGATAAACAGGTTGTTTGGGACTTAAAAACAGCAAATCCACTGCTTCTCCTCATAAGAGATGCTTCGAGACTCAACAACGCTAAACACTTCGAAGCCAATCCATCAGCAAGACGATCTTCCATAAATCCAACACTTACACGAACGTTATCACTAGCGCCGTTCAAAAGACTGGTACACAATCGCATCCATGCTTAATTGAAGATGGAGAATGTTAGAGATGGGCGTGCTGCAGCAGGATAATCAAATTGCATGGATTGAATGACAAAAGAGGAGCTGCACGAGAGTTTCAAAATGCCATGATCCCTGCAAGTGCCTTGCCTCTGGAGAAACACATAGCTCTGCTTCATGTCGACACACAGACCGAGAAATAATCAATAAACCTCGACTGCTTGTTCTCTCAGATCTAATGCCAGCTTTTACGTCCTGAATTTATTGACTGGTAACTGGTTTGATCCAACAGAAAGCGTATGAAAAAAAAATGCAACTTCGAAAGCTTCGAAAAATATATTATCTTCATCATGATTATATTAATTGCATTAGTATCATAGCTTTTTGTTTTAGATCATGTTGGAACGTCTTAAAATATATGTATATTTTAAATACTGTATATGTATATTTTAAGTACGGCCTTACAAAGACGTCACTAGCCATATTTGTTGCTAAAGTGCTTGTAAATTACTCCATAAATACCTTTTATTTGTTCACCAAATTACAATAATGTTAATTACCACAATAAGATGTTCACTGTTATATTAGCACTAAGTTAATGCTAGAGCGACACTGACAGTCCAAGTCTCATAGTCAAGAAAATATGGTACTGGGCAAAGCTCAGAGTGAAGATGGTGGACTTGTACATTTTACATGTATGCGTCATATTTATATAATGCACAGTCAAACAATACAATCAAACCTCTTTGAATCCAAAAGGCATCTTCGCAAATTTGGAAAGCATTAATGAATTAATAATACCAAACCTAATACTCAGCTCTTCCTAATGCATTTAATATGTACAGTTCATGATTCCTTCATAATACCACTATTATAACTTAGATCTTAAATGTATTAGTTAATTCTAACCAGCTCCAGTCATCTATACAGTAGTCTTAACTGACTTATAAACAACGTGCCATCGTCTCTTATTACAGCACACTCGAACTCGGACTGAAGACAGAAGCATCCATCACCATAATGGAAGTGGCTCCACTACACATCCTTATTCCAGCCGTTTCAAATTTGTAAACCCCCCCAGGCCAGGCCTACCTTTATGAAGAATGGCCTTGTTCTCTCCCTGAATCTCTATTCCAGCTTCATGTCCATTATTCACAAGCTACTTACACACTACCGCAAAGGTGAAAGGACACAAAACACATAATAGAAAAATCAATAGTGGGAAAATTACTTACAGAAGAAGAATAAAACTAACATACAAAGAAGTGAATCCACTAGTGAATTCTGGGCATGCTCGTCGGCTGCACAAAATGCGGTGAAACTGATAATGTGGTCTTGTGTAACTGGCGCTACACTGTGGTGTTGAATTTCAGACCTTGCTATGCTTTTCAACTGTAGCAGAACTTTAAACTAATGAAATCTGCCAATTTTATAGGATGAAATTTCAGAAGCGCATCACTGGGCTAGTCAAAAACAAAAGTCCAGATAAAAAAATTGTTTGTTTATGCAAGTTTATTTCATCTAACTATTTCTTTTGGATTTAAAAAAATATTTTTAATATAACTAGTGCAGGTAACTTTTGTGTAAAAAAATAATGAAAAAATAAAAACTTACATGTACATTTATCAATTTATCTGATGCTTTAATCCAATGGCTTTCTAGCATTCCTGGAATTTAAACTGATGACCTCCACATAATATTAACCCCTTAAACTCTCAGCAAGTCAAGACTTACATTCTTCAGTTTTATTACTACACATGGTTTCAGTTTGAAATTGTCACTGTATGATATTCTTGTCCAAAAATATTTGCTTGCAAAGTATCAGTGTATTAAAGACCAACACACAATCCGGTGGTGAAAACTAAAGAGAAAATTTGATACGAAGTCTTTTTTTTTTTTTTTTTTTTTACAAAAGTCACTTTGCACATCCTTGCTTATGTACATCCCCTAATTGTTCTATATACTGTACATAATATAAATCCCCTAATTGTTTTTCTTTTTTTTAGAAAGATATGTTTAAGAACTGTCACGTTGTACTCATCATGTTAAATGAGTTAAACATGTAAAGGCAATACACTGAGCGAAAAAAGAAAAGAAAAAAAAAAAAGGGATTGTTGTTTGCTTTTTAGTTGTGGTCAGCAATGTCACAATGTATAGTGTGTATGTAGCATGTTTACAACAGTTACAGATTAAACATAGCAAAAGGATTTTCAGAGTGGTTGTGTCCCCTATGTGGATAAAAAAATAGTCTATAGGACGGGCATTGCAAACTTTTTGGGAAGTCACAACCGGACACAAAGGGAATGACATACAATGGAGTAAAGACCTTCACAGGGGAAAAAAATAAAAATAGATGTAAATGTGTGACTTTAATGAATTGTCCAACCCGCCAATCAAGGCCTCCAGCAGACAGCCTCTGTTATTGTTTTGAAAAGTCAATGGTGAGTAAGCCATCTGATCATACATGATGACTAACCATGAAATCATGACAGCGTTCCTTAATAACTCCTAGCAGTTCTATGCCTTACGATGAATGATAAGGGTTCACTGCTGATTATTATATTCATTATGAACAGTCAGGCCAGGCAGCAGTACAGAAACATGCACAGGAAATCTGACAGGATTTGTACACAAGCGGTGATTGTTAAGACACCCAGGTGGCATTTTAAAGCTGTAGGTCAATAAAAGTCTGTAACAAACAGGCTGTCTGGTGCAGGTCTCTGCTGGCAGGTTGGAAAATCAGACCTTGATTGAAGTGCATGTGTCAGACTGTACATTCACAGCTAATCCAGATGGATGTTGGGCACACTGCGCCCAGAGAGCTGGTAAAGGGGATGATCTGAGTTAGAAATCTATTCATATAAAGTGCTCCGGCTCCCAGCTTTGCTCTGCTGCAACGTCAATACACCAGGTTATACCTATGTATCAGCTAGTTATGTAATAATCTAGATATTAAACTAGTAGCAGTCATCCGTTCTTTACTTTGCTTCTTTGTTTTAAAACATTTAAAGGTCATATGTAGAACCTAATAACTAAAGTTTTATTATTTCCTTGAGGATTGAAAGTACCTCTTTAGATAGCTAGGCTACCTATCCATCTGTTACCCATCCCTGTTTTATTCCTCTTGTACTACAACAACTTCCCAACAATTACAATTTTTTTTTTAGATATTGAAGAACGTCATACGTTTTATCCATTTATAGTTACGTTTAATATTCTAGGACGTCCGTGAAACCATTAGTTCTGTTATCGCTTATATTATAGCAGCTACAAACGCACATTCCCTCACTTCCTCTTGAAGTTACTAAGACAACAAAAAATGATGCTCGTTACTGGGAAACCACAAAGCCCTCCACACTGAAGACTCTGTCTCCTCACAGAAACCTTCACCATCTCAATGATTTAATGATATTAGAAATTATGAAGAGTGTATTAATATAGACCTTAGAGCTGGCGCTACTGTCGGAGCTGCTGTTATGGAAATATTAATCGGCACTTTCTGACTCAGAATCGTGAATTCAGCAGCACTAATCAGTAAACTACATTAATTTGTTTTACTTAGCCTTTGTTCTTAATATGGGTGAAACAAAAAAACAGACCTTTGGACTCTACTGTGTATAAAATCACTGTATGAGTGTGTCTCTTTTTTCGTGCTCTCACTGTAGTGCTTACCTTCCTCTTCTTGAAGGCCTGGCGAGACAGATAACCCCTGCAGGCAGCCTGGAATAAGGTGATGTTGCGTTTGGTCTGCTCATCTCTCTGCTCCTCTAGTTTAGCCAAAGTTCCCGCTCTGAAAAACACCTAATACAAACACACAGCGTGTATGACTACACCGTAAGCTCTACAATTTACCACATGAATTGCACTTTAACTGAAATGATGCAATCCTGTTGCAACACTGACTTATACATATTGTCAGATTCTATTATTCTTAACAGTGTTTAACGTTATATTCCTGCTCCGGTTGTGTAACTGCACTGTCTGTATACACTGTCTATTTAATGAAAATCTCTACCTGACTAAGCAAAAAAAGCACTTCATTGTACTGTACACTGACCCAGATATACGTTACTGTTCAAAAGTGTAGGACTAGCTGTCAAATTTTATTCAACATTCATATTTTATTCACTAAAGCTTACCACAGTGCAGATTTACATATTACACACCTTTTATATAACCATTCCCCTTTAACCTTCAGGTATTGCTTGGTTTTTCTAGATGTCTATTTAGTATTTTAAGTACATGGGGAAGAACACTCTAATTCATACAAAGAAATTACAATGAAATTATCCAAGTAACCTTTCCTCAAAGATTCACCTCAAAATGACTACTCTATTGAAATTTAAATTTAAGTACAATGACAAAGGTGAAAGTGAATTGAATAGTAAGGACTTCCATTGACTCCAATGGTAAATTGAAAGTAATTATGACCATAAATATTACTCTAAACCTAATCACATACTGAGATTGGTTTCTTAAAAAATATAAATTTCTGTTAAATATTAGACTAAGGATGGAAAAATGGTACCTTACAAGTCCAGACAATCACACTTGACACTCAATTACCATACATGAACAAAGAATCAAGTAAAATACTCCAACATTAACCTCCTATAGCATTTGCAATGATTGTCACAATCATTTACAGATGTCCATCAACCAAAATGCCATTTTCAACAACACGGCACATACAGTAGCATATACACAACTTTCTGTGCACTTTAAAGTGAATTATAAACATAGTGTTTATATAAGCACAGTGTTCAGAGTAATTCACCTCATCATTACAGTCTTCTGAAAAGTCTTAAGACAAGAGCCTCCATTAAAATAGAAAATGTGACACTTAATGGAAGTGCTTTTATCGCCTTTCAGAAGATTTTCAAAAGAATTTTTTTTTTCTAAATCATGAAAGTCATTAAAAAGTAAAATATAAAACATGGGTTGTTCTTAATAAACTAGAAAAAAAAAAAGTTTTAACTGGAAAAAAAGACAGCAGTATGATAAACCACTGCTCAATTCACTGTGTGGGTGTGGCCTAATATTCTAATAAGCTTGATTGACATGCAGAACTAAATACAACAGTGCAAGAGGGGAGAAATGGTATTTATACATGTTGTATAAAGTTACCCACTTACAACAGGTTACGCTTGCTATACTCGCTTTCGCTCGCTTGTTAACGAAATCAGATTTGCTCACTGAGTTTTAGGGGTTTTGAGGAAGTTTGATTCTGCTCGAAAGCGCTGTGTGAACATTAATGAAAATCTCTTAATCTATACCTGCCAGTGGTCCGGTTTTCCCTCTGTGCCTGCCAAATAATTAACTGTCCATTCCAAAGTCAATGAATCTGCAATTGTCTGGAAGCAGAGGAGGCTGAGCTTGTTTAGGCGCCGCCGTGTCTCTCCGCTCTCTCTGCCTCCTTTCCAGTTGATGGGATTAGATCTCTGCTAGGAGACTTCAGTTTAATTTGTGATTAGCAGGCGCGTGTGTCGGGGCAAGATGCGCTGAATAACCCTGTCACCTAGCAATGATGAGCCAAACAATGACTTCGACACAAAAGGAAGATGCTTCTATTGTGTTGGTGTAGGACGACATGTTTCTCGGATGAACCACACAATCGCAGTGCTGATTCGCAAGATTAGTGGTTTTTGGTGCCCTTTTTTGCACTACCTAGTTGTCATTCTGGTTGTTGCTTCTAGAAACAAAGGAATAAAAGACCACAGATATGATGTGGAGTTGAACAAGTACTCACCCTGCTCAGGCCCATGTGATAGTTGCTCTTCTCCAGGTCCAGACACTCCAGCAGCTCCTCTACGGCCTGCAAAAACACAGACATTTATTTTTATTCAAGTGATTTCACTTACAAGTCAAACAGAAGACAATCCAAGCTCAAATCTGAGATCGTGAGAGTTAAGGGTCTTGCTTGCTTTCCAAAAATCCTTCCAGAGGCTTCCAAAACCTTTAACTGCTGAATTATAACGTACCTCTGAAGACCGATCACTGTTTTAAGTGATGCCACGTCTATAAATAAGCAGATAAACAAGACCAAAACTAACCAGAGTTGAGCTACTTCACAGTCCCCAAGCGTCGTACCAATGCTCAGCTTCAGTGTCATCTCTCTCTCTCTCTCTCTCTTTTTCTTTTACTCTCTCAGAGCAGGACAGGTCTTGAGAACCCGATCTGAAAGGCCCCATCTAGATTACAGTGGACAAGGGGGTGGCAGCCCGCAGCACTAAAGCACCATTGTTCCAGTCTGTTTCCACAGAAACCCATCAGCGAGACGCTGGCACAGGGGAAATCTGCTTCTCGCACTTTTTCGCCTGCTCTCTCCTGCTAAGGCTGGCTTTTGTGCTCTCCTCCTTCCCACCGTTTCATTTCTGCGAGGTTTCATCCACAGGGAATTCAAACACAATTGACCTTCCTTTCTCTCACAATTCTCATCAGGATGGGGAAGAAAAAAAAAAAAAAAAGGCTTCACGCTTTACTGCCACACAAATTCAACAAAGTCGTGCAGCTGGGGAGATTTCAAATAAACCTATAGTTTTGCGAGCGCAGTCCCACTTTCCTCTGCGAATCGTTAGGTTCAAGATGGCAGCCACATTTTTCAGAGTTGATAATTACTATAAGATTTTTAGGCCATTTTCCAAGCCCTAAGCCCCAGAGCAATTAATATATTTCTCCTGTCTGCACCCTGTATTGATTCGAGCAGGAAACACAGCTGGGAAAGCTTGATTAAGCCGTCACAATGGGCACGATTAACTGAGCTTTATTTCTCTGTTACGGTGGCACAAAAGCAAGAGATGAGCGCCAGGCTTTGTCTCATTTCCCGAAAGCCTGGAGCACTTTATCCCTCTCTCCACTCACCCTTTTCTCATCCTTTACAATGTAGTTACGGCCAAGCTTTTTGGTCAGGTGTGGAGCCAGGACGTCGAAGCGACGCCGGAACTCGGAGAACACCATGTGGTCTGGATAACCTGCGATTAAAAAAGAAGATGTTTCATTTAGTGAAGGAATACAAATATATAGATATAAACTGAAGTATGATTTGAAGTGTGGGTCCTGCTTTTCTCCACACCTTGTCTGTAGATGCGGAGAGCGTCCAGCAGTTTCGAGCCCCGGATCTGAGCTCTCAGTAAAGACACGTCCAGCTGCATGAGGCCAGGATCACAGCTCTCACCCTGGACCTCAGCAGAGCTGGAACTCCTTAAAGCATCCAACTTAGGCAGCAGGCAGTGCACGAAGTGAACCCTCGACCTCCTGACTGTGTCCAGCAGCGCATCCTGTAAAGAATCAGAAATCATGAGTAAGCACTACATACACTAGTCCAGGACCTTGACCCCAAACTGCTTTTGTTTTATTAATATTTTATTCAGGTGATAGTTAATTATTCTAGAATACATTATTTTTAGAGATTAGTATGTGCTACATTTTCTCTGTAAAATCAACATTACCTTACCGCATTAATAAATAATCACAATTTTAGTTACCTTTCTGACTATTTTACTGAGGATTATTATTAAGACCTTGCCAATGTTTTAGTTTTATCTTCAACAAAAAAAACAGCTTCTGCAAATTTAATACCTGCTTTTCGGTTCTACTAAATTTGCAGTCACCATTCCTGAAGTGACTTTCATGCTCTCATGCAAAGCTCTCACCACTTGGAGCTTGATCTGGATGCAGAGGGATTTCTTCTTCACAGCAGCCACGCCGGTGGTGAAGGTCTTCCTCATGCTGGTGGCACGGCGCAGAGCGAGCTGAGAGCCACCCTCCAGCCCGGCAATGGAGCCTGACAGCACCGTCGCACTGCTGGAGCGGCCCATAAACAAGGCGCTGATGTTCTTCCTGTTAAATAGTGAGTGAGAAAATATAGCGCTTAATAATACAATGTTGCTGGCTTCACTTAGCAGTGATGACTTAGCAGCCTTTACATACAGAGCTCTGTATTCATGAAATAAACTGAAAAAATGGCTCTTTAAATATTTAATCATGTGAAAGGTTGTATGGTGCTGTGATCAATTTATTACATATGTTGCACTAATTAACCACATCATTTGTTCATTCAGGTGTGTTTCAGAATGAACAGCATAAAAATGTCCACTAAGGCCCCTTTACTGCATTAAAGTCAGTGATATTCCACAGCATATCAGATTTAACAGGCCACAGCGCAATTCATGGTCATTAAGATGTACTCTGTGTGTGTGTGTGTGTGTGTGTGTGTGTGTGTGTGTGTGTGTGTGTGTGTGTGTGTGTGTGTGTGTGTAGGTGTGACCTGACTTGTCTTACTTCTGTGAATTCTGTAGCAGACTGGCTGCATTCTGGTAGGCGGGGTTTTGCTTGGCATAGTTCAGCCAACCACGAGCGTCATACTCCACCCAGTCTGTGCCATGGCTGTGGGCAAGCAGGAAGTGATGCGGCTGCTCACTCTTCAGCAGCAGCGTGTGGCCTGTTGTAAAACCAGGCATTTATAAGCACCACCATGTCTGTAAATGTGTGTTGTGTGTGTGTGTGTGTGTGTGTGTGTGTGTGTGTGTGTGTGTGTGTGTGTGTGTGTGTGTGAGAGAGAGAGAGAGAGAGAGAGAGAGACACCTTTGCTCTCTCCTTCTGCAGGGCCATAGTAGCTAAAGAATCTCTCCAGTAGTGTGTCTTCTGATCCTGATGGATGCATTGCCTCCTCTTCCAGCAGCCAGAGCAGCCCCCTCGCCTCATCTGTCCTTGATGGCGTCCGCACCTGATGGACACAAACATGCCCCCACACACACACACACACACACAGAGGAGATACACGATTTACTCAAATATGACAGGCAGCAGGCAGAGCCACACCTACTTCAGTATGACTGACATGGATAAGGCCACGCCTCCTTTACTGAGACTGGCAGGCACAGAGGCCACGCCTCCTTTACTGAGACTGGCAGGCACAGAGGCCAGAGGAAACACCGTTCCAAAGGAAGTTTATTGTATAATCTCTTTAAATAATAGAACTTGAATAACAAAGTTAAGATTTTTACCTGACTTTTCCTGATACACATTTCATGTGGTGAGGGCGTAAGGACTCACCGATTCGGAGTCTGCACAGCAAGAAACCTCCTTCCTGCCATCATGTAATAATTGCCGGTAAAGGCTCAGCAAGACCCCAGCACGTTATTGACTTACACACACCAACACACTCTGCTAAAGAAACTCTACCCACGTTCACACACTCGCACTTCAATTGTGCTGCCTGCCTGCCCTTTGTATATACACTACCACACTGCATGCTCGTCTCAATAATCACAATGGAGCCAGCATTTATAAATTCACAACAGCAGCAGGCCGAATTCAGTTTACCACCACTGAACTTTTAATTTCATGCTTTATTGTACTATACCCACCATTAAACAACAACAACCCTGTCCAAGCAATTATCATGCTCTTGAGTGCTTTAAAAAGACGTAAATGGGCCGAGCTGTTAGCCGTGGCATTCTTGTTCTCTCTCAAAGGCGACGCCTATGAGCAGGGCACTTGGCACAATTATTGGAAAAATAGCCGCTGCAATTCTGCCTGTTTTGTCCCTTTGTCTTGCTTAACTCAAGTTTAATAGAGGCTACAACAGCAAATTCTGATACAAGAGATGAAGCGATTAGCCTACATTGATTCTCAGTTCAAGCACTACACTTTTAACCTCAGCATCCTGGCTGAAAAAGATCAGCTTAGACAAGCAGAATTCAGTTGTGGTCCAAGATGGTCAGCACCGGTCTGGTGATGGTAGCTGACTAGCACAATTGCACTAATGTGGTGAAGACAGCTTTATAAAACACCACTTGGGACTGGACCTATAATGTAGCTAGAGAAAACTTAATTTATGTGTTGGAAAGCTACATTTTAGACTATAGAAAGGAGTGGAAAGGACTCAGAGCTGGTTTTCTTCTTGTGATTGTAACTACAGTGACAACCTTAGAAAAATATTAGCCCTTTTAGCCGTCTGTGATTGGTTGTTGTCCGCAACTGTCTTGAATTCTCGATTCTGATTGGTCAAAAGGAGTTGATTAATTTTTTATAATAGCAGCTCTGACAGTCAGTACGTTTTCAATCATGGAAAAGCCTTCAGGAAGAGGATTTTTTGGTTATTAGTAACATGGGAAGCTGCTTTTTGGCCTAATTAACTTTGAGAGAAAGAAAATAAAGAGAGTAAAGGAATGACTTTTTATAGCTGTGATATAATATGGGTGCAGGTGTGATCTTACCAAGGCCTGACTGGACGCCTGGTCTACGGCAGCGACGGACAGCGAGGGACTCGGCTCCATGTCGTCTAATGTGAGCTCAATGTTTTCCTAAATGAATACAAAAGCTTGGTTAGTATGCTAAATAATTACCTTAAATTAATATTCAGTTTGTTGGTCTAGATGGAAACATCCAAATTAACCAGACATAACACAGAGAAAACAGATTACAAGATTACAGATCAAAATTTCTGTCATCTACTGAAGACGTATTTTGGTTGTCTGGCTGAATGTAGAGACTGCAGTGTTTCACTAAAAGTGCTTTTTTAGCACGGTGCTGTTAAATTTAGACTGGAGCAGTAACATAACCATCAGCTGCTTACAGCATTTCACACAGCAATAGACAGAGGCCCAGAAGGCTGCGACTTCACTTCTCATGATTCTTATGATGTGTGAATGAAACAGACGTCATATGATTTCTGCGCATCCTTATGATTACTCAGATTCCTTGGCATCTGTGATGAAGATTTTAATTCTCAGGGTACATTTTGTTAGCGTGTGACTTGATCTCACAGCATGCTTTCCATGATGCCCAAAAAAAAACAACAGCGTGAGACAGAAATTCATGTTTGTCTTCTGCAATGCGGCGTCCACTACCAAGTTTTTGGACATCTTATATTTGAGCCTTTTTGTTCAACTTTTTGTTTCATTTTAAATGCTCAAAACTTAAAATAATAATAATAATAATAATAATAACAATAATAATAATAATAACCAAGAATAAATAAATAAAGCCATTATTTATTTAATGTTAAAAAATGTTTAGTGAATTGAAAAATGTTATAAATTTCTTTATTTTATTGGAACAATCAAGACCTAATTAAATCTGAAAAGGCCAAAATCCTTTTCATACTAATTAATTTTACTGCACCACATATTTATGTAGATTCAATTATATTTACAGTTAATACCATCACATTCTATGAGTCTTATCTATAGACAATGTTAGCAGTTTTTGTTCAGAGATGGCTGGGCGAGGGGGAGGAGAAACATGATATGATTGATTATATGTGTTTGTTAAGAAGAAGAAAAAAAAAAAAAAAAAAAAGACACTGTAATTTAGTTACTGTTAAGTGATTATTACATGTGAATACAAGCAATGTAAAAACAAAACAGAAGAAAGCAAAAGAAGTCTTGCTGTTTTGCAAGTTTTGAAGTTTTGCTGTAGTCTTTATGTAGCCATTTTGTTTACTCTTTGTGTTTTCTTGAACAAATCATGTATGTTATACAGTAATGCAGTGGTCATGTTTTTATATTAGACCAAATGACCCCACAAGAATTTGAATATCTGACAGTTTTGACCATGTGGGAACATTTGGCAAAAAAAGTTGTTTTTTTTTGTTTGTTTTTTTTTAAGCAAACTGAAAGACCCAAATGGTTTCCTTCTGGTTACTGACGTTAAGGCTATTAATAAAAATATCAGTGGGAGGTCCTCACAAGGATAGTAAAACTGTGTGTGTGTGTGTGTGTGTACCTCCTTGTAGCGCTCCAGCTCTTGCACAAACGTGCGCTCATGGAAAAGAGCCTGCAATCGTTCCTGAGCGTAGTTGTGACAGAGCTCCTCGAAGGTAGCACCTCTCTCGCTCTTGGCCTGCCGAGGATTCTGGGAGCCTGGAGTGTCAACGATCAGCAAAGAACACAGCGAGTGCTTCTGTGTGGACTTCAGAGCTCTAAGAGAGACAAAGTGAAAGGGCTCAAATCATTTCTTGCTTATAAAGGAGTAGACTAATAGACTAATATTTCTTAAATTTAAAAATAAATGTAAATGTATTATTCGTGAAAGAATTTCTCTGTATTTTTCTATATGAATAAATTGTCATTTTATGCCATTAAAAAAAAAAGAGAACTCGCATATGATTATCACTCAAGATGAAGCCGGAGATTTAACCAAGAGATTTAGCAAGCTGTCTCTCAACTCATTACAAATAATTGGATTTGGGAAAAAAAAATGAAAACTCAATTTTCAGTTTCAAAACAATGTTTCCAGTTTAATAGTAAGAGATAACGTGCTAATTTAAAAAAAATATATAAAATATATCAGGTAGAAAACAAATTATACTGTTACAAAGGTAAAGGTAAAGAGAAAGATGAACACAAACACATTAAAAAGCTATTAAGTCAAGACTGCAGATGTGTCTTGAGTTAATAGCTTGGAAGTTAACATAACCACTTTTAAATTTGGATTAAAGATTTATCATTGTTATATACTATTCACACCATTTCAAATCATTTTCACTGATAGTTTCCTTCTTATTACTGCTGGTGGTTTAAAGTCTAGACGCTGACCTTGAATTCAGCCATGAAATGAAAAATGAACAAATAAAAACAGAAGGAAAAGTGTTTTTTTCCCATCCGAGGTGACACTGACTCACCTGTTGATGAGGGAGATCAGGAGAGTGAAGATCTCCGAGTATAAACTGGAAGCCATGGCCTCCAAACACTCCATTGCTGTGGCCTTGGACCCTACATCCAGCACAAATACACACCGTTTCATTTCCAACCAATTCAAATGTGTGAATGTACAAGAGAAAGCCTGAATAATCACATAGGTTCCTCATGGATGAGTAGGAATGTGAGCACAGTAAAGTAAAGTCGCAGAGGAGAATGCGCTTTCATCATTATGATGCATTCAGCGCTGAAATTAAATCTGAATGTGAGCGATGGGGATGGAGTGATTCAGGCTTGTTGCGAGAAATCAGACTGCGGGTGCGCACACGCATTCCTCCTGGTACCCGCTAAGCATTTCTGACATCAGATAAATCTCGCACCTGCAAGGAAGACGCAGCGGCGCATCCAGACACACCCTCGGGAGACATCTGAACGTGTCTGAGAAAGCGTAGGCGTGGCCCTGGGTGACAATCCCAGCTCACACAATCAGAGAGAAACAAACGCACTGGCACTTATTACAAAACTGCAGGAGTGCACTTCACACAACTCCGTGTTTAAACAAAGACGAATAAACACTGTGTATGCTGCAGCATGCAGAGGGCATATGCTCAAGATTAAAGAGGATTAGTCGCCTTCCGTGCATGTTCAGGTGTGATAACCTGCATGGGGAGCAATATAAAGAACACAAATGCTGGCTCATGGAGGAAAAACTCAACAAGATTGTAAGATTATCATTTCTTTGTGGACATAATGTTCACTAAAACCTAACAAAATGGTGCATTTATGTCTGTTTTCCTCTACAGCCCAAACAACTGGAGAAGATTCTTTCAACCGTCTATTTTTAATACACAATTTACTTATCAAAGACGTTTCCCACTGAATGTGTCATTTTTACCAATAAACAAAAAACTGTTAATGTGTTTTTAATACCAACGAATCTCTTAGAAAGATCTGTAAATATGCATGACACTCCACCACAGCATCCTATTATCCTGGTTAAACTATTCACTGGAGAGTATTACGCTATTACAAAAAGATGCGAGCAACAAGGTGTGTTATAGGAACAGAAACTACTGCTTCATAGACGGTCCACGGCATTAAATGTAACTACAAACAGAAGAAAAGGAGGACATGTCACGTCACTCTTTAATAAAAAAAAATTTACATTTTTGGCAAATTGCTGTGGTATAAGAGGAATTAAAAAAATGATGGAGATGGAATAACACACACCAGACTGTGCGGTTATATAAAAATAACGCGTGCCAAGAGGGGTGTGATGCGGCATGACGCACAAGCGGAGTGCCGCGACTCCCCAGAAGTGCATTATTTTCGTATAACTGCATGGTCTGGAGTATATTATTCCGCTTACATGACAGCGATTTGCCAACAATTACAATGTTTAATTTATTAACGAAAAAGATAAAGTCATGTCACACATTTTAATGGTTTATAGTTTGATTTAATGCTGTGGAATAGACAGAGAGTTAGACAAGATAGAGACAAGATAGTTCCTGTTCTCATTCATTCCCTCACCAGCCTCCCCTTCTCTCTCTCTCTCTCTCTCTCTCTCTCTCTCTCTCTCTCTCACACACACATACACACACATACACACACACACATACACACAAAGCTCAGCCTGTCATTTTATCAAGAAAATGGAACCAAGACTGAGGTCGCTTACACACAAGACTCCTTCCATAACTGTTAACAAAAAACTTCACCATATCAATGATTTATAAGAATAACTTTGTTAAACAACAACATGCTTTTAAATCTGTCTATTATTAGTCTTAGATTAATTTGAGTGTCCGGCATACAAACCCCTGTGTATGAGCTGTTACTATAGAAACAGTAACATATTAAAACGAGTCCATTAATAGAAACCTATCGTTCATGTTACAGCCAGAACTACATGTGCTATAGTCGAACAATCAACTGCGCCGTGCTATTAAAGCAAATCATCAAGCCTCTATCAACAGCGTTTCACATCAGGTCATATCACACCACGCCGCTGTTGATTATTTTCCTATAACAGCACCCCGAGACACAACAGCTCAAGAACTTTCATCTACATTTAAACCTTTTCACTTTCTTTATTACTAGGCTTCTAATATTCCAAGAGACACTCAACCTTTTTTCAGTCAGCTTCAAAATTATTGGCACCCTGGATGCTGGAGCTGACTGTAGAATGAAGTGGGAAGTTGCAGTGTTATTATTTTATTTTATATATGATGAGATGGAGATCATTATCAAGAACAATCAAAGAGATTAAAATTTTTAATTAGTTAATATAGTTATAATCCTAATTGAGTGGCTACATGAATTAACTGATTTTAATTAATTAATTAATTTTTTTAAACTCCATATCTTAGATCTACATTTTAATGTAATTTGGTTTTGTGGGAGAAAGTTCAGTAATAAAAAGTTTTAATATATTTAATATATAAATATGATGATACATCTTGCTGTGCTGTGGTTGGTATAAATCTTTTTACACTAGAAAGGTCACTGATATAGTAAGTAAGGAAATGTTTGAGTTTTAGACAAAACTGTTTTTTTAAAAAAAAAAAAAAAAAAAAAAAAAAAGAAGAAGAAATAATTAGATTTTCCTCTTTTCTTAGAAATTACAAATGGAAATCCCTCTGGCCAGTCCTGTTTCTTTCACTGAATTAGTGAATGAAAGTGGTTGTGGTTCTGCTTGCCTGAGCTGTCTCCGGAGTCCTCGGCCCCCTGGCGGATGCTGGAGGCTCGTGGTAGTGTTCCCTTGGCCTGGGGTTTGAAGATGGATGACGAGAGCTCTTCCAGAGTGCAGCCCAGCAGATACGCCGCTTTCTGAGCCCATTCGTGTCTGGCAAACTGCTTACGGCCGGCTGAGGAATGCCAAGAGAGTTATTAATGAATAAATAAAGCATGCCGCACAGGATTCATTGTACACTTACTGCATTTTCTATTTACATTTTTTTCATTTAGAAGAAGCTCTTATGCAAAGTGGCAGAATATAATCAGCGCACAGGGCTGTTAAAGGAGCTGACCATGATACGAGAGCTGCTGAGTTTCCACCAAGTGACAGCAGAGAGAGAGAGAGAGGAACTGAACAACAGGAGTCAGAATAAGTGCTGCTATTAAGGATTAGCAGTAAAAAATAAAAATGATACAAATTTCAAATGAAAAATGGGCATTGATCATCTCTAGAGGTTTTCGAAGTCATGTTAGACTTTATGTTGGAAGTTTGCACTTTTTTTTTTTGTACCCAAAGTTACAATTAGATGAAACTTACAGATGTGCCTAAGCAGCTCACCTCAAAAGATACTGTTTTGCTCAGTAATAAAATATTTTCCTAAGACAGCAGAAAAATGCTGCATTCAAAGAGTGACTATAAAAAAAATCAAGACAGAATTGAAATAACTTTTAACCTGAATCTGATGCAACAGTGAAGTGACACCAAACTATCAGTGGGAGAAGAAGAATGTGATTTGGCTTTGAGATGGAGAAACGACAGTTTTTGGCTCTGGGACAAAAATCCTTTATTTTTTATAGATAACAGTGTGTCAGTGTCAAAAACCACTCAAGGCTGCTTTCACACTAGTTTTTTTTTCTTTTAAACAGAAGCACTAACTGGAGAGCTTTTTGTGCCAGTATGAAAAAAAAGGTGATTCTCATGACGCCGCACTGTAACCATAATAAAACTCATACCAGTCATAACTAGTATGGGCTAACCTCCCAGCCTAGCTTGCTATCTACAGGGTGTCTGAAAAAGAATCAGGAACCAATGAGAGTAAAACTACATATACTTAACGTGGTATTTATTATTTATATGTTCACCCTTGTGCTCTACACATTATCTCAGCCGCTGTATCGTGTTTTTGCGGATTGTGCTCAACATATTCGGATGGACATGTTTCCTCAAGATATTCCCATTGGTACCTGACTTTTTTGGACACCCTGTAGATTAGACTTGCCATTATATTATCAGTAATGATGGGGATTAGGAGGTTGTTTGCCTTCACAGTAGCTTCAGGAAGTCAAGAGAACTAAAAGTTTGTACAGTTAAAGTGTTTCCATGTTTGTTTTTCTGGCATGTCCCTCAACCTTGACCTGATTGGTCGGGAGATTAAAAAACACTTGACACTACTCTGTGCTTTTCTGAAATGTTGATTTTTTTTTTTTTAATTAAAAAATAAAAAACTTTTCAGAGTTCAGCTGTGACCAAAAACTCCATGAAGCTGTCTGAGATGAGTGTGTAAAATCTGTTCACGGTTAAAATGGCTGCTATAAGCTTCCATTAATTGTTAGCTACTCTATAGCTATAGCAATTATCCTCGTAGCTGCTAAGAAGCAAACTGAAGACACAGAGTACTTCTTGGTTAATAGCCTGAAAAGGGACGAACACTTTAACATTCTCAAAAGCGTCACTTCAATTTCTCCAAATTTACTTTAATCTTTCAGACTGAAGATCAAACAGTTTGGATGGCAGGGAGCTTTTTTTTTTTTTGTCACTGTTTTCTGTTATACTCCAGCATACAGATTTTTAACAGAACTATGGAGGAACATCAAACAGAGCAGATAGGCACTTTATCAGCAGGACAAGCTCACTGCTTTGCCTCACTGAGAGAGGATGAAAGCGTGAGAAACATGGAAGCCCAACACCATTAAAATGCTAATAAACTGTCTGCTATCAGGGATTTAAAACAGACACACACATACACACACGTTCCAGTGAATATGCAAGATGGTGCATTTACCTTCATCTGACTCTGGGTTACGGTGCAGCGGCATGCAGCATCAGCATGTGAGTGAAAACAGAAGGGTTAACAAAACAAATAACACACACAGTAATTCTACTGGAGAAACAAATCTCAGGGAAGTTAAGGTTCATATTAGCATGCAGTCTCACACACATGCACACACATGTGAAAGTTTAGGGAAGGATACAGGCCTTACTCTAAACGCACGAGACCCATTAGCGGGCTCATTACCAGAATCTCAGTAGAGCGCTGAGTGATGAGCCGCTCGCTTAATGTCATTATTACCATTATCGCCCACACGCATTAACCCCGTGTCACACTGCATGAGAGAAGCCGAGGATACGGAGAGACGCCAGAGCCACGGGGCTTGAGTCATAGCCAAGTGCCTCTCGAATGACTCTACTGCCACAGAGTGGCTACGTATGAGAATGCGACGAGACGAAAAGTCAAGACATAGCGCTTTATTACATGCTTAATAACAACAGGTTAGTTAAAGAGAGAATTCTTCTAAGAGAATCTACTTTGTTAAAAAAAAAAAAGCTGAGGGTGATACTTTCTATAAAGCCAGTTTTACTATAATATATACAAGTACTATAATTAATTGATGCATGTTGTGACACAAGCATGATTATTCATTAAGGCGGAACGATATGACGATGAGACACTGCAATAAATTAAACACTTCTCTGAGAATACTGCAATTCAATCCTAAAAAAAAAAAAAAAAAGGGTTCTTCAAGGCTTATCTCTGGATAGTTAAGATTTAATAAAATAGCAACAGTAACAGTACGTTGTAAGGTACACCTCTGAGGAAACCATTAAAACCTTTATTTCTGTATTCAGTGTATTCAATCTTTTCTTTGCAGTTATTGGCTTGTGGTGGCTAAAATGTCCGTGCATCATTAATCTGGACTCTGCAGAAAGTGTAACTGCTTTAAAAAAGAAAAAAACAATTAAAAAGAAGAATGAGCATGTGGTAAACTCGAAGAGAAAAAGAACTCTGGAAAGCGATGACAGACAGAAGAGTGATGGAGATGTTCATTACCGCTTTCGTCTATGACGGAGACTGCACAGGGGGGCAACATTAGACAAAATGAGCGTCAAACGAGCTACTGAGAATAAACACATCCAGAGCCATTAGTGCTCAGTCAATAATCATTACTGCACAATGGAAATGATGGGGAGAAATTAGTCAACGTTAACTTTAATAGATGATTCAAATCATCTATTGTGCTCATGCCAGTGTAACAAGCCCCTGAAAGGGGGTAACACACAACATTTCAACATATTATCCACTTATTTATGCTTTTCATTGTCTAGTTGGACTTAATTTAATAAAGTTGTCAAAAACTTCCAGCCAATACCTTTGGTGGCTCCTGCAGCACCTAGATGGTAGATGGTGCCCAACACCAGCCAGAAGGTTCTCTGCTCTTCTGCAGAAATGCTCAACACCTTCATTGCAGCCTGGAGTTTAGCAAACTGCTGAGCGGCCTTTTGTTTCTCTTCAGGCTGTTGAGTTTAAAAATAAATAAATAAAAAAAGCCAGACAGCTTGTGAGGGTGTGTAAAGGTTGTGTAGATGAGATTTTGTGTAGATGAAGCGGAGGTGGTGCTCGCCTTGGAGTGAGGCAGGATCCCGAAGGCGCTGTTCTCAGCAAAGTGGTTGAAGTGCAGCTCGGTTCTGCAGATACACCGAAGCAGGGTTAGGGAAAGAACTAAAAACTGGAACCGAGCATGTGAACAGTGGCGGTTCTAGAGCATCTCAGATGATAGAAAGGTTACAGTGGGGACCTGATATGCCTAGAGTGGAACTATTTAGTCCAAGTAAGGAAAAAAAATGAATAAGAGACAAGCTCACTGACTAGCGCAAGAAGATTGCTACTTTGCTAGCTAGCTGTCTAGTAACATAATTCTACCCACATATACACAGTGAAACTGACAATTTTTAAAAACGGTTGTAAGTGTTTTAAAGAGTTCTTTGAATAGTTAAGTTTTTAGCTTCCTGGTGTAAAATGAAAGGTACATGACCAGACTGAAGTTACCTTTGTCTTCTGCAGTGAATATCTATTTTTTTAATGATATACTTTAACCATTTTTTCATTTAAAATGTCAAATCTGTGAATACAATAAACTGTAGTTTGCTACTATGTGTAAACTTCTCTAATTGGGAAAAACACAGAGTTCTACATAGGAAATTTCAGAGGTTTCCCCATTGGGACAAACTAAAAATACCCTTTAGGGTTCCTCATTTAACCATTTTGAGTCTATACTCTTAGGGGGGAGGATTTGAACATCTATTGCGTGGTTAAAACATACTACACTCTTACAACGGTTCCACAGGGAAATGTTTCTGAAGGAAAAGAGATGCCTTGAGAGCCTTTAAGGCATGCTAGATTGAAGGTTTATTGCTAATAGTGTAACTTTATGAAGGAGTTCTACTTGGAACTTTTTTAAATAGAAATCCTTTGCTGTTGTGTTTTATGTAGAATCTTTAATGGTTCCAAATAGTAACAAACCAAAAAACCCTTTAGGGTGACAAACGTTTCTCAGACATTTTTTATAAAAGTGTGTATTCCTAGAAGAAGAAAAAAAAAGGTGTTCCTGAAGGGTTGTTTTGAATGGTTAATGGTTCTTGGTTTATACAAATGTTCTGCTAGAAGCCTTTCACGAACTGTGAACCCTCTGTTGTAGCGTTTTACGCAGAATCTTTAATAGGTCCTCTATACTCAAACAAAAACGTTCCTCAAGGGTCCTTTTGAATGGTTAATGCTTCTAGCTTTCTATAGGGATTCTACAAGCAGCCATTTCTGAAAGGGAAGCTCTCTTTAAGGTTCCACCTAGAATCAGAAGTTTCACTCAGAGGAACGAACAAGAACCCTTTAGTGTGTAAGAGGGAGCCTTTTGTAGCCCTAAAAATTCCTTCAAGTGAGATCATATGGAGATTTGTATTATTCATATAATGTACAAAAACAAGTATCAGCTTTGAAAGGAGAGATAGCAACTCCATGCTTTGTTCTCAAAGCAAAATCTTTTGAAATGGCAAAAATGATTTGAGCGTACTTTTAATCGCCTCTGTTGTAAGGTTCTACAAATAACCTTTAAGGGAGAGGGACAATCCGAACAATCATAGACGCTTGGTGGAACTTTCTTCTAAGAGCACAAAAGCATCTGACTCAAGTTTGTGTTCTACAATGTTTCTACTTTTTTTTTTTTCAGATTCCTCATTAATGAAAAACTCTTGTAAAAGGACACCAGACCACTACTGCATATAAACCGACTTAGAATTAGACTGAATCTGTGGCATCTTACTTTAGAGAACCATCAGCTCCTGCCATCATGTAATAGAAAACGTTGAATGTTGATTCGGCATCTGGGCGGCGTGTCACTCTCGACTTCTCCAGCAACATCGTCTACAGGACGAGAAGATAGGCATGAAATATCGTCTCTCATAATCAGTCGTGCTGAACGATGTTCTGATTTCATACCTGGATTGAAGCGGAAGCCACCTGACCGGCCTGGTCAAAGTCCAGAGAGACGATGTGGGAGAAGCGGCTGGCGTTCCCATTCATGGACGTGCTGCAGTTCCCAAACGCCTCGAGGATGGTGTAGACGGCCTGCCACTTCTCAGCTGGGGGAAAAACACAGAAGACAGATTATATTCTGCAGGAAGGGTAACCAAGCCATCTGACCTCTGAGGCTAAACAATTTCCCCTTTCCCCCCTTTCTATTTTCCTCTTCCTCCCTCACCTGAGTACACCTTGCTGTTGCTGCCTGCGATGGTCACCAGGTACTGCACCAGGTGTTGGCAGTTGGTGGTTTTTCCACTACCGCTTTTACCCAGCAGTATGATGGACTGGTCCTGGCGTGTGGTTAGAAGTTTCCGGTACGCAGCTTGGGCCACGCCGTAGATATGGGGGGCCGTGTCCTCTCTGCGGCAGCCTTTAAACATGTGCATCACCTGAGAACGGACACAAAACAGGTTTATTCCTTTTTGTCAGTAGTGAATTTCTTTTCATACTCTAACACACCTCATGTAGAGACTCTCACCTTCTCTGAGTACATGGACGGCGCACTGACAGGGTTGATGACCACTATGTTAGGCCCAGCGTACGTGTGGATGAGGTTTCCTCCGTAGCGTTGTCGTAGTGAGTGCATAACGCTGGACTCGTTCAGGTACAGCAGAGAAGACAGATCCTCCACACGGTCAGATGAGGGAGGGTTCGCCTTAGAGACAAAGGAAGCGACAAAAGCCCGTCATTCCCAATTACAGGCACATATTTACTAACTTATGCCTCATCCAAACATGCTAGAATTAAACAAATGAAAGCGATAAGATAGTTAGGGAAACACAAACAGAATCATGGGTTATATCATGGATAATGGGTTATATTGTAGTCCAAAGTCAATGGTTTGTAAAAGGTTGAGGAATTAAAATGATACAAAAAAATTAGTATAAATTTTAATTTATTTAAAAATGAGGTTCTGCAAAGGTGTTGATTCAGAACAGGCTGCGAGAAGCACACACTCAGATGTGTGTACGGGGGATTTAAATGACTGGGATTAAGACCAAACCCATGTGGCCCACCTTGTCAACGTCGTCCTCATCCACTTCCAGAATCGTCCCATCATGTTCCAGCCGGATCTTCACTTTCCCCTCTGGAACGCTTCCCTCCTCCGACTTCAGCTGGGTCGCTACAGAAGCACAGAAACACAGGCCTGTTGAGAGGCTCGGCAGCTCAGTGTACACTTACATGCTTCTCCTGTTTGGCTTTGTATTTAGAAATGAATTTTTCATGAAACACGCCACATTTACAAGCTGGCACAGTGAGCAGCTGCGGTTAGAGCGCTTGGGCGTTACATTTATAAAGAGTCTGAAAGTTCATGTAATTTAAGGGTCTTAAATTTCATCTGTCAAATTAGGCTTTGATGTGATATGTTATTCTACTCAAAAGTTACGCACAATTGCAGAAGAATTATGCACAAGGCTTGAATTATTTTTTTTACACTACCAGAGACTACCCATTTCCATTAACAAATACTTTATAATGTTCCTGTTACAGTACAAAACATAAATATCTATCTCTGCATGTGGAGTTATATAGCACCTATACATTTCAAGTGACTATGTTTCAAATTATTTCATCCTTGCACAGCTACTTGTAATGCACGGAAACAAAACAAATTCAAGTTCTGAATGCATTTAATGCTGTGTGCTTAAATCAAAGGAAATGTGCTGTACTTTTTCTGTACTTCTTCTTACATGTGCTGTACTTTAAAAAAATGAACCTTTTGTATAAACTCTCATTTCATTTACCTCACACATGCCCCCTAAACACCCACCCCACCCAATGTGTGCTTTATGTAGCAATGATATAAAACAGGATTATACCGCAGCGCTTGCTAGTGCTTCTCTCTGTTGAACTTAATAAGACAAAAAACCACAACTTGTCATGTTAGAGAGAAACCAGAAAGTGTTATCAAGTCGGAAACCTGTTAGAAAGTGTTATCACTAGAGACTCCTTCCATAAATAAAATAAATAAAATCCATACAGGAAGCTTCACCGTATCAGCAATTATATGTGTTTCTTTGCCCATTTTAAAAAATATGTTTATTATTAGCCTTCCATTATACAGAGTATCTGCCATTGTTATAGCTGGTGTTATAGAAGATGAATCAACACATCATGACCAATCGGATTAAAGAATCCAATAGCGCTGTGGTATAATGCGAAACCACCTGGTTAATCAGGAGATCAATAATAGCATCAGTGATTGTTTTCTGTGTTTAAAGGTGCAGAAAAAGACAGTAATAGAAATGAATGAACAAGTCAACAAAGCTATAACATATCATGTAACAAGCTCAATTTTCAACACACAGAAGGTCTGCTTACCTAAAGAAAAGCCGTCTTTGTGAACCAGCCATACTTTCTCTGTGCCAAACCAGGCTCGTTCTGCAGCTATCTGCTCCTCGGTCTTCACCTGCAGGAGACAAGACGAGTCAAAGAGGACTCGGGAAACAGTGAGCTGACACACAAAACCTTTTACTTACCATGGCCGCGACTCACTACACCGTAATACAGTGCTGAATGAAGGGGGCCAAGCATCAGTTGCATGCCCTGAACTTTAACATAGCAGGAAGGACGACAGTTGTTTTCATCATTCACTCTCTCACACACACACAAAAATGGCGGATGCAT
This sequence comes from Pangasianodon hypophthalmus, assembly GCF_027358585.1. NCBI lineage: Eukaryota > Metazoa > Chordata > Actinopteri > Siluriformes > Pangasiidae > Pangasianodon > Pangasianodon hypophthalmus. The sequence goes on along the minus strand of NC_069726.1, from coordinate 3,935,544 downwards.
GACTGAAAAAGTGTGAAGTGAAACCTGAAGCTGAGTGCAGCAGTTTCACACTCAGCGGTTGTTCCTCTTTTACTAGTCCTGTACACTTCAATATGACTGTCTGGATCTGGGTAACAAACACTTGCGACCCATAATGATGTTCGGATGTAGGTTCAACACTACAAACCAAATGCATGCTGAGGAAAAGCATCATACTCACCTAAGCAAACTCAAGCTAGTGTGTTAAATTAGGCACTCTAACCACTGCAAGCATCTAGAGTGTGATAACATACGATCTCCAGAAAACAAGCAGGAATACAGAGAGGATCGGAATCGTCTGGCTTCATTATTCTCAACAGATGGCAGAGCAACAACCAAAAACTCCTCCCAGTATTCCACAAAGAAAACAGGTCTATGTGCTCACATGCTACACTCTGTACTAACTAATACACTCCTGGTTAATACACTGCATGTCATCAGGCACAGCTATGGCCAGACCTTGGGTGGTAAAGCAGCGGCGTGGGCCGCCTGCAGGACAGCCACCGGGTCCTCCTCCACCTTCACCTGGGGCAAGATGGGTTTATGAGCAAGGTCAGTTGTCATTTTCAGGAAAGTGAACAACACGCACACAGCAAGGTGAACGCCTTCACAAACAAGAAACTGATTTTGGTTAAAATAGCAATTTGAGCAACTCATCATTAGCTATGATAAAGCATGCAAAAAAAAAAAACAGCAAATTTACATTTTATTCATTTGGTCAATTGATGCATTTATTCAAAGCAACTTGCAAGCAATGCAAAGCAAATTGAAAGGATGAATAAAGCTTTGCTGAAGGGCTCAACAGTGTTGCTCTGGCGGTCCTGGGATTTGAACTCACAACCTTCAGATGATTAGGACAAAATTTTAACTGCCGAGCTCTTACTGTCCCTAAATTGGGACAAATCGTCTGAGTAGTAAAGCTCAGTAAGATGCAATAAAGTGTAGTGAGCGTGACAGGACACTGAGGAAGGAAAATAAGTTATGACGAGGAAATAAATTTGAAAAGCGAAGGTCATGGATAGGCAAAGGCTGAATGTGGGAACATTAAAGAGAAAGAGGGAGAGAGAGGGAGAGAGTGTAAACAAACAACGGACACAGTCCATCCTAATGTTTTATTCCAAGGTTGAATAAATTATATATGAACACGTTATTTTCTAATTCTAAGCAAATTTGATTTTAAAAAAAAAATGATTTTGCATTGGCTGATCATTTCACTCCATTTAGCATCTATTTCTTAAACGGCAGAAATATCAGTACCAGTGCAAAAAAACATTTTAACAGGATAACTTAAAATTAGTAAAAATGTGCTCTATATAAAAAAAAAATCTTATTGTGATTTATAGTGATAATCAAAGAATCACCATTGTAAATATCTTGTCAAGTAAAATCATCTTGAATATAGACATCTCTAATTATGTGATTACTATAAAATCACTAAGATAATGTAACCAAAAACAATCTTATCAAATTATTATATAACTGGATATGACTACTTACAGTGAGCAAACCAAAATTGTTAAATACTCTTATACTGATTTTAAAATAATCACATAATAAGAAATTAAGAGAGAAAGAAAAAAAAACTAGGAAAAGTGTGTGTGTGTGTGTGTGTGTGTGTGTGTGTGTGTGTGTGTGTGTGAGACTGGGTGTGTGTGGAAGTGGAAATGCAATAAAGTGGGGCGGAAACAGATTTCTGGATCAGGATGTTGTAAAGCAAGATAAGGTAAAAGAAAGCGAGAGAGAGAGAGAGAGAGAAAACACTCTTATGCGCCAACATGACACACCACAAAGCAGAATCTACCTAAGAAGAGGCTCAAGCTGAAGATACACACACAGTTACAATAAGGTGAATCACTTAAAAGCAATATATGTAAGAAATAAAGTGTATGTGTCACAACAAAGGGATTCGATTCATTTCCTCTTGAACAGAGTTTAGACCAATAAGGCTACAATTACAGCAATCTTTAGAAAATGTACTCCGAGGTCCTCATCACAGTTTCTCAGTCAAAAGGAAACTGAAGCGTTAAATAAAAGCAGAAAGCATCTGGCGATGGGAAAATACTGATAACTGATCTTCACTGGGGGGAATGGCAGACAAGCCTGAGGGAGGAAAAAGACAATGCGTAGGAAAAAAGGAAAAGACAGAAATCATCTTTGTGCAAAAATGGGATGGTGGAAATAAAGCGTTCAAAAATGTAACGCTCCATTCCAGAGGTTTTATTTATAAAACCATTCTCACTTCCAGAGACGTGCAGAGGCCCTTATGAGGAAGGTGGGGGGAAAAAAGGAAATTTTCAGTTTCTTCTGACATTTTTTTTGTTAAACATAATTTCATTCCCCAATTTTTTTAATTTTAGCTCTAAAAATAGCCCTATGATCAGTCCCAGACAAAGAAGAAAGCCCACATTCTTAATAAAATAATGCGATTTGTTTTATTTGGTCTCTTCTGAGTTCTTCTTTAAATCAGCTCATCATAATGACACCAGTTTATTTAGGCTCAAATCTAAGCAATCATTTATTTAAAAAAAAATAAATAAATAACAAGCACACACCAATCAGTGCAGAAGGAAGGACCTGATAGAATGAATGTTGATTGAAATGGTCATAATGTCCTGTTGGAATTAAAGCAGTTCGGCTTTACGCTGGAATCCTGACATTGTGAGTTTAAGAAACATGATTTAGCTTACATTTTTCTAATCCACACTCTCTGGTAAACAAATTTGGATATTTTTCCAAACTTTATTGTTACATTATACAAGGCAGTAAAAAAACATGAAAGGGAAATCTGACTCAGGACACATTTTCCACTTTCCGCTTCAGGGATTCAGATATCAATGGCCCCCTTTTTTTTTTTTGGATAGACAACCTGTTCCTGCCTAATACTTGGTCTGAAAAGCACACACACAGAGCCCTAACAATGCTAATGCTGCTTCTTTCTAGTTGGTGCTGTTGTCCACCATTTACACACCCTCCACTCATCCTTACATTACAAATCATTACAAAATTAAATCTGTATTAACGAGTTTCAGACCACTAATCTACTGCCGGATAATTTTAGCATCTGATCTGACACAAGTGACACAAGTTCAGCCTCTCATGTATCTAAACGAACAGTGAGTTCTGGGATGCAGAGAGGGTGGGGTGTTTGTGGTGGAAACAGACCACCTGTCGCGCTGGAAGCAAAGCCGGGAGACACACAGGCAAGCTGAGGAGAGAAAGAAAACAGGGTAGATAGACAGAAAGAGAGACGGTTACGGGTTTGTCCACAGTGAGGACCTCCTCCAGACGCTTGTGATTCTCCTCAGTGGGGACCAGTGGAGATTTCTGCAGATAAAAGCAATCAGGAAAGCAACCAAGAGAAGAAAGAGAAGAAAGAGGACAGATATACGCTACTGTGTGAGTATTTACAGTATAACACACTGACTGATATTTCAGTGAGTGATGCAATGGCGTCTCCAAATAAGAGGAACTTCCATTTTCATACATACTTTGCACTTCATATCGAATACTTTCTTCCATAAACAGCCACCATGTGCTCACTGCGTATCACACACACACACAAACACACACACACACACACACACACTCAGAGCAGCGCTAGGACACACACCTGTTGGCAGACAGCAGAGGCCCCAGAGATGGGCTTCCCAGCTGGAGCAGGAGACCGAGATGCTCCCTTTACCTTCAGAGCGACACACATGATACACACCCAAGTGTGCATGAGGAATTGTGAACAAATGAATGCATACACCAACACACACACACACACACACATTTACCAATGAAATTTAAACATGCGACCACAACATGCTCAAAGCACGGCATTGCACCTGCACCAATTCTCAAATGGGCAAAACTCACATCACAGTACCAGCAATATCAATATACAATGTTTTATCAATATATACCATTTCTATATAAAGTAAAATGGTATATATATTTTATCAATATATACCATTTTACTTCGCTAAGCTGCAAAGCTAACATCCGATTGCTTTCCTCCAAAAGCCACAAGTGCACTGTGATACTCTCATGAACTCACATAATCACTATACAAGATTGCCAATAATTATTAAACTACAAACTTAGAAAATAAGGGTTCCTCATGGGTTCTTTGGATGGCTAACTTTCCAGAAGCAAGATCTCCAGTTGCAGGGTTCTACATAGAGTTTCCAAAAATCTCCCAAAAATCTAATCCAAAAAATTAGTGCACATTCTTAGGGGGGAAAAAATTATTCTAGTATTCTTAGGGTATTCTGTTTTCTACTCTCTATAAAAATTAAGGATTCTTTCAAAGGAGACAAACTGAAAAATTCTTTGCGGTTCTAGCTTTTATAGTCTTAGAAAAAAGTTTTCACAAGGGATGATTAAGAGTTTTACAGTGTTAGAAAAGAGAGTTCCTGAAGGGTTCTTTCCGTTTTTGAATGGTTACTGGTTCTAGCTTCCTAAGAAGGTTCTATTAAGAAACTTCTCTTAAGCATAAGTCTCAGTTGTGGAGCTCGCCCAGAAGGACAAATTTAAAAAAAACTTTAGGATGCTAGTCAAAACACTAAACTGCAAAGTCTACAAATTGGAGGGAGATAATGGTTCCACTACATGATTGCAAAGCAGAATTGTTCCAAATCCTTGTTTCAAAAATGCAATATTTAAAAAAATGAGAACTCCACCACTACCTAGTCTAGTCCTTCTTGGTACTAATTTGTATGTCTGAAATACCCTTAAAATATACTTCAAACAAGATGGAAGGTATTGAAAAAAAACTATTTCAGAATTTCAGATGGACCTGTTTGGATCAATTCCAAAATCTAATCAGTTCATCTGCTAGTTACAGCGATAACATAAATTCTACAAACCATTCAACCACTCGTTCTTGAGATATCGCGCTAACAGTAATCTCGGACTGATGGACATACGCATGCACATTCAACCTAAAAGCATAATATCACCAACTAGTGGTGGAAGCATAATACAAAAATCCACAACAACGCAGAACAATCCAATTGTCAGGGTTGGTGATATCAAAAAGTTATTAATTGACAAAATACAGTGAATTGCTTGTTGGGTTAGAATCCTGGCCACTGGGTTAATAAGATTTCAAAGCAGAGCAGTTCCAAAATAGTTCAGAAATAACCATGGGCTCACCAAAATCAATAATGTGCTTTAATCTTATTGTTGGTTTAGAATCCATGCCACTGGGTTAATGACACGTCAGTCAGGTGAGCTGTATTAGTGCTTCACAATGTCACATGCTTTCTGTACCTCAGGTTTCCAGACCGCAGTAGGTCGTTGAGCAGGAATAAAACCTGCAGGAGGTGCTAGAGGGTCCACTTTGGCCCTGGGGATAAACCCTGCCACTGGGACAAAAGGGTCTCGTTTTGGGGCAGGCACAAACCCAACAGGTGGTGCTAGGGGGTCTGGCTTAGGAGGTGGGCTGAAGCAAGAAAGTGGGGCAAGTGGCTTGGGTTTAGGGGCTGGGATCAAACCAGGAGGTGGAGATAATGGGTCTGGTTTAGCTTTTGGGATGGACTCAGTGGATGAGTTGACAGGATCTTTTTTAGGAGCAGGACCACAGGCCACAGTAGGAGTGCTGTCAGATTTACTCACAACAGGGGCAGGAGGAGGAGAGTAAGTGATATCAGGGGATTCTTGTTGTGTCTCCTCCACTGGTTTTGGACTTTCGTCACTCTCTTTAGCCTCCTTTCCAGCTCTTGACCGAGCACGGTGATCTTTGGTTCTACCACGCCCCATAAGACTAGTGAGCCCTGCTGAGATATCGTCATCATGAGCAGCTGAAGTGGGGGGTTTACTGGATTTGGGCACTGAGGTGGAAGTAGAGGCAGGTTTGTTCGGCACAGGGGTAGATGGAGGCTCCTCTTTAACCCTACTCGCCACCCTGCGTGCTTGGCTTGGGCCACTGATGTTGCTATTGCTTCTCAGCTCTGCAGGAGGATCCGAAACCCTGCGAGAGGCTGGAGGATCACGACTAGCTCCACCACCCCCTCCATCCACCACAGACTGAGACTGAGCACTCATGCTGCACTCACTGTCTGACTGCACACACATACATTTCGAGGTGACAAGAAAAGAGAAGGTGGCAAAATTAGTAAAAAGTAATGGTTGAACAAGCTGTCAAGAAATTATTATGCACTATAATTTTGATGGGCATAAACAGAGCAAATCTATGCAGTACTTTTACAAAGGTAAAAGCGTCTTGGATATCCATTTACGACTGACCAAAGAGATTGACCAAAGTATCTATCAAACGATCAAACGATCACAGACTTCAGGCAGCCATTTGATATATGTTATATATTGTATATTTTGTTTTTCCAGTCGAACCCAATGATGCTCTCAGGAAAAAAAAAAAAAAAACACTTCCAACCAAACCCTCCATTATATACAACCACTTTGGGTGGCCTTCCTAGAATACATCCTAGATCCTGATTTTTCTAGTCCCTCACTTCATTAATTCAGCTCCTTACTAATTACTTCCAACCTTTTCAATGCCAGTACAGAGTGAAAAAAGATTCCCCAACTCAGGCATCCATATCAAGACAAGAAGCAATGCCATAAGCATCATTTAGGGCACTGCAATGCAACACTGGCTTTGAGCCCTGAAATCTGACTGTTTACAGTCCACCACAGAGGAAACTGGACCAAGGCCAGCACATGTGATGCAAACAGCTGAAATACTCCACATCATCAAATTTCCAGACAACACTAAGCACCAGATCAGCAAGAAAAACAATCCCAATAGTGAGAGATGTGAGAGAATCTCAGCCTTCTTTAGCCCTGTCCAGAAACAGACCTTCATATCGATCCTGAAGGTGATAATGCTGGTCCTCTTCCAGCTTGGAGTACAATCCATCACTCCTCTGAAGGCAGAAGCGTGTCGAACAGGCTCGAGGTCTGAACCCATCTCCACGGAGTGCACAAGAACTACCACACATGTGAGCTCATATGTTCCACACACACCTCCCGTTTGTTCTGACCCATCCTGCCTTCAACTATTTCCGTCTATATCACTGTCCTGCTTTTCTTTTGTCTCCTCCCTCTCTCTATTGCCTTCTGTCTTTCCAGAAGTCCCTCCCACTCCTTGTGTAGCCAGGATTGGCGGAAAGGCGAGGAATGGATGTGTCTGTCAGCACACCATGCTGCCCGGCTCAGAGGATCACGTGCACTGATGCTCTGAGGAAAATAAATCTGCAACCACAGTCCACGGCTGCAGCAGCATCAATGAGGTGGGTTTAAAGGGGAAAGACTGCATACTGTATTACAGCAATTCCTTGCATCATCTACAGGACTCAAAATGGCTATGCTTGCTTAAAAACAGATTTAAAGCAGATCCCTCTAATACCTTAGCAAACAAATTCTCCAAAACATTCTTGAAAGAGAATAGCTAGCTTTGCTAAATCTTTACATATAATAACCACTTTATATAAGCTTAGAGGAGAAATAATCAAAATCACTCTCATCGTATTAAGAATAAAGCCTTAATAATACTCTTCTTCCATTACCCACATCATCTTTTCCATTAACACATTCCTTCGTACTTCCTTAAACGAGTGGAAAAACAGAAGCCACTCTAAAATCTGATTATGGAGAATCCAAGACAGGCAAGCAGCCAAAATAAATGAGAATAAGCAGCTATGTGCTTCATTCTACATTCCACCAATCAGACAGGAATAATCCTGCCACGCTCCATATTATGTCATACAATATTATAATAACCTGAGAGCCAACATTTCTTCTGATATTAAGAAGACATTGTGGCTAATCAGAGGGTTCCAAGATCTGAATGATTTATCCGGACAAAAGCATTTGACCGTCTGAAATCTGTGATCTCTTGAACTGTGGTTCTCAAAGTGGGGTGTGGGAAGTCCAGGGGTCCTTGAAGCATATCCAGGATGTCCCTTATCAATGTTATTATGCCTATTCATAATTTCAACTATACATAATGACAATTTTTTTTTTTATAAATGGGTTCTGTGAGTGGAAAGACTAATAAATAGCCAAAATATTATTGGACACATCACATATATAACGTACCTAAATTCCTGAAAAGTTTGTTTGTAAAATAAATCTGCACAAAATAATTTTAAGTTACAGAAGTCCTTGAATGTCAAAAGTTTGAGAACCCTTGCTCTAGACTCTGCTGTTACCACTTTACCAATGATGAAGGAGTCAAAACAAATCCACAAATCCACATTCAGCACTTACATTTGAGCTTTTGGAGCCCGGTGTCTTTTCATCTTTAACCTAGAGAAATGCAGGTCAAAATGGTGTAAAGGTTAGACCCAGGCTGAGGCTGAATGATTATTCATTCGGTAGATATTCGGTGGAACATGAGAGGATGATCCGTGTTTCCATTCTAGCACTAAGCGCCTGACCTAAAGCTTAGTAGTCGCATTACCTAACATTACCAGATGGAAAATGTCTGTCACAAACATAAACAAGATTGAAAAATAAAAAATGTCCGCCTCAGATTTTGGATCTGATCAATAGAATGTTTAGGAATGAACCCAAAACTGAGGTTTGACCTCCTCCTCTATCGTCACTATGTAAGTTAAAATACAAATAGAACTCTGAAGCTACGCTCACTCCTGTTTTACTGCAACATCTTCATACTCCTTTCAAGGAAAAATGTAGTATACATGCAGCAAAGAGAGCACAAACATGAAACGCCACTTCCCTTTTTTTCCCAAAATGAAAAGCGTGATGAGAAAGCCATGGAGGCAGCACTGTGGTCATGGGCCGAGCAGGACAAAAAAAAGCAGCTGTGATAGAAAGAGAGAGAAAGAAAGAATTGTAAAAGAAGGGGCTGGGTAGATGAGATGGAGAACTGATGGGACAGGTGTTTCACAGCTGGCAGATCCTCACAGTGAAACAGCTGGACAGGTGGGCTATGGAGCGTGGGATGAAATGATCAGCTGGGGAAAGTAGGAGAGAGGAAAATGGAGGAAAAGGCAGAATGAGTCACTCAGGAAAGCAGCTCGTGGATCATTCAAACAGAGTTTGAACTGGTTGGTGAGTGTGTAGACATGCAAAAGTACACATAGGCTGAAGTCAGTAAGAAACCTAAGCCTGAACGAGGGCATCCTGAACTAGCATGATACAGATAGATAGAGGATACAGGAAAATAAGTTTATATAACAGCACACCCCAAAGTTTTTCATTCATCTTAAACCACATCAGTTTGCCAACACTAACCATTTTTATTTATTAAAGAACAAGAGAGCATTCTGTTTTTCCCCCATTTATAGCCACATTTAATGCAGCTACACACCAAAATCCCCAGTGTGAATTAACACCTACAGTGTTCGTATACAGGCAGGTCCATAAGTATTTGGACAGTGACATAATTTTCATAATTTTGCCTCTGTACACCACCACAATGGATTTGGAATGAAGCAATTAAGATGTGATTGAAGTGTAGAATTTCAGCCTTAATTCAAGGAGTTTAACAAAAATATTACATTAACCATTTAGGAATTACAGCCATTTTTTGCACAGTCCCTCAATTTTCACAGGCTCGAAAGTAATCGGACAAACTAACAATCATAAACATTAGGATTATTTTTAATACTTGGATGCAACTCCTTTGCAGTCAATGCCTGCCTAAAGCCAGGAACATGGACATCTTCAAATGTTTCCTCCCTTGAGATACTTCGCCAGGCCTTTACTGCAGCTGCCTTCTATTACTGCCCGTTTGTGGGTCTTTCTGTCTTCAGTTTTGTCTTCAGTAAGTAAGAAAAGCATGCTCAATGGTCAAGTGACAGACTCAGCCATTTAAGGACATCCCATTTCCAAGCTTTTGGGTTGCTTTCGTGGTATGTTTTGGGTCATTATCCATCTGTACTGTGAAGTGCTGCCTTCTATCTGTTTTTCAGCATTTCACTGAATCTGAGCAGAAATTATAGCTCTATACACTTCAGAATTCATCCTGACACGTCTATCAGCAGTCACATCATCAATAAACACCAGGGAGCCATACATGCCCATGCCATAACACTGCCTCCACATGTTCGACAGATAATGTGGTATGCATGAGCCCTTCCTTTCCTTCTCCATACTTTTCTCTTCCCATCATCCTGGTACACATTAATCTTGCATCAGAACCAGTCACGCTTTATTAAAAAAAAAAAAAAAAAAAAAAAGAGGTTTTTAGCGAAGTCTAATCTGGCCTTTCTGTTCTTGAGTGTTACCACTGGATTGCATCTTGAGGTAAACCCTCTGTATTTACAATCATGAAGGTGTCTCTTGACTGTAGACTTTGAAAATGATATGCCTACCTTCTCCAGAGAGGTCTTGACTTGGCTAGATGTTGTGAAGGAGTTTTTCTTCACCAAGGAAAGAATTCTGTGATCATCCACTTTAGTTGTCACTTCAGTGGGCCTTTTGGTGTTGCTGAGCCTAATACTGCATTCCTTCTTTTTTAAGAATGTACCAAACTGTTGATTTGGCCACTTCTAAAGTTTCTGTTATCTCTCTGATAGGTCTCTTTTGTTTTTTCAGCCTAATGATGGCTTCCTTCACTTGCATCGACACCTCTTTGGACTGCATAATGAGTGTTCCCATGAACAGCTACCAAATGCAAATTCAACACTTGGAATCAACTCCAGACCTTAATCTGCTCCTTAATCTGTCATGAAATAAGGAGGAAACAGGCCACACCTGGCCATTAAACTGCTTATCAGTCCAATTACTTTTGAACCTGTGAAAATGGAGTGATTTTGCTGTGTAATTGCTATTATTACGTGTGTTATAGCAGCTTTAAACAATTGTTAGGTAGTCTTCTCTCTCTCTCTCTCTCTCTCTCTCTCTCTTTTAAAATTAATAAAACAAAAAAGTCCCAAAAAGTCCCTGTGTAATTTACTATAAAAACGATAACATATTAGAACGAGCACATTAATATAATCCCTCCTGTCAGACCTGCTGTTAAAGAAAATGAATCAATACCTTTTGACCAACTGGAATCTGAGTGGTCTCTTATGTAATATGCTGCTTTCTTTACTGACATACAAACATTTTTCTGTAACACTTAATTTTGTGCTGGAAAACTACTGTTTGGAAAATGTAAAATGATTTTGTACAAGTCATAAAATAAAAATCTAGTACAAAGTTTGTACTAAAAAAAACAGTGCCTAAGACTTTGCACAGTACTGTGTATATACACCTTATATTTATATTTCATATACACAGTAGTTAGAAAGTCATGGATGTTTAAATTAACATACCATACTAATTAAAGCAAAACAACATATAAATGCACAGCACATACAGCACTTTTGAAAAGCAACAAGCTGCTATAGTGACACACGTCAATTCATAACACACTCTTCATGCCTGCTATTTGATGCCTTCATAAGCAACTATGAGAAATGTTTGTTAAAAACCTTTCTCTTAGCTCTCACAACACTCCATTAACATGTGTCTCTAATAAATCAATCTCAGTGTAGCGCAATAAAGGTTTGCTGCTTTGTTGACACAGCTGATTTCCTGTACAGAACAAACCAAATGTTCAAATCAAACTCACTCTGAAAAGCCTGTTTCATTTCATTGCTTCCTCCTGTTTAAATTCTTTTCAAAAACAGAAATGATTTGTATGTGATTATGTTGGTGATGGTCATGTCTAAATCAAACTCTGGCATTGTTCCCTTAAATAAACTCAGAAAGTAAAACCAGGCTGTCTATCTACCATGTTTTTCCAACTTTTCAAAACATTCATCTGGTGAAGAGAATTATGTGGTTACTATGAAGTAATATGTGTTGCTCCTTCAAAATCAAAATAAAGAGATTTTAAAAGACATCTGTCATTATGCTGCCTTTATCTCCTGAGCATAACCACAGCCCAAAAGTGCCGAAATCCATTTCATCCTTGTCTCATACTGGCATAATGACAATAGCTTGCGGTTTGTGATAGCAATAATGTGTGTGAAACACCACAATATTTAGTATAACTGTTTACTGCCACATGTTTAGACTTCCTCTGAGTCACCGCACACTCCATTCAGTCTCTCTAACTCAGGCCTGATACTTTCATCAGCAGCCTGAGCTTCACTATAAATAGAGAAGAGGCCTCAGTTAAGCCAGTGCAGTCTTGGCACTCTTATCTTCTCTCTCTCACACACACACACAAACACACACACACAATACACCACAAAGTCTGTCTGATACCATCTCAATCACTCACAGCTACAATCCAGTCTTTTCCCTGCCTTCACGTGGATCCGAGCTGGTCTGTGTGCGCTGGGTGGAAGTCTGTGTGTGTCCAGGCTGGTGTGTGTGTGTGTGTGTGTGTGTGTGTGTGAAGTGAGCTGTGAGGTAAAGTAATGCCGAACACAAGGAGGGAAGGGGGAACAGCTGCCACAGCATACTGACGAAGCTAAAAATAACAACCAAACAGCAACATGGGTGCCCTCATCACCACCCACTCAAATCATCCAACCCCACCCATAAATCCCTCTTCCTCTAATCTTGTCTCTTGTGAAAGACACAGCGTCATAATTAAGGAATAAAACACACCAGGACATACTGTTATAGAAAAATAATCAGCAACACAGTGGTGTGATGAAATTGCATTACTGTTATCAATCTGAAGTTTATTTTCCTATAACAGCGCCTTCCCAAAGTGTTTTATTCCTCTCATACTACAGCAACTTGCCGCAGGTTACAATTGTTTATTCAATAAAAGAACGACACGTTATACTTTTTTATCCACTTATAGTCACATTAAAGGATGGGGAACCTCAACGAAACAAGTCAGTCCTGTTACCACGTACATGATTTCAGATATAGACAGGCAGCCAAACAGCTTTTCTTTTTTTTAAATCAATTAAAGTTAATTACACAGAAAAAAAAAGCTGCATGTCATGTTACAAAGAAACTGTCAAGCACAACTTCCTCTGTCCTGAACACTCCCCCGAGTCGAAAATCTTACAGCTTTACCTCTGACAAAGCTCTGACACCAGAGACTCCTTCCACAAAGGTTAAAAAAAAACATCTCTTTACAGAAAACCTTACTAAATCCACATAGATGGTTACACAGTTATCTGTTAAATAATTGGAGTCTGATAATATGAACAATACGAAAAATTGGATCTTATGAAAAAATGGACACATCAACAAATCCAAAACAAAATCGAATAATGTGTGTGTGTGTATATATATATATATACATATACACACACACACATACACACACACACACCAATGTATATAGGAATGGGAGTTTTGAGTTATGCAATTATCATACTGTTAATATTTCATACCTTTCCATTGGGATCAACAGTTGATTTTTTTTTCCAGGTCTCTTCTGAAATCTATGAGGTGGTTAAAAATGAGCACAAATACACAGTGAGGGTAAAATGAATGAGGCAATCTGCACAGCACTCACATCCAGAATGATAAAAGACAGCCACCAGGGGGCTCCAGCTCACCACCTCATCTTACAGTCAGAGAGAGAGACACTTTTCTGCTCTGTCACAGCAAAATTCAGATAGAATCTAACTCCTGTATAGTGGAAGAAACTGAAGTGAGCCTTAGTGACTTCATGGCTAATGTATGATGGGAAAAGCTGTAGCACACAAACTGGGCTCTTGGGAAAAGAATGCCACTTCTGATTGGGTGTGGTGGTGGTGGATTGGGGGTGTGGCCATCCCACAAGACTTTACAATAAATGAAGGACAGGTGTGTATGCACTGTGTGTGTGTGTGTGTGTGTTTAACAGACAGGGGTTGTATGTCTGACCATCTTTCATTGTCCCAATTATTTATCTTTACTTATGCATTACATTTCAATCATTGTATTTATTTTACATACTTACAAATGAGGCAGTGCTCAAGCCAAGCACACATATGAGCAGTAGGTTTAACAAAATCTCTGTGGTGGCTCTAAGGTAGGTCTGGAGTGTAAATTCACAACCTTCTGGTTGCTAGCTCATCACCTTTACCCTTACTACTCGCAAGTGATGTAGCATTTAATAAATGATTCATAATAAGGAACAATTACATGAAGCTATGCCTCTTTAATGAGGGGCACATTGAGCAGCTTTCAAAGCAGGTACCTAAGAGATTCAATCACATCAACACACAAGGAGAGATTGAATTCAGGGCCTTGTTCATCCATTAGCTGTTAAAATCTTAAAAACATCTAAGTTAGGGTGTGGTGGCGCATGAACAAAATATTGATTATACTTAATTCTAACCAAAATCAAAATACAAATTCTCTCATGATTTGTTTGTTTGTTTGTTAAAAAAATGAATCCCACCTTTGTTTTGTGGTTAATAAGCAAAAGATGGTTATTAAGTGTACTGATGGTAACCAACTGATGGTTATTCATTTGGACCAAAGAGATTTGCACAAAACACTGTATTGCAGAAACTTAAAATGAGTTCATAAAAGCAGAACACATTCCCTCACTCCTTCTACAGACTGTCACTCATATCAGACGCCTCTAACTAATCAAATCCTGACTTCTGCAGCCGTGCTGGAGCAAAAGTGTTACTGTAAATGGTACAACCAGCATGGCTGTGAATGCTCTCTCACTCCCTCTGTTTGCAGGTACAGACACATGTTTCTTCCACACAATGTCAGCTGTAAAGATTTTCAGGCATAGAGGGCAAAGCAAACAGTTATATGATATCTCATTTATTTACATCCAGATTAGTCAGACAGGTGGAGCAGATATGATTAGCTGCTTGAACTGCCAAGTGAACTGTGTCATGGTAAGACATTAACCCACATTAGTCTCAGTTCATTAGAATTCATCACGTTTTTGGATTTGAGATATCTCCTCTGCCTAGGCACCAATCCAAACCCGGAAGCAGCCTGGCAGATATGACACACAGCACATGCTCTGCAGGAGAGTGTGCCACGCTGACAGATGGTACAGTGGCTGGGCCGAGGCCTGTCCAATGACACGCGCGTGACAAGAAAATATGGACCGGCTCAAAACTGTGACTAGACTGAAGAAAGAGGCTTCGTGGCAAACACGACAGGAAATAGCCTACTGTGACTTTCACTCATCTGTGGGGCACAACAATGTGGAGAAACAAGACGACCATCATTCATGGCTGTAAGGGAATAGGAAGAGTGGGACTGCACTGAAATGCACTCTGTGCTACAAAATGCGTAAGCTTGAATAACAATTTCAAAAGCTGGGCACTGAGCATTCACTCTATTACTGAAAGGCCACGGAGTCTAAGTAAAGAATAAAACACTTGGGGGTGTGATGTTATAGGAAAATAATCAGTAATGTATAATAAAGTAATAATAGTGCCATTTTGTGGGAGCGGATATTTAAAACAAAACAAAAAAAAATTATAACAGTTGTGATTCACAAAGCCACTCCTGATTCTGAATTCACAATATCATACGAAAAAAAAAATTTAATACCCACATTCCGACTGGAGAAAAACTTCACTTTCAAGTGGGCATTTTGGGAGCTGATTTTTAGGTGTTCGCTGTTTTCAGAAAAATGTTAAATCTATGGAACAAGATTGCAAAGTGGGAAGTAAGGAATAAGGTGGAATTTTCCTATTCTTCCCAAATTCTTCAACATGATGTAAATGCAGCATTTGCTCAAAACAATCTAAATGGTCCGGCTCGTGACAGGTACTTTTCTGCTTACAGGACGAAGGTGTGTGAGAACAACAAAACTGGAAAAGCAAGACCAAATATTAGCTCACTCTGCCTATTGAAGTCACTGAACCCTGAGCTAAATGCTAATAACAGCAATCAAACTCCACACCTTAACTGCAGAGCTTGTAGAACACATGGGATCTGAACTCTGCCCAGGCCAAAACAAACACGGACTGGACTGCCAGGTCATTGGCACAAAATAAGAAGCTCTCATTTGTCCAATCAGGCGCTGCCTATCAGTAATCCAGCGTGGGCCTTGCTTCTGGCTAAAGCCAGGTTTTATTTTTAGCACTGCTGGTTAATCCAGTAAATGCTAATGCCGGGCAATCATCATCATCATCATCATCATCATCAATCCGGGCCGATGGTGTCAGAGCTACTGGAAAATAATCTCATCTGTTTGTTTCCTCATTTCAGACTTATGACTCAAATCAGATGAAAAAGAAGATTATAGTAGAAAAGACAGTCAGTCTGTAGTGAGGTGTTTTATATACAATTTTAATTTACATGTTAGAAAAGACAAATGTAAGATACAAACCAAGGGTTAAAATAAAACAGAGTAATCAAAAAAGGAAAGGATAGTGTAGTGAGGATGTTCCTGTGTCTGAAATATTGCCCTACACTTAATTTCCTGTAAAGTGCATTATTAATAGAGCTGAAAAAAAATATGTGAACATGAAATTCTGGTCATACTGCATGAAAATTTATAACTAAACAAGTAAAGACTAAAAAGATGCCACACTTAAAAGTACTCAAATAATTTGAACTGAATTTAGAAGTCAGATATTTGGCCTGTAACAACTTGCATGACCTAATTCAAAAAGTTTTGAAGGTTAAAGCGACACTCCGGGGAAAATAAATAAATAAATAAATTTAACCTTGTGTCTTACAGCCATGATGCGGCAGGCTCTGTGGTGAGATTTACTGTTTTGAACACTGAAGCTCTGATTGCATGAAATGAACAGCAACTATAGGACTTTAAAAAACTAGCAGCAACACGACTAGCTACCATAACGTTAGCTAGCAATGATACTTGATTATCTACCTTTGTGTTAGTGACCCTACTAGTGATCTTACTACTAGTTACATGGGTGAAAACAAGCCTTTGCTGTCGCTCCTAATTGTCTGTAAATGCAATAGTCTTCTGTTGGCGTGGAAAAGTGAGTAACAAGTTTCCAATTCTGACAACCAACAGCACAACACGACATTTTAGAAAACAAATTCTGGTTTGCCTTTTCTGTTTTTTGGGGTTTTTTTTTGGCAAAAGAGGCATCTTCGTGTTTAAGGAGAATCCGAGTGGCGTATCAGAGTGAAGTGTCGCGCTCAGGGGCTCAGGGGCCTGGACTGGTTGATCACAGTAGGAATTGCCTGTGCATGAATTACGACTTCACTTACTGCATGCTAGGTGTTATAGTTTCGCTACATCAATGTGTGAAAGAAAAAAACAATACAAAATTAATTTAAATAAATTCCGTTTAAATGCTGACAATAAGTGATACAACATTGTGCAACAGAATATTACTTATGATGATTTAAAAAATATATATATTAAACGCTGGTGTTAGGGGCAGGGCTAGCAGTCATACCTTTTTTTTTTTTTTTAACAAATTAGTTCATATAAAATTGAACAGAATCCACTAACCTACAGCAGTTTGCTGGTCCATTTAAATACCAAATTTGATGTAATGATAACATGCGTGTTTCTTTGATTGATTATATGTTGTGCCAAGGCTAAGCTTTAAGCTGCGGCTCATGAAACCGAGAGTGACGGAGAAAGATACAATCTGCTGCAATATGAGAACTTTAGCCAGTTCTGAAGGATTGAGATGAAACATTCTCACAAGCTATGCATAAAAGGGAACCGCCATGAGTCAAGATGTTGATGAAGCGGATCAGGTGTGTGTTTGAGGAAAATTATCCAAAATAGTGGATTTCTAGGAGCTGCTATATGAACAAACGCTTCTGATTGATGCTAAAACAAGTCAAAGATTATGCGTTTGTGGATGGTAGGGGTGGAAAAAATGCCAAAAAAAAAAAAAAAAAAAAAAGGACTTCAGTGAAATTATGGATGCTTACGTAAAATCTGACTCAAGCAAGCACTTTTCTTTACGACTGTATGGCACTGAATGAAACATAACCTCGTGACCCTTGTTAAAATTTGCATACATTTCACACGATCAGATTAAAGTAAGCATACAATACTTTAGTTACAAACCATTACAAAGTAACTTTTTAAATGACGCTATTTCCTGAAACATCTTGCTACAGACCTCCCGTGACAGGTTCACAAATTCTGAACACATCCTCCTCCTCCTCTTGCACTAACTGTTAGACATAACACTAAACAGGTGTCTTTCTTTGGCGATTATTCACAAACAGCCTCCGGATATAGCAAGCATGCCTCGTAGATAGGCCGAGCGAGTTTAGGCTTGCTTGTATGGTGCATTCTTGCACATCCACAGTTTCGTATGACCCTAGGTAAAAGGTGTGTTTCCTTTAAAAATACAATAGAGACAAGACTGACACTCTGGATAAACTTAAGCCTTCTTGACATGCCCACAGACCACACACAGCTAGGATCCAGCACCAAATTGCTAAAAAAAAAAAAAATAGCTATAATATTCAAAATATGGTGTTGGGGTGTTTATACAAATGACGTTGAATGATGCAAAACTCACAAAAATAAAAGGTGTGATGGTGAACACAATACAAAATGCAAAACAGGCTAGAATGCTACAGGGAAATGGATTAGCATGACTTTCATTGATCGTTCCGTCTTTTCCTGGAACATAACCAACACGTGGTGACACATCTTCATTTAAATTTTATCCACATAGTGCTTTGTAGAGTAAACATGCAGACAGCGTCATGGAGAAACTTGAAACCAGAAGCCAAAAGCCACGACTCTTAGTTATTTTGAGAGCACCTGATTGTGGAAATGATCAGTGATTAATTTTTTTTTTATTGCACAAGGCTACTGAATTCTCAATTCTGATTGGTCACCACTCAGCCACATGGATTTTCATGGAGGACACACACATAAGGTTAATAATAAACAAATAAATGAGTTAGTTAAAAAAAATGAAAAGAAAAAAAAAAAAGCATGATCATTGATATGGTCATTTTCTGTACGAAGATGTTTATTTAACATTTATGAAAGGAGTCTCCAGTGTCAGTGCTTCAGGAAATCTGCCGCCAACAAGTCTAGTCTTTCTTGTTACTGATTTGTCTGCCTGAATTTCCCTTAAAATGTACTTCAAACAGGAAAGAAGCTACTGAAGAGAAACTACTTCAGATATTTGACCTTGCTGTGACCTTGACCCTGTTTTGATCGATTCCAAAATCTATGTTCATCTCTTGCTAATTATAATGATAATTCCATATAAATCCTACAGACATTCTTGAGATATCAAGCTAATGAAAATCTGTGGTGGATGCATGGATGGAAAATACAGAAACCTGAAAATATTAGACTAACTAATTAATATTATGCAAACTAATCAAGAACTAACACAAAACAGGTGCACGCAATCAGGTAACAAAACAAGGGGCGGAGACAAAACCAAAACACAATCTTGGTGCATGTGGGAACCATGATGTGAATCAGTGAATCTGTGACACGTGGTAACCATTCTGCTTTGCATTGAGCCGCATCACACCATGCTGTCATTTTATTCTTTAGATATAAAACCTACTGATGAAATACACAAAACGTTATTACTGGACAATAATCAAATTGCAAGAAATCTGCAAATACATAATGTACTTTTGTGCAGTACTGTAGTAGTCACCTACTACACATTATCTATAGTTACTAAATACTTCACTAAATATAACTGTATAATCATTATAAAAGAATTTCAAATAGCTCATGAATCAAAGCATTTGACTAAAAATAATGATAATATGATCATACAACTGCAGAATCTAGCAATTAATCACAATTAGCTGATATAACTACAATTATGTGATTATTTTATGTATAATTATATTAATCAGCCTACTCAAGTTCGAATGTTTTATTAGTAAACGTCACTGGAAATGATTTCCCACATAAATCATGGTATTGTGACATTTAGACAGATGTTAGATATGTATACCACTATACAACTTTTTTTTTTGCTATGATGTAATTTATTATTTAAACAGTCTGTATTTGTTGTCTTTAAAGGGAACTGAAATTTGTGCTTAGATTCACACCAGTGAGCAGAACTTTATCTTTGAGAGTCAACTCAGTGAACCTGACACATCATGGAGTTTAAAAAAGCGCTTCGATATAATCAAGAAAAACAGATCTGATCAATTTGCCCAGCACACTAATTAAACATTTAGATTATATTTTAATTAGTTTAAAAGACAATTTTTTAAAACAAAATGACACAGAATGCAAAGTGATAGTCGTAGGATTTGACCCAAAGCTCTTCTTCCACTATCCACAGGAGAGCCATGTTCACCATCATGTGCCCTTCATCTATGTGGTGAACCAATAACCACGACTGGACTCACTTCCTGGTCCTGTGGTGAGAAGGAAAACCAGCCAACACTAAACAGGGCTGGATTTTGTTCTACCTCTCACATCCACGGCTGGCACACTGACAGTCAGTAACAGCGCCATGGCAGGAAGCTGAGTGACAGCTTGCGAAAGAGGAAGATGAAGTGAGAATGATGTGAAGGGGGAGAGCGACCGGGGTGACTTGGACTCGAGCGGAGTGGATGGCGCTATTCCAGCCAGACAGACACTTCATGCATTTGGCAGCTGGTGTGCCGCCAAGATGGCCTGTTATATAATCAAATCCAATCCAAAATTGTAATTAATGGAGGCATTGACAAAATAATGATTGAGGAACAGTCAGAGGACAATGACTGGCCATGACAGAGTGCCTCCAAAACTGACTGGAAAACCACTGAAAAAGCAAGCTGTTGGAGATAAAAATAAAAGTTTTAACATAGTGTTATTGTATCCTTTATTGTAGATATTCAATAAATCAACTTATTCTGGTCGATTGGATCCAAAGCCTGTCCCAGGATCGCTGGGTGTGGCACAGGAATCCACCCTGGATGAGACACCAATCCAATCGCAGGACATAATAGAATGATTAATGGCTAGCAAAACAGTGCTCTACTTAACGTCAACACACTCAGCTAAACCTGACACACACCAGCACAAAGGTGACGCCTAGGTGTATGTTGCCTATACTAAAGGGACAAGTGCAAACCTTTGCACACCCTTAGGACAAAATCAAGATGTCAAAAAAAAGCATTTGCCACATCATCAACCGATTAAGAGACTGAATCCCAGCAATGCCACACAGCCATCCATGGCTAAGAGTTAAAGAGAGCAAAAATTGGCTGTGCTTTCTTGATGGAAGGGATGGCGTTACTCTCTCCAGTGTTATTCAGAGTGACACAAGCCAATCGTGGGTATCTGCTCGCCGCAGCGCTTGTACTCTTTTTGATGAGACTTTAATTTTCAAAATCCTGACACTGCCAGAACTTTGTTGTGGACTGTCTTTGGTCGCAGTAAATAGCCCGCTGGTGAGCACGTCCCATTACGCCATCAGTCTCAACTAATGACCAAAGAATTCTTTTACAGTGTGCAATGTTTGTCAGTGATAGCAAAATTGGGCTGAAAATCGTACAGTATAAAGCAAGATTTAGCCACCGAGAGTTCACTGCACCATGTGTACTCTTGGAAAAACAAAACAACCCAGAAGTCTTGTTAATTTTTTTTTTTTTTTTTCTTTTCTTGTACAGTTAAAATTTCGCCCTTTTGCCTCAGTAGGAATGTATGCATTCTAGGAGTTTGGACATTTCTTAAATTGCCTCATATGCTAACAGGAAGATGAAATAAATATAAAACCAAGAGTTCTGAAAGAATCGGCGATCCACAAGGTGAGCTATAGAAAACCCTATAGAGTCCTTTCCTGATATATAAGCAATGGGAAAAAAAGAAAAAAAAGAAAAAAAAAAAAAAAAAAAAAAAAAAAAAAAAAACGACAAACACACAGACATGATGTCTATGATTAGAGACGTCTAATTCAGTGGTAGTCAGCTATCTCAGACATCACCACTCACTTTTGCAAGGCTAAGTTGGGTGTGCCACTGAAGAACTGGAATTTGACCTAAGCACAAAGCATGAATGGAAGCTAAAACGTGCCGGAGTCCTCGCTGCACACGCTCATATACGTGGAAACCTGAAAACCTGCATGTCCAGTTCGGCGATGATGAAGGGCATGTTTAGGAATGACAGAGAATTCACAAGCTGACAGTTTTGCCTCGAGTTTTTGTGGCACTTTTGTTGGACAGGCCCATTTCCTGTGCTCTCAGACTAAATGTTCTGAACCAGTTTGCTAAAAATGCACAAATTGACACTTTATTAGCATCCCAAATCTCACAAAATAGACCACAGCTGCTACGATGCATGATCTAGATTTATAAATCACTGGATCTTTTTATAGTCCTACTGCTTCTAGGTCAATCCCAAATGCTATCATATTCTCAGTCGTGCACTACGACTGTAACGGTGGAATCTGGGACAGTTATAAGGCCAATGAGGTGGTGCTTTCCTACAGCAGACCATGAGGAGGGTGAAGCTGCTATCAAATGCTATTAAACGTCTCAAATGCAACTCAATCTCAAGCTCAATTCGGAAGTGTTTCACTATCTGCCCTTCTGTTTGAGCTCATCTTTTCTCTATACTTTTACAAGCACAGCTAAAACGCCAGGGCCTTTGACCCAAGAGACCTGCTCCTGTAACATATTTTGATCTAAATCCCTCAGATCACAGCTCTCTAGACACTGAAAACACATCACTGGGAGCTAGCGCTGCCTAAACAAGTGAACTGTGAAAGGCCACAAGCTAAACATGGCCTGGGCCTTTATCGCCACTTCCATCTATGTGGAAAAATTAGTGCACTGACCTGAGGGACGAGGAAACATGAGCAGGTCAACAGCATTCCACATAGATGATAATCATCAACATCTTTTACTTATATAGTACTTTATATACTGTATGTGGAATCCAGCTGAAAGGGCTTTAAAAAAGGGTTGAAAGTATGCAGCATCCTGTATGGTTTCTGAGTGGTGCAGCACAAAAGCACTTGCTGTATAATCAGGAGATCATGACTTCGAATCCCAATGATGCCACAGCCATCCATGGCCGGGGGTCAAGAGAGCAAAACTGGATGTTCTCTCTTGGTGGGTGGGACATACTCTCCTGTCAATCACAGCAAAACTAGGCCAATCATGAGCATCTGTGAGCTCAGGTGTGTGAAAGAGGGCAGACAGCGTTTTCCTCTGGGTGTGTTACACTGCCCTGTGGTATGATGGTTAGCTGGCTTTACGCGTCTTGGAGGAAGCATGTGTTAGCCTTCAACCACCCCAGTAGGTAGCTGTCGTACAATAGGGGAGAGCTAGCTGGTGGGTGGGAATTAGCAGGTGACAAAACTGAGGAGAAAAATTCTCAATATAAAGTCCAAACAA
Organism: Pangasianodon hypophthalmus; assembly: GCF_027358585.1. NCBI lineage: Eukaryota > Metazoa > Chordata > Actinopteri > Siluriformes > Pangasiidae > Pangasianodon > Pangasianodon hypophthalmus. The sequence goes on along the minus strand of NC_069726.1, from coordinate 3,912,402 downwards.
ATTTGTAAAGTTCTCACATTTTAGCAGCTTATACGAAATGTTTAACCAATGTGACTATTCAGAATACTCCTCCTTCTTGCACTAGAATTCAGGCTAGGTAGGTTAGGCATTTTTTTTTTTTTTTTGGAATGGACACATTCAAAAAATTACTAAAACAAAGAAATTATATTTTAAAATATAAAATAAAATAATATTTTATTTTTTATAAAATAATATTTTATTTTTTATAAAATAATATATTTTAATTTATTTTATTAATTTGTAAAACAAAAAAATTATAAAATAAGTTAAATATTCAATAGTCTAAATATTTCAATAATAATAAAATTATTTGAATATTTATAAACAATTGCACTAATTGATTAAACATTACGATTCTTTTGTATCAATGTGAAAAATATTTCTTTTAATATTGATAAAAAAGAATTATATCTATAATCAGTTGTTCTAATTTTAAGCTTTTATTACTATACAATTTACAAAATTAAATTAATAAGAATCAATTAGATAATTAATAATAACTTACTTAATTCGTCCTTCACACACGTAGAAGGTGATTTCTACTGTATGGGTAATAAATATAAACAAAAAAAAGTGAATTAATAAAAATAATGACAAACTGATCATCGTGAGAGAGACTAGAATAAAAAAAATCAAAACTGTATTAATTTTATTACATATATTCTGATCAGAGTGAGCTCTGTTTACCAGCGAATGTCAGCCTCAGGTGTAGAGATACATGCGGAAAATGATGGCGATTGATAACAAAATGAAATGATCTGTGAGCACTAACTGCATCTAACATTTGCAATATATTTGGAAAGAACATGAGAGATAATATCACGTTACTAACTAACCTTATCAGGTGAGAATCTCCTATCATTTTATGTCAAAAACAGACTCTGAGGTATTTAGCACACAGCAACCACACCAGATCACTGATGACCTACAGTACATCACCAAACTGCTTTTCTATGAGGAAAGGCAGCATTTATTTCCATGAGACTGGTCTCAGTAGTGATGAAGCACGCAAACATGTAATTGTGAAACAAAGTGACAGTCCAAAGTGCCACCATCAGATCTTTAACTAGCACTCCATTCACCCTGCAATCTTACCACACCTAATTCTCCAGCTGCATTCCTTACATTGTGTGAAGGTAAACTTTCAGTCCACACAAGGAACTGAACAACCCCCATTACACACCACGTACACACATTCCATCTGCATTTTAAATTTCTCCCGGAGTGATTACTGACGTTTCATCCGTGTAAAGGATTAAAAACATCTAAGCGTCAGACATTCGTTCTGATCTTCTGAGAAAACACCTACAGCCTATATACTCCAGTGCTCATGGTGCTTTAAGGTTTGCAGCATGTTGAACGTTTGAATCGAACTCTGGGCGATTTCTCCCATGGTGTAGATGAGAACATGGCTATCACACTCAAGTGCGGACCAAAACAACTGCTCTCCAAGCATCCAAGCAAAGTGTTCTCGGTCTGCTTTGAAGTGAACTCTATATATGGATCACAGAGACTGGCAGTTTTACATGTTCTACATTAATTGTGGTTTATTCTTTGTATAAAATATGACAAATGACACATTATATGGCCTAAAGTTTGGGGACACCTGACCATCACACTCATATGTGGCAGCTCCATATTAATGCCCATTGGTTGTAATGGGATGTTTAACAAGCACATATGAGTGTGATGGTCCACATACTTTTGGCTACATAGTGTATTTAGCTATTAGCCATGCCTATGGTTAAATTAAAATCATGTATACATATATACATCCAGGATTGGTTCATTAACGACACTTATGAGGTTAAAATGTGCAATAAATGGGCTACGGTCAGCAACTGTGTATCTACAGAGTGACCTACATCATACCTGTACCTGATAAAAATGGCAAATGAGTGTAAGGACACAGCTACACACAGTTATGGACTAACTTTAAACATAGGTGCTTTCATATCTAGTTCTACATCAAGGTGTTGGCTTTTACTTCCTCAAGTGTGAGGCCACCTTCACTTTCAGTCTCATGTTACATTCTTCTAGCCACAATTTCCTCCAATTTAGAATTGTTACAGTGCTACAGACAGGGATCTACCTGCTTGGGAGAGTCAGAATCTGAGCGAGAAAGCAAGACAAACAGAGCAGCCCAGATATTTAAACTGGGTCAGCCTTCTTGCTGGACCAGAATGCAATGTGAAACAGTGCCAGAGTGTAACAGGGGAATAAGGCGGTAAAGGAAGGTACAAAATATCAAGTGAGGTATATAGCCTTTTTATATTTGCTTGATGATACCACAAATTACACGTTAACTGCACACATTTTCAGACAGAGCAGTTTAGAGGAACATGCTGTCCTACTTGCATCACTCAAGTCAGTATGTACATCTGCACTTTAAATCATCCGGACGTGACCAGGTAAGTGTGTAAAATCGTAAAGATCACAGAGATCACAGAGATTGTGCAGGGGAAGGGTTAATTCCTTCAGGTGCATCTGCACTGCCTCACTGAAACTCAACACTGATGATATCATGAACACCGCTCCAGACTAACAAAGGCCTTTTTTGATGTCAATCTGGCCACAAAATTCAACATCCTCCTCTCATAGGATTGCTCAAACTACAGCGCACCTCTGATTGCTTCATGAATTCATATGCAACCAAACTCAACCCACACACATCTCATCAAAAGCATATCTGTATGGGGGACCAAGAAAAAAAAAAAAGAAACAGATTGCTATACTGTAACTTGATTCCTGGCTCTGAGCTTCTTCTGCGAGTGAAACAATACAGTGGAGTTTCTCCTGAACTGTGCTGCGAGGAACAAAGTGATAGAATGACTTTTAGTCGTCTTACTATTTCGGCAAATGATATGTTAGACAGAAGCAAACTCAATAGATTATAATCAAATGTCAGACATGGTAAGAGGCAAAGTCAGAAAGGAACAAACCACTGAATAGTAAAACTAAACAACATGAAAGTCACAGGACACTTAGTCATTCATTCAGCTTCAGTAACTGGTGAAACAAAAACCTACTCTGGCATCACAGGGTGCAATGCAGGAATACACCCTGGATGGGATGCAAGGCCATCCCAAATCATGACACACTCGTTCACACCTAGGTGCATTTTAGAGTAGCCAATCTATCTAGAGTAGTTCTGGGAAACCCACTTGAACACCAACACTTCAGAAAGAGGTTAACTGGACCTCTGGTTGACCCTCAGACTGTGGAACTGTAAGACACTAACACTACACCATGACACAAGTCAGAAAAGTCGCAAATGTCAAAGACATCAAGCCACGGAAGGTTCTATCTTTACAATAATACACGAAATAGACATTTTCTTACCTCATAGGCCTCACCACGCACTCCTGCGCTGTTTTTTAACCAACATCGGCTAAGCTCACTCAGCTCCACGATGGGCTGCACCTTCAGACGGACAGTCTCTCCTGATTGGCGGATCATCTCCACAATCTCGTCCCTGTTCTTATTCTCTACGTTCAACCCATTGATCTCCACCAGACGGTCTCCTGGCACCAGGCCCAGAGTCACATCCTTGTTGCCAGCACCAGGCTCAGCAAAGTGGACCACACGCCGGTAGACAGAGCCATCTGGTTTTTGGTCCAGCATGGTGGTGCGCCGTAGGGAGAAGCCAAAGTCGCCCGTGTTGCGCCGCTGGAGTTCCAGCTCTCTGGGTTCAAAGACCTCAGGAGGCATGACAGCAGGTAGACGCAAGTCTGCCGGAAACATCTTCTCCACTAATAAGGGTATCTGGACCTGCCTGAGTGGGGCACGTCGGTGGGAGATGTATCTGGGCACATGATGAGAGACCTTGGGCTCCACTTGTGGAGAAGGAGCAGCCGAGTTTGGCCCTGATGGAACCGAGCCTTCTGATGGACTCTCCTCTTTGCTCTTCTGAGAGAAGGATAAGCGTTTTATAAGCTTCACCACTGGGGAGTCCTGCTTTGTCAGGGATCCAGGTCTAGAGGCCTGCTCTCTTAAGGAGGACCTCTGAACGTCCTGCATAGCCTCCCCTTTAATGTTGTCACTGGAGCTAGTGGTGCTTATACGGCCCACATCCAGGAGCATGCTGCTTCTGTTGTTGTTCCTCTCTGAACTCACGTCCATCAAGGTGAGCTCTGGGTTGGTGACCACTTGGATTGGAATAGGGTCAGAGATTTCCAACTTGGCCCTGGATTCTCTCTTTGAACTACCACGCTGTAGGCTGAAGAACCCCCGTCGCATGCCTACCTCCTCCAGACTCTTCAGCTCAGCCTGGGACATTCTCTCTTTTTTGTCCTTCTTCTCTTTTTTCTCCTTCCTAGCCCCATCCTTCTCCTTGTCTTTTTTGATCAGGCTGAACATGTTTGGCTGCAGACTTCAAGCTCCACCAAACCAACCGTGCTGTTCTTAGGCAAAAAAAAAAAGTCAGAGCTCTAGTCACATTCAGTCACATTTAATACAACCTCCATCCTTTGACAAGGCATCCAGAGGAGCTGGAACATCCATCGGTATTTAAGTCTTGGGGAGAGAAAGAAGTGGAACAGCAGAGAGGAGAATCAAGTTCAAATTCAAAACAGTTCAGGTATAAAGCGTCAAAATCTGCATCACAGCTAATAAACATAACTCGGGTACAATCAAGCGGTCACATTTCGCCAAGTCTCCAAACAAACATTGCACGCGCAAATCCATGAGACAATGTGCTGGTAAAACCACCCACTGTGTGACGTTGCGCATTCCCATTGGCTGACGCTTACCTTTAATGACAGGTAGCCTACAAGGGCGAATTTATATTTTAGGTTTCAAATTCTATAATTATTATTATTATATCTTGTGGGGGGAAAACTGCATAACGTCATCCATATGAGGTGAAAACAAACCAAAAAATCTGACTCTGATGTATAAGCGATTTAAATAAGAAATCCAGCACGAAGGTCTATAGGAGCACTTCCGGAAGTAGTTTAACGCCTCTGGGATTAACGAAAGTTCAGTGCAAAATGCTAAATAATGTTACACCAAATACTTTATTAGAACCTCAGAACGCAAAATACCTATATGTGATATAGTAGGATAGTCTTTACCGCACCTTCTTTACTGTCGCATTTCTTCATATAGTTATTAAACTCCTGACAGTTCAACGCTCGCGCATAACGATTTCTCTAATGCTCTCACCCATTAGACTGAACCTAGCACCTGACACCTAGAACATGTCAGCTCTGAAAAGTGCAAAGGAAAGATTACTAAGGACTCACCGCTCCGATACTGTGCCGGTAGAAAGAGGACAGAGTGCGCGTACCTGCGCGCGCGCCTGTGAGAGTGCGTGCGTGCGTGTGTGCGGGAGTGTGCGTGAGTGTGCTCTGAAGCGGCTTCAGAGCTTTTACACCTAGTAGCAAGAACACACTTCTGAGGGTTTAACTGTAGGGAGGGCGCACTGACTGGCTCGGACCCCTGCTGGCCGCTTTATTTACTCCTCGGTGTAAAATGACTGGCACATAATAACATAATAGCGGAAGATGCCACCCTGTGCCACCCATGAGGCCACGCGCGTGTAATTTATTTCCTCAGTTTATTAATTATACCCTATCATTTCTATAAATATAAATCAGTTCTAAATGAGTGAATGCTGTGTCCTTAAATGCATCCTATTTTCTCTAAAAATCTGTTTCCTTTAAGTAACAGTTGAAAAACAGGTAAAATTTTAATGCTTTATTAACTTTTTTCTCCCAAATAATTACCCTGTTCCCTCAAATCAGCAATTGTCCCTAAATGAATAAGTCTAATCATCTCTCATATCATTTAAAATAGTCGTATAATTAGGGACAAATGAACCGCCTTTCAATTTAGTAACTTTTTACTGAAATTAATAATCATGACCTCAGTCAACAGTTTCCTTAAGTGAATAATCTCTGCTTGGTCTGATATGCTATCCTACCTACACTTTTAGAAAATAGGGTTCTTCAAGGGTTTTTCAAATGGTTCTTTGTACAGCTTCCTACAAAGGTTCTAGCTTGGAACCCTTTCCGATAGCTAAACACTGTGTTGTACGGTTGGTTGTACACAGACATTTTAAGAGTTCCCACAGAGGAGCAACTGAAGAACCCTGAAAGGGCTCTAGATTTGACCTTTTGTTCCCCTGTAAGTATACTACCCCAGTGGTAGAGCATGGGGGTTCATTTATTAAAGGAAAATTAACACTGTGCTCATGCTGCTATATTACTGAAGACTCAAAACATCTGAAATTAAAAGTAGGTTGAGTTTAAAAAAAAAAAAAAAACCTTCCACATGTGTAATAAAATACTTCTGCAGTTTTCTAAGCATCTGTGAAAAATATGACTGCTTAAGAAAAACTTATATTTGTGTATGACACGTTTTTATCCAGTGTCCACTGCATGTTTTTGGAGCTGCATTTCCAACCCTTTTTTTAACCGTCTCATCATTAGTATGTGCACAGCGCCCTCTACTGACATAACGTAGAGTGTGCAAGCTAAAGTAGTAGATACCGTGCACCAGGTTTTATCATCTATAGCAGGGGTTTTCAGTCTTACCCGCAAAGGGCCAGTGTGGCTACAGGTTTTCTTTACAGCCAGATTAGAGACACGCTTGATAGTTGAGTGAAGACTAAGGTGAACACATTAATCAAGTGGAATCAGGGGTGGCTCCTGCTTGGTTGCAACAATATTAATTATATTATATTATTTAATAATAATATTGAAGACGCCTGATTTATATATTTGTTCTGACTGAATATAATAAATAAATACAAAAGTGGTACATATATATTGATTATGCATCACCCATTAAACATAATATAATTATCAAAGCCTTTTTTGCATTATGGTAACTTCACAGTGTTACAGATTATGGGGTTTTACATGTTGAGGTCACTTTCAATGAATGCCAAAAATTCACACTTTCACCTTAGTAAGATATAAATTTTAGTTTAGGGGGTATGAATGGTGATAGAGTTTTATTCTGTTTTCACTGTATTTTATCTAGGGCGATTGAAAAGAGCTGTAGAAATAACAGTAGTACTACTGTGACATACCACTGAATGACTTGTCTTTTGATATTCTGATAGCACTTCTCACACTTGAAAAGATGGAAATGTGGTACCACAGGGCCTTAACCACTGACCTACCACAGTCACAGGTCCTTAACCACTGATGTACCACAGTCACAGGTCCTTAACCACTGATGTACCACAGTCACAGGTCCTTAACCACTGACCTACCACAGTCACAGGGCCTTAACCACTGACCTACCACAGTCACAGGTCCTTAACCACTGATGTACCACAGTCACAGGTCCTTAACCACTGACCTATCACAGTTACAGGTCCTTAACCACTGATGTACCATAGTCGCAGGTCCTTAAACACTGACCTACCACAGTCACAGGTCCTTAACCACTGACCTACCACAGTCACAGGGCCTTAACCACTGATGTACCACAGTCACAGGGCCTTAACCACTGATGTACCACAGTCACAGGGCCTTAACCACTGACCTACCACAGTCACAGGTCCTTAACCACTGATGTACCACAGTCACAGGTCCTTAACCACTGATGTACCACAGTCACAGGTCCTTAACCACTGACCTATCACAGTTACAGGTCCTTAACCACTGATGTACCATAGTCGCAGGTCCTTAACCACTGACCTACCACAGTCACAGGTCCTTAACCACTGACCTACCACAGTCACAGGGCCTTAACCACTGACCTACCACAGTCACAGGTCCTTAACCACTGACCTATTACAGTCACAGGTCCTTAACCACTGACCTATCACAGTCACAGGTCCTTAACCACTGACCTATTACAGTCACAGGTCCTTAACCACTGACCTACCACAGTCACAGGTCCTTAACCACTGACCTATTACAGTCACAGGTCCTTAACCACTGACCTACCACAGTCACAGGGCCTTAACCACTGACCTACCACAGTCGCAGGTCCTTAACCACTGACCTACCACAGTCGCAGGTCCTTAACCACTGACCTATCACAGTCTCAGGTCCTTAACCACTGATGTACCACAGTCGCAGGTCCTTAACCACTGACCTATCACAGTCGCAGGTCCTTAACCACTGACCTATCACAGTCTCAGGTCCTTAACCACTGATGTACCACAGTCGCAGGTCCTTAACCACTGATCTACCACAAGTGAAGGTCTTCAACCACTGACCTACCACAGTCAAAGGTCCTTAACTACTAAACTACCACATTCACAAATCCTTATCCACTGAGCTACCACAGTCTCAGATCCTTAACCACTGACCTACCACAGTCTCAGATCCTTAGCCACTGAGCTACCACAGTCATGGTACCTTAAATACTGAGCTACCACAGTCACAGATCCGTAGCCACTAAGGTACAGTCCCAGACCCTTGACCACTGAGGTACAGGCAGAGATCATTAACCAGTGAGACTGTTTATTTACAGGAGTTAGCTAAAATTGTACTGAGACTGATTTTATTAATTAAAGTGTCACCTGCCTTATCCACCCACAGTTGCTGTTTAGAGACAGTTGCTGTTTGATTAGCTTTTAGAGTTTCTTAAATTAAAAATAAAAATCTATATTTATATCAAGAAAACACATTAAGTCTACATATCACACCAGTCTATTATACCAGGTTCAGAATGGCTGCCAGAACAGTTTTCAGCTATTTCAGAAAAGTTCGGCATGCAGCTTGAATTATGCAAGCTGGTGGCGATAAGCTTCATGTGGATCTGCCAAAGAAGCAGATTTTGGACACCAATCATTTTAGTAGGTTTTAGTGGTACGGCAGGTAGCGTTGCCGCCTCACAGCCCCAGGGTCCCTGGTTTGATCCTGAGCTCGGTTAACTGTTCGTGCAGAGTTTAATGTTTTCCCTGTGTCCGTGTGGAGTTTCTCTGCCCTCTCCGATTTCTTCGTACCTCCCAAAAACCTGTAGGTGGATTGGCTATGATAAATTGCCTCTAGGTGTGACTGAGTGTGTGAATGTGTGCATGGTGCCTTGTGATGTCCTGGAGTCCTATCCAGGGAGAATTCTCCCACTTCACACTCGGTGTTTCCAGGATAAGCTGTGGATCCACTGCAACCCTGACCAGGATGAAGTGGTTACTGAAAGTGAGTGGGAGTGTGTTTTTGTAAGCTTCCATTTCATTTCCAGATGCTCTTTTCGAAAGTCAGGGTTGATTTTCAGATTGATTTTCCAGAACATTTATGTTTTCTTGCTCAGGCTGTGTTAGAGAACAAAACAAGGGCCTTTCTCAAAAAACAACAGCTTAAAACCTTAGCGTTTTAAGTGTGTATTACTATGATAACTGAATATCCATACTTTTTCCAAAATATTTTTCTAACAGTTTTAGACTTTGTTTGTTTCTTTCTTTGATGTCTGGAAATGAGTGCCCTTACAAATTTTTTTCTTTCAGACTTTCCATACTTGCACAAGAACCTTGGACAGGAAAATGGGAGACTGATAAAAACACATGAAGTAAAAGGGACTATCACTTTTGAAATGCATCGTAGTCGGTTTCTATATAAATAAGCTGGAAAAATCCGCGAATTTGATTTCAACAAGAAAAAAAAAACATTAAAGAAGATAAAGCATCATATCATATGCATTAAAGCCGTCTCACGACAGCTCAGTGCAATTGATCAACTTCTTGCCTTTTTTTTTTTCTCTAACGTCCCAGAAAGTATAACGCACTGTGAGAAAAGGGGTGTCTCTAAGCAATATAAGTCAATATTTCATCACAACAGACTAATTAATATATATTTAAAAAATACTAGTTTGGTACAATAGTAGACACACTGTATTATAAAGCACTGTTTAGATATTTTTCACCCACGCACAACTTCCATGGTGTTATAACCCCGAGCTCCCCCCTGCAACTCTGTGAAATGGTTCGGCCCTGGGGTTACAGGAAGTTGTAGCAGCTGCCATGTTGAGCTGCTTTGTTGTAGATTTCTTGTAGGTTTTCCAGCAGATTTTTTTTTAAAGTGTGGCAATGGAGCCGAGCTGGAGTACCTTCTTGTTTCAGGTAAGGAGACTCCGGGATGCTTAGAAACTGAAACAGATGGATGAGCAGAGATTTAACACGCCAGCTTTCAGAGTTTAAGTTTGATTTGGGGAAAAAGATAGATTTGAAGCAGAGCAATCTAAGCAAAACAATGGTGCATCAAATCCCGGGCTTCCAGCTGTGAGGAAGGGCATGACGCTGGGGGAAAATCGCTTGCTTGCTTTCTTTCATTCTTTCTTTTTAAGATATTGGTGATGTTTAGCACTTTTTGAACATGGGTTAGTTGAGAAATGAAATACGAATTCTGTGATTATAATCACATCCAAAGCAGGCAAACAGCAGGGATCTCAGACATCGCCTCCTCGGTAGAGATTTTTTTCCCTGCTTGATCAGATTTGTTAGATAAACATCACCAGATTCATTCAGCAAACTGTAGATGTGTGGGGAGACTCTGGATCTGGGATCGGTGTAATGTAGGAGTGTAGAAATGTGATCTAACGGTGAGTTTGGTGCACATCAGACTGCTGAATGAAGACAAGTTGAGCTCTGGGAACTTTTCCCTCTATTCACTACAGTGCAAACCGCGGGATCCGGGATTTCAAGCCATGCACATGAAGCAGAGGTTTTATGGCCGTGTTTCGTTGAACGTTTCATTCAGTTTTTTTTTAAGGTTTCAGTTTTTTTTTTTTTTTTAACCGTTAACTTCTTATGAAGCGTTCACTTGTTTCCACGCATTTGTTGGCTAACGCGCGAGCCCATTCACCTGAGACTAAACACTGCTCCTCTGCTGTACTGTTGATTATAAAGTTAGTGAAAGCAACAAACTCTTTTTAAACCTCATTTATTTAACCTCAGAGGCACACTTGTTCGCTTGTTCATGTCCAGGGATTGTCGGTTTCATGAGTGAGCCCTAGGTTAAAAAGTCCGCCAAGCTAGCCACAAGCTAGCACTAGTTTATTTGAGTTAACTATTTTGTTACAAATGTACGTTTTTGGTTTTTTTGTGTGTTTTTTTAGGGAATAACTCACCTTTTACTGCTTTATACTCACCAGAAAAACCTTAAAAACTTGTCTCTCAATTTCTTTCCCCTCACATTTTAGTAAAAAGTATTTATTTTAAACAACTGTTTTGATTTAACTTTGACTGCAAACGTTATTCTCAGAATGTCTCGTGAGAACTGAAAAAAAAAAAATTCACGCGCATCTCAGTATAACGGTTTTTTTCTGTTTTGTGTATAACGGTTGTTGTTGTTGTATAACGGTTGTTGTAAACTACTTTTTCAAAGAAGCTATATTAAATACCAAATATCCTCACATTAGATCAATTACATTATTTATTTAATAAAAGGGCTTTTAGAATTGTTTAGGGTCACATTTTATACTTTAGTGTAATATCATATTACACTGAGAGATTAGCAACATACATGAAATGAATTACATTATTTTTTTTAGGCTAATAACTTAGCTAAAAAACCACGTAGAGCCATATTTTTCAGAGTTTAATTATATTTATCATATACATAATTTTAACATGCCACCCAGTTATACCCACTTTATTACACTGTTAGATAACTAGTTTGTTACAAGTGTATGTTGACTAACAAGGCTTTGGCTGACTAAATTACCTTTTTTGTATCTTATACTCAATGAAAAACTGAGTAAAACATCTATAACATGTCTCTGAATGATGTTTTCCCTTACATTTCTCAACATATCTTTTTAGTTATATTTTAGTTATATTTTTACATACCTGTTTTGATATAATTTGTATGTAATGTGAGTGTGTGTATGTATTTAATGTGGCCAAGCTAGCTACACGCTAATCTGTTACCCACTTTTTCACTGTTAGCGAACTAGTTTGTTGCAGGATATGTTAAAAACAAGATTTTGGCTAACTAAATCACGTTGATACCTCATACTCGTACAAAAAAGCCATAAAAACAACACCTATAACATTACTTATTTGAGTATTAAGACAACTAATACAAACGCAAACACACATTTTACCTAAAAGTTGAGGTTAGTTTTGTTTTTAGACACTCGTTTTGATTTAACTTTTTCAACTTTTATCCTACAATATCTCTTGAGCTTTGCTGGAACTTTAAAAATTCATGTATAACTCAATATAACTTTTGGTATGTTCATATCTGGTTATTACTGCTTTTTTTTTTTAAAGAAAGCTACAATAAATGACGTATAACACCGCAGCAGACCAGTTATTACAAGAAAACTTGCTAAAACTATCACCTTTTAGCTCTCTGTATGATATTGAGTCATACTGAGTTAACTGATAAGAGAAACACAGGAAATAGATCAGTGTTAGGTTAGCTAATAATTTAGCACTGAAACTGTGGAACCATATTGTCCATGTTTTATTAATTTGCATTTGTTATGTACAACAAACCTTAAAAATTTGATGAGCATTAGGGAAATTAATCATTTAAATGAGGGAAAATGAAATGATTTGCTGAAAAGATTTTAATGTCCAATCCAAGACTTTGGTTCCAATATCTGGTTACCCAGAAGAAGATGGGTTCCCTTTTGAGTCTGGTTCCTTTCAAGATTTCTTTGTCATGTTGTCTCGGGGAGGTTTTCCTTGCCACCGTAACCTCTAGCTTGTTAGCCTACATGATTTCTCTAGAGGTGTTTTGTGACCATGTGTGTTGTTAAAAGCACAATCCAAAAAATTGTACTGAATTGAATTTATTGAAGTGCATATCAATTATATGTGACAGATGTTCCACAACATAAAAAGTAAACATTCTTTAATAAATAACACACTTGTTATCATTAGGAAAGTGTTGCAGTATAACAGGAATAAAACACACCAGGACATGCTGTTATAGGAAAATAACCAACATGGGAGTGGTAACAGTAACTCTGATGTGTCGGGCCTCACCTCACCACACCACCTCATCTTTGATTATTTTAAAAGCTTTGACTTCTGACCATAACCACACTACTCGAGTGTATTATGATGTTAACATATCATGATATTGTGGTCTTATTGCCCAGAACATTCAGTAGCTTAAAACAATGCATTGCTCTGATTTTCTCTTGGTGTGTACAGTAAAATACGTTATAACCATTTCAGCTTTCCTTATCACAGTATATGATCTGGTCTTGAGTCTAGTGTTGGTGATGCACAGGAATAGAATTTTCCAAAGATTCTTTAAGGATCCCTGCCAAGGCTGACTCAGAGGGTACTCACTGTCCTTGGTCCAGTTACTTTAGGAAAGCACGTTAGGAAATCAATCCCCGTGTTACATGCCTGGTGTTGTTTTCAGCTCCTGCCATGTGTGAAGTGTACAGGAAGCAATGCTGCTAGTTGGGGTCGCGCCACTGATGACTTTAACTTTGGCCCTTGGAATTAGTTGCTGGCAAATCTGAAATGATTTCTGCAGTCTGTAATGGAATAACCAATAATATCAGACCGTCCTTGTTTTTGTTGTGATATTATTAAGACAAAGAAGATTGTGGGGGGGGGAGCTTATTTACAACATGCGTCTTTTGGAGTTATAGTGGAGAAAATCCAGGCCTCCATTAGGATAGTGTCCAAACCATGGGTACAGAATACCCATAATGCACGTTGTAATCTGTATGGAATAGAGAGTACAGCATTATATATATTTTAAACCGAATTATATATGTTTTTTTTTCTTGTGTGATCTTGATCTTTTTGGATGTCCACTAAGGTGAACTTGAACCTGTTTTATCTCTGCTATGTAGCACATGCCTGTATGTATGTGCATGCCTTTTTTCTTATATTCCCCCATGCCTACTCTCACTCATACACACTTTGAACAGTGAATCTGATTATTGAAGTTCAAATGCATATCCTAAGGCCATGCTTCTTATTTAACTCCTCTCGGCTTTGAAGTAGACACTGTAATCTTGGCAGGTTAGCTCTACTATATCCACCGCCATGGCGAGGAAGTGCAGCTGGTACCTGCTAATTGGCGAGAGGCGATTTCTGGGTAGTGGCAAACGCAGTTCCCGCTCAGCGTTTCAACCGATATCCAGGATTAAGCAGCCATGGAGGTTCTCGTCCGCCTCATCCTAGGACCAGAATGGCAATGCGATGAGGCAAGAGAACGTGATTGCACTAGGAGTCACGCTGTGGGAGTGAAAGTTCAGGGGTTAATGCTACTGTGCACAATGACTTCAGCAGAAGCTGCTATCTTTTTGCTCAACTCATGATTGCTTTTTCGGGTGACAGATGAGTAATTTATTGACTTCTGTGGAAGTCGTAAAGAAGATAAGGAACGTTTATATATTTGAAGGCTTCCAGCTTAAAGCTTGCCAGCCTTTGAGTACAAGTTGGAACGGTTTGGTTGTAAATAGAGGTGTGGTGATGTATCACATTGCAATATCGTGATAAACCTTTCAGATTTTATACCAGTTATATATTATTTTCAAGTGACTTGAGTGTTTTTTGCTTTGAGTGAAACACTTTCTACACTATTGAAGATTAAGTGATGCTGTATGTCTAGTTTTTTTTAAACATTGTAGTAAACTCCACAGTCAAGTAGCTGAATATAACACTAATGTTAAATGATAATTAACACTGTGTCCTTTAAGACCGGGTACCTCTGCCGAAATCTACATACCGAAATCGATCTTAGATATCGTACCATCTCAGTAAATTTCCAACTACCCGAATAGGAGCTTGTGATCAGTAGATGATGATCAGAGCAATGGCGCACATCTGGAGTATTCTGGAGAAAAGGAGAATGAAAGTAAGTGAGAAAGAGAGAGGGAGAGAGAGAATTTCATTTGGTGGCCCTTTCATGTGAATGGTTGTGTGCGACAGGCATTGTGCGAGCACTGAGAGAGTGGAAGTACATGTAATCCCTTTATTACTCAGCTGAAGTGAAGCGAGGAGGGAGAGCTGAGCTGGCCCGGTTAGCGTGACAAACCCAGAACTACCAGCATCATGTGATTCATGCTTTTCTCTTTCTCTCTCTGTCTCTCTCTCTCACTCTGTCTTACTGATATAAAATTTTCTTCTACTGCAGCACTGTTGAATTCTTAATCCTGACTGGTCAGAAGGTGCTTTCTGTAACAGCACGGCTCAGACAATGCACTCATTCTAATATGTTGTCATTTCTATAGTAACAACTTGCACAGGAAGGTATTTCTGTTGTAAGATAATTATTTGATATTTTTGAAAGGAGTCACCAGTGTTAGCAGTTTGTGCACCTGAAGACAGACGTGGCTTTTATTTTTCAGACGTGAATAAAATTCACCAGGCAGATAAGCTAATTCACTGAAGGGGAAAGGACACAGGCTTTAAAGACGTTTATCTTAATGTTAACTTTGATGTGTGAGCCAATAGAAACTAAGCAGGCAGGACTGTGATTTCTTTGGTTGGTTAAAAAAATGGAGCTACTCTCATTTTGCGTCTCACCTCATCCACTGGTGAAATTCTGTCTTTTCTCTCTGCCTTCTAGGAGTTTCTTATTAGCAATATTAGCGCCTCTGCCTTTATCTTGGGAATGACATACGACACAAACGCACCTGTTTTTCTGTCTTCTTGTGGCTTGGATGTTTTCCATCACCCCCTGGTCTTTACACACCTGCATTTCCTTCTCCACTTCTATTCGCAGTCGGATGTCACTCAGGAATCAGAGCGATGAGGCAAGAACGTGCACAATCTTGTTTCTGAGAAGAATATCGCCTTTGATAGAATGCATGAAAAAGCTGTTGGTTGTAGGCCAGCTTTAGTCACTTGGAAGGAAGGAGGCAATTAATGAGTCAGACGACAAAATAACATTTATTCAAGATGAGCTCATGTGGGTAAAACTACAGAAAACTGTGAGAAAGTAGCTACAAATCAAAGTTGCTGTCTTAATATGCAGATTGTACAGTCTGCTCTCCTTCACCCAAAAGGCTGCTTTTGTTGAGTGTGTTTTTCCCCCCCTGTTAAACACCCATTCCACTTTTCTCTTGTTTCCTTTCAAATTCAAATTTACGCAAGTTTTGCTCAAAAATGAATTAGCATGTGCTGCAGCATTCAGTCTAGCCCCTATTGTGAAGGGAAGCTTTAAAAAAAAAAAAATCCTGCTGTTTCTTGAGCTCAACTCCGTCCAGGACGTTATTTACATTGGAGTGACCTCAGCCTTCAGAGCTGATTTGGATCAAAACTGTCAGAGCGGCGTGAAGGCGAAGCAGGCTGCAGTCACTGCAACTCTGTCTGCACCCCCCCACCCCCACCATATCTGATATGATGTGCACAACTGTAACATTTTTCCAACACGGGAAAGTCATGATGGAGGGCTTTGCACATTCCGTTTTCTCTCCAACACGGCACAGTTTTTTTTGTCTTACTAGCTTTAGCAGTCGCTGATGAAGGAACAGCTGTTATAACCTTTGAGTTAATAAGCAATGACTTGTTTCATGGACGTTGTGCAACCAAATGCAACTCTAAATGGATTAAAAAGTATGCATCAAATTGTAATCATTGGCCAGTTGGCTGAGGAAAAAAAAAACACTTTGGGACATTCTATTATAGGAAAATAATCAACTTTGGGGTGGTAACAGTGACTCCACTTCACGGCGGAACACATCACAATATTTCGGCGCTGATTATTTTCCTGTAACCACATGCCCTGTTATAGTTTTATCCCTTACAATATTGTGTGAATAATACTACGTAGTTTCTGTGCATGTTCTTTTTGAGCGGCATTTCAACTGAGAAAGAAAATATGTTCGACATTGACTTCGGGACACGTTTGGACATCATCATACAACCGTCACTTACTGCAAAGGGTCGGTTTATTTCTCGAGCTATAAATATTTTTCATATTAAGTGTAACTCTGTCATATAACTAAAGACTGGATCATGCCTAGTGGCCCAATATTGCCCAAGCAGGTGTACAGACAGTAGGGTGGTATGGGGTGATGATTCCCCTTTCACCCCCTCTCCCTCCCTTCACCCCACTATAGACACTAGAGACACACTAAACACAAGTTCCCAGGTTCCCCTGCATCTGTGAGCCAGGCTTTGGCGTCTCACCGAGGGGTGTGTATGGAGAAATGCAGCGCCTCTGACCATGAATAGAGGAACCAAATCAGCGGAGACTCGCATACAAAGACCTCCCGCCAGGTCCTGAGTGCATCACTGCGCGGATTTGGGGGGGAAAGCAACAATGGAGCAGATGAAATAAGGAGGAGAATGTTAGGGGAATTCATTTTTCTTCTCTTTCTCTGTCTTCTTTTCTTCCCCCCTCCGTCTCCGTCTCTGTCGGATGGATGGCTGAACCCGAATGCTAAGGGTCAGGTGTTTAACCCTGGGCTTTTGCGTTTGCGGAAGAGAGCGCACGTCTTAATTGCAGCACCCTGCTTTCCCAGAGTCCTCTGATGTAACCCATATATGCGTGTTTTTTTGTTCTTCTGTTTTTTATGTTAACGGGAGTCAAAACAGTTGTTTAAACGAAATATCATGATATTTCATCCAGAATTAATGTTATTGTAGGGGGGGTGGGAAATCTTGTCGCTATGTAGGGAGATTTGGACAGCAACCCAAATTCCTTAGATTGGACAGTTGTAAAGGAAAATGACAGATGTCCTTTTCAAAGAAGACACTCCCAAAATTCTTTTGATCAGACTTTGATTTGTCCGCCATGTTTTTCAAACTTTATTCACTTTAATACGACACAACTACTATCAAGAGACTATACTATATCTCACATATCTCCAGTATAAATAAACCTTTCAGCAGGGATTGTTTGTTTATTGCGTCGTGCGTCTGAACGGCCGTTATCCAGCGGCCGCAACCATAATGCCGATTAAGAAACGATTGTTACCGTGGCTAGACCCTGATGCGCGCTGGTCCTTGCTCATTTGGGATGCTCCATTGAACAACAATAGCGTGAGGAGTGCAGAGCTCGCTCCCTCCGGCGCCGTCCCTCCTCGCTATTGTGCTGACGCGTCGTCTGCAGTCATAATAATTATAATAATTATTCATTTTATTTACATAGCGCCTTTCTCACACTCAAGGTTGTGTTACAGTTACAGGGGAAAAAAAAAGTCGAGAAGGCTAATACGAGATGATTATAGCTTTGAGTGACGAGGTAGGTTCTCAAGGTAGGTTCTCGTTAGGTGTTGAAAGAAGATGCTGAAGAGTGCCTGAGACGTGAAATCAGGCGGGAAACGGGTCCTATAGCGTGTACACCACTGGAGCTGGAAGAACAATGTATATGGAAAATTACAATAGGCATACAACATGATATCTGTCATATTTCCTTTTTTAGATTCATTTAATAAGCTGGATTAGACAGTTAGCTGTCAGGATATGGTTGAATACATCGTAAGTTTTTTTTTTTTAATGTAAAGAATAATATTCATTGCGGTTAATTAGCTTGCTAACATTTGTGGCTCAGCAAAATGGCGGTAGTTGAAAGTAGAGGCTATCGATAAATCACACCATTGCTAACCATGAGCTAGCTTGATAGTTAGCAAAGATTGACCACATTATAAACAGAAAACAGTTACAACAGTTTGTCATGTAGTGTGTAAACCTTAAAATATTCAAATGAATGAAGACTTTTTTTGCGCTTAGGTGCGCTGTACCCACTTTGGAGTCACTGCAGCATCAATATATATATATATATATTTTTTTTACCACTATTCTTTAAAATCACCCCTCGGAGACCAGATATTGTTGCTAGAACTGAACGTTACAGTTCAAAGTTGTGGTTTTTGTTGTTTTTAATAAATTCCAGACATCAGATGGCTGTGAAATATGTCTTTGTTTATTTTGGATTGGTACAGCCTTGGCTCAGGTCTTTGGACAAGTTTGTTCTCATTAATGACGTCTTATCGTTGCATATTTTGCCAGTCACTGTGTACGACTAACATTAAATTGCAGTGCAGCCATTACACAGTTTTCTCATTTTGAACAATGTACTTCTTTTTAGAAGTGAAAACAATGATGTACTTATTCTGGTTTACTATAACTTGTTTGTTTAATGTTTTAAATGTTCGAATGTTTATGCGTAGCTATGGCTGCACGATATATTGTTTGATAATCATCATTATGTTATTGGTCTTGATATCAAAATGCTGTTGAATTCTTGATTCTGATTGGTCTATTCTGTAACAGCAGCTCAGACATTAGTACAGGTTTATATTAATGCGCTACTATATTCGTAGGGCTCATTCATAGAGACTTGTAGTAATGAACAGGATGTGTTGATAGGGGCAAATAAGCGATTATCGGGTGGTGGCAGTAACTACGTTTCGTATCAGGCTGCATCCTGATGCATCTCACTCCACCCTCTTAATTGTTTCCCTATAATAGCACATCTGCAGATGGTTTTATTCCATACTTACTGCACTTAGATGACAGAATGAGATCTATAATATGGAAACAGACCCTCTAAACAATCCCAAATGTGTTATTGTGGTCTGTAAGCATCCTGACCACTCTCAGACGCTCCAATGAGAGGTGCCGTGGTTGTTTGGATGAATCACGGCATTTATGTGATCCTTCCCATGGAGTCTTGGTCAAAACAATCATGACCAGATAGTTTGATGAACATCGGTTCTCACAACTGCAATATGACCTGGTGTCAATATGGCATTTTATTCATTGCAGCCATGCGACTTTGCCTGTACACTTATTATAAGAGAGTGTCTGTGTTTGCTGTACTTAAATTTGCATATTTTGAAGAGGAACGTACAGCTTCGCTGAGCTGCGGTTGTGGTTTGTGGTTCTCCGATGTCGGCCTCACACAGGTTTTCCCCTTGGCTGTGTAATCAGAAGCACACTGCAGGCCACACAGTGACCGGGGCAGTGCTGTGATGGACGTTCCCTCCCCCCTCTGCCTCAGTGCTACCGTAAACAAACCTCTCTACTTTTGGGTCAAAAGGGCCTTGGCCTTAATTTCCTCCAGCCGCAGATCTTTTCCTCCCCCCAACGCCTGAGGGCAAATCACTTGTTCCAAAGCTTCTGTCTTATGCCGGCTCACCTCAGTCTCGGCGTTTAGCCCTGAACTGATTGATGCCAGAGGCAGCATTGGCTCGGAGCCTCACTCCACATGAGTCGGCTAGTTTTGAGGTCACGTGACCTGTCGTGGCATTATAGCAGGATGGATCTGTTTACGCTGGACGGATTTAGAAGCTCCAGTGGCACCAGGCTGTTTTTGAGACATCCAAATTTAGGGGTTTGTTTTTGCCCCTCACCCGTTGGGTTTTCCGTTTACCGTATGTGGTAAGGAGTCTGGTGATTCAACTACTTGAGTCATTCCTGAGAATTTCCAGACTTTATCCAAAATCTCTCACATCTGTGTGTGCAACTGACCTGATCAAAGAGATTTCCTTTTTTTTTTTAAAAAAGAAAAAAGAAAGAAAATAAACTCGTGGTCCGAGTTAAAGGACGCTCACTTTGGGCTGCCCTTGTTAATAAACACATTGCACTTATTGTCTATCTTGATAAATGTTAACGGAATGTGGCTGCAATGAATCACTCGCTATTTTTCGCCTTCTCGCTAATTCTCTCGTTTGCTCATTCGCTCTTTCTCTCACTTTCTCCCTTACTCAGTCTCGCTCATTCACACTCTCTCCCTCACATTGAGCTGTGATCCAGCAGGTGGGAAGCAGACAGAGCGGCTTGTATTTAATCTCTAAATGCGCTCTCTCTCTTTTTCTCTCCCTGGCTCATTCACTTTTTTGCTCGCTCGCTCATTCATACACTTTCCCTCCGGCTGGTCCGCTCTGTCCGTTTCCCACCTTTGAGAATCACTGCTCAGAGCTGCATGTGTTTAATCTCCAATTGCTTTTCAAGCACAGTAGACCACATCATACCATCACTGTGTTTCAATTAAAGAATTGGTGCATGCAAAATGCACACGTTCTTTAATTTGTCTATTTTGTCTATGTTTCATTTGTCTTAGTGTGATGGGAAAAAAAATTAGATAGGATACACCTACACAATATGACAAGATCCCTAGATCACCCTAGAAAACATTTAAATATCACTGTTCAAAGAGTGAGATTTTTACAATATCACCATTCATGAAGAAAACTAAGACAACTATATTATTATTTTACTTTTCCCCATTATCCATATGGCGCTATCGTTAAAGCAGATCAGACAGTAGTGGTACATTTTGTTTGAAATTCTCAAATTTGTGAGCCAGTAGAAATGATTGCACACTTCAGTGTCAAAGAAAAACTGGAGAAACTGCGAATTATTAATTGATGAGTGACAAATTAGAGCAAAAACCATTGTAAAGTGTGTTGCTAAGGTGGTGGGCCGCCATGAGCCACCAAAACACCCTCAATGGAATTGTACTGGAGTGATGAACACCGTTCTTCCAAAAGGATTTTCCCTCAGTTGGTGTTTTGTTGATGGTGGTGGAGAACGCTTTCTAAAACGTTGCTCCAAAACCTCATAGCTGTTCAGGTGTGTTGAGAACTGATGAATGAAAATATGATTTGCATCAAACCATTCGTGGAGCCCTCTTCCCCTGTGGGTGTGGGTGGGATCATCCCGTAAGAGACCACGCCTACCAGGATAGAAATGTTTCATCGTAGGTTGAAGGTGATCAGGGAGAAGACCTTTGTATTGATATGACTTCAGGCTGAAACAGCACCCAAACTTTTCCTGAATACACGGCGCCAGTGACATTAAAGTTTGTCACCTGCGACAGGCCGTGTTTAGTCTGCTCTCATTAGCCGAGCCAATCATGAAACATAAACCGTGCATGATTCATTTCCTGTCTGGCTACTTGGTCTCCATCTTCATTGTGTGTGTGTGTGGGTGCATTATAACCCCAAATAGAGGCTGATTACCAAACAGAATGAGGCTTTTGTAAGTGGATGTCACCATGAGTGATACCTGAAGACTGTGCCTCTTATTATGCTTTGAATAAAGTTTTGTGGCAGGAGGGGAAACCCGGGGAAGTCGGCTTTCCTCACTGCTCTTTACCTGACATCATTTCCCCTTCTGTCAGC
Source organism: Pangasianodon hypophthalmus (assembly GCF_027358585.1). Lineage (NCBI taxonomy): Eukaryota > Metazoa > Chordata > Actinopteri > Siluriformes > Pangasiidae > Pangasianodon > Pangasianodon hypophthalmus. The sequence continues at coordinate 3,890,418 of NC_069726.1, read as the reverse complement.
ATGTTATGCTACTTTGCTCCTCCTGACTGCACCAGCGACTCATTTCCTTTCAGAGATGTCCAGGATGTGGCTCATGTAGTTTTATTAGGAAATTGTAGTGGCATACCGGCACCATTGCCAAATGCTACCAATTTCCAATGTAGTAATTAATAATTTAACAATTTTAATATGATTATGTAATTTTAATAAAATATATAGTTCTGTGTTGGGGGGACCAAAAATTTTGATCATGACTAAAATTTTGATTCATTATCCAGCCCTACTTTGCAGTATGTATATTAAAGCCCCACTGTTTCTTGCCTCCAGCAGGCCAATGACGCCCTGCACCACCAGCACCAGGTGGGCCCGAACAGCCTGCTGCCGCTGCTGAATGCCAGCACCGAGCCGCAGGATCAGAAGCCCATCATGCCCATCCCGCTCGATCAGAAGCCCCCAGTGAGCTCCGCCGACCTCCTCAAGGACAGCATGGGCAGCGGGACGGGCGTCGGAGGAGGAGGGGGCGGAGGGGGCCATGGTGGCGGAGGAGGCGGCATCGGGGGACCAATGCCCATAGTGAAGAAAGAACCCAAAAGCAAAACGCCGTTTATCTGCGGCTACTGCAACAAGGCCTTCCGAGACAGCTACCACTTGCGACGGCACGAGTCGTGTCACACCGGCGTCAAGATGGTGTCGCGACCTAAAAAGACAGCACAAACGACGGCGCCCACCATGGTGCCACTGCTCTCTAGCATGACAAGAGAAAACAACGCTAACCCCTCGTACGTCCTCACTACTGCCGCGACGTCAGCCTCGGTTGCCATGGTGCCGACCTCCACGGTTGGCGCATGCCAGCCGAGTGTGCCCAAGAAGCCGGCCAAGCCTGTGAAGAAGAACCATGGGTGCGAGATGTGCGGCAAGGCTTTCCGAGATGTCTACCACCTGAACCGGCACAAGTTGTCCCACTCAGACGAGAAGCCATTCGAGTGCCCAATCTGCCAGCAACGTTTCAAGAGGAAAGACCGCATGACGTACCACGTACGCTCACACGACGGCGGCGTGCACAAGCCCTACGTCTGCTCGGTCTGTGGGAAGGGCTTCTCCAGGTACGGCACCCAAAGTCTCTCCAAACTATGAATATGTGAGCTAGTGATTAAAAAAAAAATGAGCAAAACAGAAATTTAAGATGCACAGAATCAAAACTGCTTAGAGACTTGGTCATCGTTGCTGTATTTTGATAGACTATTGTTAGAACTGGGATTTTTGTTTTTTAATGGTATTAAAAGCGAATGTCGCAATTTACAGTTTGGCTCAATGTAAATTTTTAAAAAATAGAAAGAAAAAATATAAAAAAAAGCTTCTTTGTTGTTAGCTAGATAGCTTTCGTGATATTAATTAGTGTGTTGCAATACACTAATTGTTCTCCCATTTTATTATTATTATATGCTAACTGTCTTCCAGGATATTCTCTGGTGTTAGCTACATAGCTTTCAGAATATTCTTTCTGTTTAGCTTGCTACAGTTTGGGTTATTATCTTTTGAGCTAGCATATTCTGAATATTTCAGAATATTCTTTGTTGTTAACTTCATAGTGTTCAGGGTATTGTCAATTGTTGGCTAGCTTAGGAAATCTTATCAGCTAGCTAGCTGTCAGGATTTTCCCTGTTAGCCAACTATCTGTTGGAGATTGACTGCTAATTGGCTAGCTACTGTTATTGTTAGATTTGGTGATCTACAAACTTAAGATTATGTTTCATATTCTGTTCTACTGCTAATTCATTGCTTCATAGCTGTTTACTAGTGTGTTTCATAAGGAAGTAACACATATTCTTATAACATGTATAGACATCAAGACTGATTATAAAATAATTTCAACAATTTAACACGAAATATAGCTGTTTTATCTACTTCTCTGGCACATGGGAGTGTGTTAGCTAGCTAGTGTGGTATCTAGCTAGCAAAATATAATTCTGTCCCTACTTTGTTTCTCACTTGTGTTATCGCAATATCTACTAACCCCTAAATAAATCATTTTTTTGTAGGAATTTATTTATTCATTTATTTATTTTTGTGCTTTGGACGTGATGCGACTAAGGTAATGTTGCTAACTGCTAGGCTGCTATTAGGGTAAAAAGTTAAATTCCAAGCGTATTAGAATTAAAGCAAGATGTTTTACCTCAGAAATAAACAAACATGATTGTTCAGGTACACATTTTCTCTTATTTAATAGGTTAATGCTGGATATTTTACCTCAGAAATATATGAATAAGCCACTCTGAGACACGGTGCCTGTATTGTCTGTCATTCTGTAGAGTTAATGCAGGCGGCTCTGAGATCTAACCTGATTTATCACACTGCTTTAACTAATGAAGACTAATTAGGTAATGTATCGAGTGTTAAGTAAGTAAGAGTCTTAATTTGAAGGAAAAACCTCTAAATGGTTTAAGGCCTTTTAAGGTAGCACTGTCGTGGGCTCATTCCAGTGTGTATTTTTTATGTTTGGTGGCCTAATCTGGCAGAATGGGATGATGTCAGTGGTTTTTAATACTGAGTTGTGAAATACGTGTACAAAGACGTAGCCGGCTCCACCATCTGCTCCTCCATATGACGTTAACATTGTCTAGCTCCCGCTGATTTATCTCTGCAGCCGGCTGATTTATAACCACAGTGAATAGTTGTGACTGGCTGCTTTTGTGCGCCACAGCACGCGGCGGGCCCTACCATCACGGCCCATGGGGGAGGGGGCCGAGGCTGGCTGCTTTGATTCCCCTAGATTCATTCAGCCTACCGATGCTGCCCCAAGAGATTTTGGATAAGAGGGGGGGTGTAATAAAAACTCCGGTGACACATGAGTCTGGGATTTCCTCTTGCTCACCACCACAGTCCCGGTAGATCTGTGATTGTGGCTGCTTTAAGAGCGTGCTGCATCACTCCTCTATTTCCAGGCAGCGTGCGTCAGAACGGCTCCCTCCTCATCCCGTTCCAGCTCACGGCACTGCGTGACTAATAATCTGAGGATTAATTTCAGGGTGAGCAATGCGAGTCGAGAAGAAAGGGAGCCATTTTTAGCACGCCAACTGTTCAGTAGCACTTGAACGCTCCTCGTAGGACGTTTTGGGCCGTAACATGGAGCTTGCTTGCTCAGAAATCTTCAAGATGAATAGCAGCACAGCAGGCCAGGGTCAGGGAGCAGCAACAGGAGGCTGTTTATTTCTTTCTTTAGTTATTTAAAGATATGTAGCCCAAGTAACATGGAAGAGCTACTGTTTTAACAAGTGGTGCTGGGGGAGGGCCACTGATTGGGTGGCCATTCTGGTTCAATGCACTCTTGAAAAGATCCTACTTAACTCCAATCACTTGCAGAATTCCAGCCGTCATTTAAAAAAAAAAAAAAAAAAAAAAGCAGTCCTCAAATTCAGATTTTCAGATTTGCTTTTGCTATACAAGATGTTGAACACCTCAACCAGGACATAAAATACCCAGATTTCACTAAACACTGAGCACTAACATGATTTTTCTGTCCTTACTGTAATAGATGTGTCCATTATATCTAACGACCTTATTGACTTTCTTTCTGTTTTTTTTTCTTCCTCAGGCCTGATCATCTCAGCTGCCATGTCAAACATGTGCATTCGTCAGAGAGACCGTTTAAATGCCAAGTAACGGTATGACCTCAGCATCATCTCAACATACACACTGGCCTTCTTTCTTTAAAAAGCTTCGATGCTTATTGTCTTACCTTGGAGCTATCGAAAATGATTTCTGGGTCAGATTTTATTTCATTATGTTTCACCGATTACGCCATTTTTTCACTAATCAGAAGCAGAAAAGATTGTCAAGCACACTTGCACATAGACTGTATAAACAAGTGACCAGGAAATAAAAATGTTGGTAGAAGTCAGAATCTCTGCATATTTTTTATGACCACCATTTCCCTTATACAGGCAAGTGACAAATGAAAGAAAAATGGGGCTTTGTCATGCTCTGGGGCTGTTTATTTTTGCTCCAGTGCCTTGGGTCCACTCATCCTGTTAGAGACAAGCATGAGTGCAAATCAATACAAAGTTCCTCCAAGTTAGCGCCTTTATCCTACAGTGAAACATTGTTATCCCGATGGGCGTGGTCTCTTCCAGGATGACCCCGCCCACACCTACAGGGAACGAGTGCTCACATGATGATGTGATGAGGATGAAACTGTTGTAAATCGTATGCTGTAGCCTTCACATTCACCAGATTTCAGTCCATTCGAAAAGCTGTAAGAGATTTTGGAGCGATGTGTTGGAGTTCGCTCTCCACCACCATCATCACAACACCAGCTGAGGAAATTTCTTAAGGAAGGACGGTGTTTATTGCACCAGTACAGTTCCACAGACTCTGTGCAAAGGTGCACCGAGGGTGTTTTGGTGGAACGTACTACCAAGCCATTAATTTGTCACTCATCTGTAATTAATGCTGTGTTGACGTGTTCATGCTTTACAGCAAACGGTGTGTGTGTGTGTGTGTACAAGCTATTCACATAGATTCAATCTCATCCAATGATTCTGCACATGAAAATATTATTTCGTGCAGAAGACAAATATTGCATTCATTAGTGCACCCTACTTTATATAAAGGTGGATAAAAGCTTAGTAGCCATTAAGACTGAGTGCCATTGGGTGAAAAGCAGTCCATTTTGAGTATGAACACGAGTTTTAAGTTATCTGAAGATTCTCTTCTTCACTTCGGCAGGCCTGCACATCGGCCTTCGCCACCAAAGACAGACTGCGCTCTCACATGATCCGGCACGAGGGCAAGGTCACGTGCAACATCTGCGGCAAGATGCTCAGCGCCGCCTACATCACCAGCCACTTAAAGACGCACGGCCAGACCAACTTCAACAACTCCTGCAACAAAGGTACGTATGCCGCCTTTTCCGCTAGTAGTGTAGCACGTCCCAGACTGGGAGAGCTGATCAGGGTCGGCTGATCACGAACACGAGCAGGGCTGGGCCATACGACCAAATGATGCACTTTTATTAGAGTATCACGGTTGTGATAGGTTTTACTGGTTTGTGCCTCATCTTTGTTTTTGTTTTTTTTTCCCCCACATCACACCACCCTGTCATTGATTATTTTTCTATAACGGCACACCCAGTCATCTTTTATTCCTTACTTAATATTCATGTTTTTTAATCCGGATTTACGTTTAGTAGTCTATCTTTGTATTTGCTGCATGAAAAAGTTTTATGATATCAGTGCATCATGACCCTTGTTGATATGATAGTTTTTTTGTCATATCGCCCACCCTTAAATCAAATCTACTGATCAGCCGTCCTAACCTGAGGTAGTTAAATATGCCACTACTAATATTCACCTCATCCTGACATAGCTTAGTTTTCATGTTCTTCCAATTGTGTGGCTCGAGAGAGTTCTTTGGAGCTCACTGGGTACTCTAGATCCTTTTGAAACTTTCTCTTGACTTGGCAGTGGCCATTGTGGCTCAGCCATTTTTGTTGTCTCGATTAATTGCATTAAACTAAATGAGGTCTTAAATTAGCTGAGCTTTGCAGCAGAGAGTCGGTTGCACGCACAGGACCCGAGCTGACCTCACTGGTGTCTGGACGTGAGGACAGTATTCATACCGGTGCTTGTTAATCATACACACTGAGAGGGTGTGGGTTTTTTTTTGTTTTTTTTTTAATAATGCAATAATTCTTCCTTATTGTTTGGTAGAGCATGTTTAAACAGTTCTGTGTTGTTCTTTAGGGCTTTAGGGGATAGATTATGTTTAGATTATGATTAAGAAAACAGGCCTACGTGTCTTCATTGTCATATGAAGACGTATCTCAAAAGTGGCAAACAGAAAAGAATGACAAATCTGAGACGTTTGTTTTTGAATCTGTTTTTGTTCAAACTGAGTGAGTTTTTCACCCGTTGTCATGTAGATCGATGAGGTAGCATCTGTAAACTGAAGCATTTATTTAGAAACATTATTCAAGTCAGGTTTTGTCCATTTGAAGTGATGGCAGCTTTATTTGAAAAATAAAACAATATCCATAATGAATTAGCTAGTAATTATTATCTGTGCATATAGCTGCAATGTTAGAAATCAATGTAACACCCTAATGTGTTAAATTTCTTTCCAGACAGGGGTCCAAACACCTCAGAATAACCAAGAGGTGTAGCGAACTAAAACTGCTAATAATGAGCATGTGTGTTCATTCATAACACATTCTCTCTGATTTTCCTTGGATATGAGCAAAGGTTAAGAAAATGCAATCTTGCTGCACTTGTCAGTGGAAGGTGATACAGATATCACAGCCAACTAATCGAAAGAGTTTAATCCAAGTCATTTTGCAACCATTTTGTTGGTCTACTTGTCATGAAGACTGTTGAATTCTTGAATCTGATTGGTCAGAATGTGTTGATTAATTTACTGTAACAGCGGCTCTGACAGCAGTGGAGTTTTCCATAAGGAGACATTGATTTATAGTTTTTTTTGGAAGGAGTCTCCAGTGTCAGGGCTTTGTACCAGTAGTTTTTCCACCACAGGAAAGTCTTCAGGACAGAAGAGTTTGCGCTTTTTTCGGTTTCTCAGTGACATGACGAGCTGCGTGTTTTTTTTTTGTCTTGTTAACGTCAGGAGAGATTAAATGAAGAGAGGTTGTTAAAGGAACGAATGTTTATAGCTGCTCTCACTCGTGTAAGTGATAACAGGAACTACCTTTGAACAGGCATTAAACAGAGCTATAAATGGATACCTATAAATAGTACCATGATGCAGATTGTGTGTTTGTCACGTACGACTGGATGGACCGCCTCCATTTAAATTAGATTTAGTTTTGTACTTGGACAATTTTAGCTTTACATCTTTGGAATGCTGTGTACCAGTCTATGTAGTTTAGCTCTCTTTTTCATCCCACCATACGTCACTTCATTCTGTCTGTGTTAAATTGTACCAAACATGTAGCTTTTTACTGTCTAGGTTGCTTTGAATCTTGTGTGTTGTATAAGAGAAATTTACGTATTCATATTGATGACTCGTCGTGGTGATGTGCATTGATCGCTGGTCGGCAGGCTTGTGTTACGCGACTGCGTTGACTAAAATAAGACCAGCTCGGCAGTGTGTGTAAGTTTAGCTGGCTATAAATGCTCTAATCCCTGTCCACAAACCCTTCCTACCAGACGGTACGTCCACTCTTTGATTGGTTTGAAGCAGCGGATCAGTGTGACAGATTCATGGTACAACACCATACAATGTAATATCATGCTATTCTTTATTCCACACAGAATTAGTGAACCATTAGTGGTATAACTTACTAAGATTCCCCTCATCATATGTATGTATGTATATCGCCTCGCCACTAGCTGACTGCACTGACAAATGCATATTAAGCCACTTTCAATCAAATAAAGACACTCCATCTCCAGGCCCGAGCCTGGCGGAGTGTGTGATGTGATGTTGTGGAGTGCGACGTCACCGAGACTCCCACCCACAGCTGTGGCCACCTGGCCATCGTAACACTCTGTGTCTGTATTTCTGAATAGGGGACTGGCAGTGGAACTCCTCAGGGCTGCAAAAAGGTAAACATGATGATGATGATGATGATGATGATGATGATGATTTATTTGTATAATGTCTTTCTCAAATCCGGGTTGACTATGGTAATCACACATAAGCAACAGACACAGTAGATGGAAATTGGATTAAAAAAAAACAAAACACTGGATTATTCCTTTAATGATGATGAAATTTACTCACTAAATATATATATATATATATATATATATATATATATATATATATATATATATATATAAAATACTCTAAACTCGTAGACATCATTGTGTCCAGTATTAGAGATAAGGGTGAAATACCAGTTCAGGCAGGGAGAATAATTTTACAAAGCACTTGTTCTTTTCATCGTTATACATTCTTTCTTTATTCATTGTCAATATACAATAGAAAAATCCAACAAATTCCAAAAACTGACCATACTGTTATTCTGAATGTAGGCCAAAGGTGTGTCTCTAGTTTTTTTTTTTTTTTACTGTTATTAAAAATATACACTATTTATTCATACGTGTCAATATATGCAACACAATGTCCGTATTTATTTTAATTTAAATTTCATTTTTATTCGTTTTTAGGACAGGTGGATTGGGTCTTAACCAGGGTCTTAACCAGTCTTCTCGTTTGTCTTGTTTTGTTATTCCAGACAACACTGAGGTGTGCCACTCGGGCACAGCCACGTCCGTCACGGTCTCTGCACCTGCCACTACGCCGATGAGCCGTGCCAACGCCAGCACGGCCGTGACCATCGGGGCTCAGATGAACCTGAGCACCACAGTAAACACGGTGAACATCACATCAGCGCCGGTGAGCCTGCAGCACCCGGTGACCATCACAGGCCCGGTTAACATCGCCTCGGTGAACATCCCAGCCACGGCGTCGCCCATGAACATCGCCCATCCAGTGGCCATCACCACGCCCATGCCCATGAACATCGCCGCGCCGCTCAACATCGCCATGCGGCCCATGGAGAGCATGCCCTTCCTCTCGCAGGTCCTGCCCTCCTCGCCTCCGTGGTGAACCACACTTGAGCTGATCTTAACCTGATTCTCCTAACCAGCTGACTCCGCCCCCTCCCCAGCCAATGAGTGTTTACTCTTGTGGCGCGGTCATACAGCCGCATCACAAGCAACGCTGCAACGACGGTGGAGTTTTATACAGAGTTTTTGTGAAGGATTTCTTACCTAGATTTAATTCGTTCATGGTTTGATGACCTAAAGGACGAATATTTAGCGACACTGAGCACGCAGACCTCACTGAGGTTATTCAAAGACAAATGCAATAAGTGCTGATATTTTTTTCTATATATTATTTTTCCTTCCCAGAACACTGGGATTTCTTTTTATGTTGTTTAGCTGTAGCATGCTAATCAGTATTTAATTATTTTTATTTTATTTTTTTTTTAAAGGAAATGAGTTCTAAAGGGATAAAGGCTTTTACTGAGAGGGAGGTTTTTAAATGTTTTACAGAAAAGGGTGGGTGATTTATGATTTGAGGTACAGTAACTGTATTTTATTGTACAGTTGCCTATGCTGGTGTTTGCGTTTTAACCGACTACAATTGTGAACTTTTTTTTTTTTTTTAATTCTTCGGCTGAAGTGTTCTGACACTGACTCATGACTGTTATTTTCTCCATGCTCTTTTTATTAAGGATGGCTGGGGTGTGCTTTGTTTACTCGATCGTCAACAGTTAGGATTCACTTTTTTTTTAAAATCAGGAACAGATAGAGGAAAGATTCTTGCACTGAAAGCATATCCCTTGTGTACAACAACAGTATTATCAAAGATCAAACCTGTTTCGGGAACCAGCCTGGACAGAACCGGGCCGTCTAGTGACTGGCGAAAGCTGCACCTCAAAAGTTCAGTTTGATTTGGACTGGATTCATGTCGAAAGACTAGTAGGTAGTGTTTTATACCCTTGTTTTTAATCTTACCATGAACTTTATTCTTTTTTGTTCTTTTAACAAGGGCCCTGTTAGGAGGAATTTTCTGCTCAGGAAACCCAGTAAACTACTTTATATTTTATTTTAATAATAATATCCAGCATCCTGGAATCTTGTTCTTATTTTGTAAATATTTATTTCTCCATGCACCCTTTTCCCTCAAGATGGTGGGGGGAACACTGAACAACAGTTCTCCCCATCCATGTTTAATGGAACGCTTCCGTCTTGGTCCTTAATGAGAAATCAGACTCCCTTGCTTTGCCTTGTGCGGTATTAAGCACGCCCTCATCGGCTTTCCAACAGGATTTCGATGTGCATGTCTCGAGTGGCCACTTGCAGCAAAAGCAATGTCATTAAAGCAATTTCCTTTATACTATGTGCAAGGTTATGCTGGATTCCTAATCAACTACTATGCTATTCAAACAAGCCTAGGTACTCTAGTTTTGTCTTTAAACGTGACCAACGAACGCTGAGTTTCCGAGGAAGACGCTGATTAACTGCTATGGCAAACGGCCAGCGCTTACTCAATACTGACTGCTTCCAAAAAAATGTATAAAGGCGTGAGCTTGCTTCAATTCATCGACGACATCTCGCTCTCAAAAGCTTATTGTCCTGGTTTTCAAAAGCATATCGTCCCATTTACAGGAAAATGCAGAAAGCCAGTCACATTGCAGGCTTTAAAAGCTGTGGGCGGAGCATCTAACACTAAGACTTACTGTTAGCAGAGTAATAGTAAATGGATTTCCATCATCGTTCCTGTCCAGATGGCGAGATTGGCCAAATTACCATATGAATGTGGTAAATTAAATGTTATCTTTTTTAAATATTAAATATTTCGTTGGTCACGTTGACATTCCTAAGCAGCGTCATCAATGAAATTGTGTCCTATTGCAATATCGGCTACTCCTGAAATCTGCAAGGCCTCGGCATACTTCATGTGGAGACAACGTTCAGCTAGCTTCCACTGACGATATGTAATTGCGGAGCACTCGAATGTCGTGCGGAGGCTTTGCTCGCCGTGTCGTGAACATGGTAGCTGGGCAGCACGCAATCGAGCCGGTGATTATTTGTTACAAACAAGCCAATTCAGTCCAAGATGGATGACTTTGAGTCACAGCAACCTTGTTCATGTAGTCAATGCAATTTAACAGCGCCACCTGCAGTACTGGAGCACTTGTACTTGATGGCCAGAGAGTACGTACGCATGTAAGCACATGAAGGTGGTTTCATCTCCGCATTAAGTACGCTGAGGCCTTTAGGATGACTTGATCCCTCGGATCTCCAAGCCGTCTGGATTGAAATGGCCTTTTTAAGATGGCGATGGAGTTTCCTTTAAGGGGAAAGGGAAGTCAACGAGGGCGTCATGTTTACAAACTGGATGTAGGTTAGGGAAAACTGTTGTTTTTTTTTTCTCTCTCAAAATCAGAGGATTTTTCTCAGTGTCAGAGTGTCACCTGTATTTGGATTCAGGAGTGTCACTACTCAAAACACGCTTTATAAGAGACGAGTCCAGAAGGACGCATCCACTGTTGGTCACTACGAGGGTTTCGGAGCCCTGCCAATGTGAGTCAAGGTACACTGTGTGAACCACTATCGGTGCACAGCTTTGTGATAGTATTTTTTTAATTTTTTTTTTTTTATTTGAATGATTCTGCAACTCGTTCCATGTCACTAAAGTGTGGACCTCCGGTGAGGAAGTGAGTGAGTGGTGCAGAGACAACACTAATTTCGGGGTTTTCTTTTGTAAGTTTTTGGTCAGTAGTTTCAGGCATGTGCCGATAATCGGTTTTACATGTGCCGATACTGCAATAATCACATGCACAATATTCTTATTGTTATTGTGGATATGATCCATACGGGATCCAGGCTTTTATATATATATAAAGGCAGCATCTTATGTGTCAAGTTTAAAAAGAAGTTCTCTGCCTTAATAAATTGCTGTAAACTGTAAGAAAAGTTTATCCAAATTTAATATCGGCACATGCCTAAGTAGTCCTGAAGTGGACACTGATATCAAACACATTTTGTGTGATCATGCTCTGTGAGGAATTACATTCCCCCATCCCAAAAAAACAGAATAAACACATGTATGTGAGTTTTTTAGTTCCTACCTTTGGTTTCGAAGAGACTGTTGGTGTTGCTTTTATGTTTTTTGGTTTTTTTTTTAAACAGATTTCAGTTGTTGCCTCATTTATTTGCCAAGTTCACACCAGTTTCGAACTCTGAATCGATCTGTATGAATTGAGTCGTACTTCACTCTTCAGTGAGCCGGACGATTTGGGAAACCCCTGTGAAGGCAGTTGAATGTATATCTTTGTATAAACACGGTTTAGCTCTGAGGACGTGGTAGTTACCGTACGAATAGACATGAGAGCGACAGAGACGCGAGATAACCTTTTATAAGAACCTTTTTATTAGAACATTAACAACAGTAATTTTTTTGTATATATGAAGACTAGGCTTTCTGATTAGCAGAAAGGGAAAACATTCCTACATTTTTTTAAATGTACGTTTGTCAGAAAGAGTTATGTAAACATGCGCAATGTTTTATGTGCCTTTTATTTGGGTTGTCTAAATAAAAGAAAACTATAAAACATGATGGTTGTGTGTGTCGGTGTGTGTGTGTGTGTGTGTGTGTGTGTGTGTGTGTGTGTGGCGTTTTTTTTTTTGTTTTTTTTTAATGAATCAGTCTTCCAAATAAAGGAATATGAGGCAGGAATACATCCTGGATAGGGCAACACTTAATCCAGACACACATTCACTTTCACACCTAGGATAATTTAGCATCACCAGTCCAACTTCCTTTTAGGAAGTGGAAGGAAACCGGAGAATCCAGAGGAAACCCAACATGTGGGAGAACATGCTAAATGCAACACGAACAGTAACCTGAGCTCGCGATCGAACCGGGAAGGAGCTACACCACTGAAAAACAGCTTTCACAACCTAAAACAAAATACTGACAAGGATTAAAAAAAGATGATTAATATGAATGGTGAAAAAAACAAGCATTAATAAATGAAAAAAATGTAACCACCGAGATACAAACAAAAAGTAGAACTCTTGGAGAGGTGAAAAAAAAAATCATGCAGCGTAGAATAAAATTAAACCCTTTATATAACATTTAGAAATGTTTGATTAGATTGTTTGATTTTTTTTTTTTGGTATTAGTATCTTATTTTACACCTTCTGACCTGGGATAAGACATCTAGTCTTGGTGGTGTCATCATTTTTTGGTAAGGGTGTGCAAACTTTTGCTCTCAACTGTCTTACTGTATCAGGCTGTATGCTAATACGATGTCCTTGGCTGATTCACTAGATTTGAAAAAGGAAAATGGACACAAATGATTGTGAAATGTGTGTAAATGAGATTTATGTATCGGTCCGTTCAGTACCCAAGCGCAGTCGGCCATCTTGGACTCGGCCATCTTGGACATCTCAGTTGGACGAGAGGCTCTGAACACTGACCTTTGATCCGAATTGCACCAGATAGCTTGCTAATCTATTCCGCATGGGGAAATCACGGGCCGAAAAGGTCAAGGACATGACAGCGGAAAATCAATATCTGTTTTTTCCCCTAACCGTCGACGCGACAGGACCAGGCAGTACCACACCACGACACGCTAAAAACTAAGGTTAAGGGTTAAAGCAGTGCCTGAAAATAGAGTCTATTCTTTAATCTTTTATTCATAGGGCTCCATCTGGTGCCTCCATCTTCCCTTCCCCCACTGGATTTACTGGATTGGATGTAGAGTCTCAGTAGAGCTGGGTTTTTTCCACATTTCGATCCAAACATCTCTGAGAGAGCAGCTTGTATGAGGCGTACGGACAGAGCGTATGAACAAGGCCCTGTGTTCAGTCCCTTTCCCGACTTCCTCTCATTACACACTGGAAAGTGTGACTGCACCTTGTAGTAATCAGCTACACGCTGGTGCTGACGTCAGCGTCAATATATCAACATGGCCATATTAACATTTCATTAAAAAAATCATCAAACTCACTACATCCTCTCTCTATTAATCAGTGTTTATGACAGTTATTCACAAACGCAGGCCTGCTGTGTGCCACTTCCATCCTTTTCTCTCTCTTTATGACGGAGTTGTTGTGTGGAAATAGAGCCATATTACTGTACAGTACTATTATTTGTTCTGCAAATCTTTCCATTTCAATTGATCATAGTCTTAATTGAAATATGTTTTAAATTATATGGTGGTCTCTAAAGTGACCATTTATTTTACTGTATTATTTTTATTTCAATTCCTTTAATTGAATGTCATTTCATATTGTAGTATTTTTATTTTCCATTTATTGTCTTATTTTATTTGCATTATTTTTACTTTAATTTAATTTAACTTTATTTTTGTTTTTGTTTGCAATTTAAATAGTTTTATTATATTATTATTTATATTATATTATACTACTATATTTTTTCTCTAAAATTTGGGAAGCTGGTTGATTCTTTCCAGCAAACTTTTCATATATATAGTCATAAAAACACTTGGATATATAGTTTTGCATATCTTATTACTTATTCTATATTCCTTTTTAGGCAAACTTTGTGTGTGTGTGTGTGTTTGTGTGTGTGTGTGTTTCCAGATAAAAGCGTGGCTAATTCCATGTCTTGGTGTAATCAGTGGGATGTTTGGTACAGTCCGCTTTCTGTAATCTCACTGTGTGTGTGTGTGTGTGTGTGTGTGTGTGTGTGTGTTACACTAATCTCTGGGCCAGAGCAGGTGCTTTGGTTTGAGCTCTTTTGTTTCAGCCGCTTTTTCTCGGGACAGGGATAAAGAGGGCGGGGGTCACGTGACCCGTGTGCACAATACCGCTGTGCGCCATCTGCGCAGCGCAATAAACTGATCAAACACACCGGGCAGCTGCGCGCGCTCCCGACGCGCCTTTATTATAATCTCTCTCACACACACACACACACACACACACACACACACGTTACTGAGGCGTTGACTGGGCCTCACCACGCATTACAGGAAAAATCACTCATATTGTAGTTAGTTAGTTAGTTAGTAGTCGGTTAGTAGTAGTCTACTTGTTATACAACTTTTATACGCACGTGACGTGACTGCAGATGTCAATAAATTACTTACACTGCTATAATAATCATAAAAAGAAATATAAATATTAATATAAATAAAATGCATTGGTGAAAAAAAAAACATTTTTACACATAAATTCTACAGTTTGTGTAGGTTTAACACCTTTATTACTACATATAAAATATTAAATATAATACAACTAAATAAATATAAATATACCTAGAATGTGTTATAAATGATTTTATTTTTACAGATAAAAAATATATATATATATATATATATATATATATATATATATATATATATATATATATATATATATATATATATATACGTGTGTGTGTGTGTGTTTATCGCATGTAATTATATTCCACATAATTAGTTTATCACATGTAATTACATCGATCAGCCATAACATTAAAACCACTAACAGGTGATGTGAATAACTTTGATTATCTTGTTCCAGTGGCACGTGATAAGGGGTGGGATATATTAGGCAGCACATGAAATCGAAGTTGTTGTGTTGGAATCAGGAAAAATGGGCAAGCGTAAGGATCTGAGTGACTTTGACAAGAGCCAAATTATGATTACTGGACGACTTGGTCAGAGCATCTCTAAAACGGCAGGTCTTGTGGGGTGTCCCGGTATGCTGTGGTTGGTATCTATCAATAGTGGTCCAAGGAAGGACAACCGGTGAATGGTGGGAGCACCTAAACTGTGCATGTGAGCATCAGAACTGGACCATGGAGCAATGGAAGAAGGTGACCTGGTCTGATGAATCATACTTTCTTTTAAATCACATCAAATGATTCTTTTAACATATGTAATTATATTCCACATGATTCCTTTATCACATGTAATTATATTCCATATGATTCCTTTATCACACGTAATTATATTCCACATGATTCCTTTATCACATGTAATTATATTCCATATGATTCCTTTATCACACGTAATTATATTCCACATGATTCCTTTATCACATGTAATTATATTCCACATGATTCCTTTATCACACGTAATTATATTCCACATGATTCCTTTATCACATGTAATTATATTCCACATGATTCATTTATCACATAATTATATTCCACTTGATTAGTTTATTATCACATGTAATTATATTCCACACGATTCATTTATATTCACATGTGATTTCCCTCCACGTGACTCATTCATTTTCATCTGTAATTATATTCCATTCTTTTTCACGTCTTCACGTTATTCACATGATATCATGCGTCAAATGTGCATCAAATGTCCAATTTCAGAGCACCACGTAGTGAAATGCACCTTCATAGGTTTTAATCACGTCATCACATTGCCAGTGAATCATTACGGAGGAGTCCATGATGAGCTGTTGATTTGGGTTGCTGTGAGATGCACTGAGCTCGTCTATCCGCTAGGATGCTCTCCAGCTCTTAGTGTGCAGAGTGCTGCATCTCCTCCTCCTTCCCATCCTCCTCCTCCTCCTCCGCCCTGACCAAACCTGCGCTCCGACACTCTCTCTCTCTCTCTCTCTCTCTCTCTCTCACACACACACACACAAACACACACACACAGCAGGGTGCTCGAGCAAGAGGAAGCATCTTTCCGGTGTTTTTATCTCTGTTTGGGGCTGCTACACCATTTTAGATGAGGATGCACTGGAATCACACACACTTCACCTGGTAAGCACAGCTTTATATGGTACTGTAATGATGCATGTGTACTCTATGTTCTCTAAACCTTATGCATGAGATTAATGAAAATCTACTGGTGGATCAAATCCAGAGGGTTAAATCCCAAAAGTCTACTTCCTTCCCACAAAAGTGCACTTCTTAGAAAGGGTTCTGCAGCCTGCGTAGTGCACTAGATGATCAAAAAAAGGAGCTATTTGGGATTGAACCACAATATCATGGCTTGTTCTGTATCGTTGTAGGCAATAAGGCCGGTAAATCATACCAAATATTGTCCCTGCATCATGTACATTTTTTATTTTAAGAGTGTTTTAGTTTACTGTCAGAAAAATTTGTGTGATTTGGGTTTAAATATGTTTTTTTTTTTATTTTAAAAATTCAAATCTAACACTGAGGACTAAGGAGAGAGACTGTTGCTTTACTGTGTATGGAAGTCCTGGGAATTTTATTTATAGATCTCAAACAACAAGGTTTTATAGTTAAAGGGGTGTCTGTCAGGGGGAAAAAATAAGAGCCACTATGAACCGGTAATTAACCAAAAAAAAAGCCTCTTGAGGAGCAATTTTTCTATAATCCAACTTGTGAAAACCATTTTGTAAAAAAAAATTAAAAATAAAATAATAATAATAATAATAAGTAGAAGAAGAAGAATATGTTTTCACATTTGATGAATGATGATATGATATGATCCAAGGTGAAAAATATGAGAAGGTGCATTTCTTACCCATGTGAATTCACGAGAATTCTCTAAGCGACGTTTCTAAGCTCGGCATGTGTAAATTTCACACGTGAATCCTGTGATTATTCACATGTGAAGTTCAGAAGACTTTTCTGTAAGTGAGGCATGATGGATTTTAGCTATGAACATAAAGTTTCTAATACTGCACAGTGTATAACAGTTACAATATGTAGCAATATGATCCGTATTTTGGACTTTAAGGTTTGTGGGGTTTTTATTATCACTCTCACCTCCTTTACTTCTTCAGATGAGGTTTGATTAGTTATAGCAGCATTACAGAACTCTCTGGAGTGCACATTTCCTCCATTTGTATGTATATGTACACACACACACACACACACACACACATATATATATATATATATATATATATATATATATATATATATATATATATATATATATATATATATATATATTTATACTTTATTATATATACTTTATTATATTTGCGATGTAAGTGAAAGAACGAAAGAGCTGTGGCTGTGGTTTAATTTAAATCATTTTTTAACTATACATTTTTTCCTGTATTTTTTAATTACAGTGCTGATACTTAAGGTTTCAGTATTGGTATCGTTATCAGAAGTAGTATCGTTCCACCTTTGGTGAAAACGTCTTGAATATAGTCAAATTTATCTAGCACGTCCCATGATGAAATTACAATAAACCAAATATAAGATTATTAAAACCTATTTCTAGACATTTGAGCTGATTTCAAGCTTTCATATTCTTTTGGGAGATTATTCTATTGCTTCTTTTTAGAAAGACATGCTTATAATTATGGACATTTCACACAGGAATCATATGTGAGTAATATACAAATATGTGAATTTTGCTCACATTTTTCACTGCACTTGTCCCACATTATTAATTGATCCTCCTCAGCCTGGATCATATTTGGCGAGCTGACACTCATCTGTAAGCCGCTCACACTACACCACAGGTGTCTCAGCTGGAGGTGGACATCCAGTAATGACCATGAGCAACTGTTTGTCTGGAATGAATGCGGTTGCGTTTTTATTCAATTCAGTTTTATTTGTATATAGCTTTTAACAATTGTCACAAAGCAGCTTTGCAGATATATATACATACGTATATACATATACATACATATACATACATATACATACATACATATATATATATATATATATATATATTATCCCTAATGAGCAAGCCAGAGGTGACAATGACAAGGAAAAACTCCATGGTTTTGTGGTATCAGCGTTCAAGTGGCCGAAAACACATAAAAGAGGGGTTCCAGTAAAGATGATGACTTGCATTATGGATATTATCATGATGTGTGGCACTGTTGGGCCTCCTGTTGAGATTTAATACCAAATGATGACCTGATTTACCTCATGCCCAGGAGGATTCTGGGATTGCTACTGTTATAGAATTGTCCTTTCTTGGTGGAAATAAATGGTCATTTCCTGAAAAGTCCCACTGATCTGTTCTAAACACTAAACCCAGAGCCAAAGCAGAACCCAGACCCCAGTTTCTACACGACATATTTTAAACATGTCATGTTTAATGGTTAATCCCATTATTTAAATCTGCATCAAATATGGAGCTCTCTCTTATCACTAACCTCCTTAAAGCTTGGCATTGCTTTATAAAGTGCAAAAAACCACCAGATTTAGTCATATTTCTGTGCACATGTGCATTAGCAGAGGTATGTGGAGGCTGCATGGTTACCATGGCATTTATTTGTGGTGATGTTCTGAATGCCGGATGTAGCTATTTATTCACAGATATTTTTGCCCAGTTATTATTTTCTCCCAGTGTTAGTCATGATTATATTTATACATATTTATATCACGGTGCAACTGAATTCTCAATCAGTGAGCACCAGTTCTGTGGGATTGTAACTCACTGATTGTAAGTACTCTTTACGACCGTGGTGAGCAGAAAAGTATCCCAGAACGCGCAAAACACTCAAACCTTGAGGCGGATGAGCTACAACAGCAGAAGAGGTTCCACTCCTCTCAGCCAAGAACAGGAATCTGAGGCTACAGTGGACACGGGATCAGTTGAAGATTGGAAAAAGACAAGGCAATGTTTTTCCCTGAAATTGAACTTCCAGTTTCGGTAATATTTGATGTGAATATTAACTAAAGCTCTTGACCTGTATCTCCACAATTTTATGCTTTGCACAGCTTCCACATGATTGACTGATTGGATAATTGTATGAATGATGAAACATCACCAAAAGCATATTAAAATGAACAGCTTATACTGTCTTATAAATGGACGAAGCCATTTGGTTTATGAGTTTTCATAGTAGATGTCTATAAAGATGAAATTAGTAACTCCAGGTAACTTTTCTAGGTAGCTCTCAAGACCACCCAGGACAAAATTAGCCCAACGGCGGGTAAAAATATTTGGGTCAGTGTTCTACTTTTCCAATGTAGTGCATATACATCACTGTATCTCATTCCTAGGACCCTTTAGACTATCAGTCAAATACACAGTGTTTGTTGTGTCTGGACCAGAGGTTCTCTCTTCCATGCAGGCAGAGAGTAAAATTTTTCCATCCACATTTCTGTTCATCTGAGAGGAAATCTTTATAGTATACAACCGTTCTTGGGCCTATAATTACATAGGCTGGTTCCACTCTGTGCATGTGTGTGTTCTCATACTCGCTATGGTAGAAAGCAATCTTGTGCTCCGTGACCCAGATTAGCGCCATTATGCATGTCATGCTGCTCATTATTAGCTTTTAGCAATGAGCGCTAATTGCACGCTGCTAGCGCACAAAGATAAAGTGTCTGGGAAGGAAAAAAGTCCTGGAAGAACACCCTGTCCTCGTTCTTCCCCCTCTTTTTCTCTTTTCTTTCCTCATCTTTCCTCTCTCTGGTCCGAAACAGGTCAGAAATAAGTGCATTAGCCTATCTGAGGCCAGCATGCTAACAACTTTTGGTTCCAGTGCATGCTCAGCTATGTCCATGTTCTCATCTTTTCCAGTTTTGCCATCACAATAGACTCATTGTAGCAGCAGAAAACAGACACATACATCTTTCATTAAAGGACATAATCACTTTGAAAAAATTTTTATTTTGTATCCCATGTGCCTCTAGAAAAGGACTCTTGTTTCTGCTACAGCTTAATATCTGACTGAAGTTACAGAGACATAGCAACTTAATCTGTCTAGTCCTGTTGAATAGCAGAGAAATTAAATTTCTCTTTAAAGTTGAGTGGTCCAGGAGTACCCACACGTGCAGAGGATGCCAGTTCCGCATGAAAGTTTCAACAAATAATAATTTAATTAAAGAATTCTTAAAACTCTTGGGGGCATGCTCTTATAGGAAAATAATCAGTGAAGGGGTGGTTTGATGAAGCCAGTTACTGTTCCCAGCCAACATTTTTATCCCAAAGTGTTTTATTCCTCTTATATCACACCAATTTGCCTATAATTACAATTTTTAAAAATATATTAATCCAGTGGTAAAAACTCTAAAATGCTAGAAACTGTGAAATCCAGTCAAAGTGTGTTGGTTTGTAACAGGATAATCTATCAGCTTTTGGAAAAGAATGATGTTAAAGATGTAATGCTGAAGAATCTCTCTTAATTAAGACCTTGTTCAGCTCTACACTCATTGCTGTGTGGTGATGCAGCTCGTATTCAAGCTGTCAGACACCACAATCTGGCCATTTGGATCACCGACTCGCTTTTATGCGATAGCGCTCTGCCAATTTGAAAGGCATCAGATTTTGGCAGTTACGTCTTTCAGATTTTTTATTTATTTATTTATTTTTTTTTGCAGACTAAAAGGATTTTGTTTACGATAGTTTGTTAATAGCGGAGCTGCTACTTGATTCATGCCAGCTTGGCACTTTCATTCAATGCCGAGTAGAAAGATTTACATGAAAGATTTATTCCTTTCTGCCAATGAAGTGCTGCTTGTGACTGGCCATTACTTCACAAAATATACAGACCATTTAATGCTAAATCCATTATTATTCCTCTGCTGGTTAGAACTGTCTAGTTTGTTTTATAGTTCTTGTTTTATAGCACAATACCTAAAATCTTTTTTTTTTTTTTTTTGTTTATACACAATATATCTATATAACTAGTGTATACATATATATCACATCCACCTCTGACATTACACCTCCACGCCTGCAGAGGGCCCCATCCCCAGAGTACTAACCATTTTCTCTACACTCAGCACAGCTTTCTTTTTAGAAAGCAAAGTCAAATAGTCAGATATCACAAAGTCTTGCCAAATACAAATTTGTGTAAATCCTGAGCCTTATATTTTGTGATTGCTATTTCTCTGTTTGACCCTCGCCTTGTTCTTGACCACTGTTTAGTTTACTGGTTTAAATACAAGTAATACAAGTAAAAGTAATAAAGTAATTTGTGATGTATTTTGTCAAGATATTGACATTATAATGTCATATTATCCAAACCTACAGATCCTTCTCTCATTCTTATCGCTCCTGTCCGTCCCTCTTTGTCTGGGTCCAACTTTTTATAGGATTAATGAAGACTGGGGTAAGGATTCAGTGCTAGTGGCAGCACTAGTTTGCATGCTGTGCATGAATTAAGCCGCCTTGCCTCAGGCTTTTGGGCTGTATAGCAGCGTGCATTTGAAATCAGTTTGCCCTAAATCCTTCTCTTTTATGCACTGTCCCTGAGCAGAGAGCCCATAATCCTTAATGAATCAATTAGTCTGAGAGTCAACGCCACGCCTCAGATGAGCATCTGGACCGACAGACGGAGGGGTTGCCATAGAGATGTACAGTGTGGTTAGGCTCTGATTACATTTGCACGGACGAGAACCAAGAACTAGGAGCCATAATTGAGGAAATTGGGGATGCAAACAACAGGCATGGGACAACGAACACATGCTTCTGCTCATATTCCGATCATAATAAGACAGCTTCTCATTTGAACGCTCTTGGCTTCCATGGGATCTGCTGATCTATAACAGGTTGTGTTATATGACTATGTCCTGCTCCCTCACCCTTGACCGTGAGAACTCTGAACGGTCCGTGTCTGTAAAGGTTGAAAATTAGCTGCCATTTGGAATGTGCTTTTCAAGAGGGAATTGGTACCCTGTGTACATATGTGTGCTCCTGGACCATTCAACTTTAAAGTGTCCATCATGTTGTGCCCTTGGAAATAAACGTTTTCAACACATGGCCACTTCGAAGTGCCCCATGTATGTGTCATTTCTTCAGATTGGACTGCAGCCAGAGACATTTACACTCATTCTCATTCCTTTAAAATCTTCAGTATAGTGCTATTTAAGCGTTAACTCTGGGTGACGTCATCCACGTACGATACTGTATGTCGTTCACAAGGGTGTTGCCGTCCTCTCGTGCCACCCGTGCCACTAATCAGGCTCTGTAAAGGGATAGAGAGTGGTGTAGCTCTGCTGGCTTTTAGGTGAACATGCTGGCAGAAAAGTATTCGATAAATCGCCACCCTGTACATATGATGACAGTGACACAGTAATATGCTTTAAATTCACATGTTTAAATCCACACTTATAATCTCAGTTTGTTATGAATGCCACTGATGTTCTGTTAATAACGACTGCTGGAATGTGATTTTCAGCCCATGTGTGGGTGTTCATTTGAAATATTGCAAGGAAGTGCTGCATGAAATCTAACAGGTAGTGTGTCTACCAAGGACTCGATGACATAATCATGGCAGCTTCTTGTCTGCAGTGGCTGGCGCTACATGCTTTGCTCTTTTTCAGTTAGGTCACTTGTGTTGAATCATTTATCTTCATGGCACGGTGGAGCCTTTGGGCAGCCACTGCCCCAGCTAGCCACAGCTTAGAGACGAGCAGAAGGGAACTTTCATCACTATGATCTCAGGTAAAATGTCGTCACCTTGTTGTTAATGGAGCTTGGTTGTATTTGCGCAGCTCCACATCATCATCATCAGTGCAGTGTCCTTGTTTCGTCCTTCTCTCTCCTTATGAACAGAGCAGAACAATAATCTGCAACCGCTCAGGGAGCAAATGAGACGTTAATGTGGACATAATCCCGATCTACAGCTCTAAGCTTCTAAAACGACATTACAGATTCATTAGTGGTCTATGTTGCAGCGCATCACATCGGCAGTTTAAGAAATCCATCTTGACAGAGAAAGATTGAATATTTTCCCAGTAAAAAGGAAACATGTGCTCTTAGGAAGCTTGATTGCGTACCGCAGGCGGTCCTACAGGCTCCCCTGGCGCCAGTAATGCTTATTGATTTTCAAATCAGGGCTGGTCTGCGAGAATGAATGCATAAATGCTTGAAATAGATTGCAATTTTGCTGATAAAGCTGGACACATTTCTTCACTGTTACCAGTCAGAAGCGTTATGGTAAAATATTACAGGAAGAATGAGCTGCGAGGTGCAGGCTGCAAGACAGCAACTCACAGCACGTTCATTAGTCCAGTAATCAGTACATAGGGGTCAAAATTCAGCAGGGAAAAACAGCAGGGTAATCCTTACGCAAAAGATCTGAGAGACAGTAAACACAAAGAGCAAGGAACACAGATGTGATGAAGAAATCCACAGATGTCAGGAAAATAAGTGAATTCGTTCCCTCTTCACTGTAGAGTGCACTATTTGGGGTATAGCCGAATGGTCTGTTGTCCGAATTATATTACATGGATAGTTCATTATATTAGTACCCATAATGCACCATAAATCCAGTGTATTTGTAGTGATGCATATTACAATGATTTCTTTTAGTATCGGAACAGCTTACATCATATATAAATGTCAATGCAAATGCCGATCAGTCGATTGCTTTACGACATTAATCACGTAGATTTATTTATTCATATTTTCACATAGGCTATCCATGAAACTAGGCTTAAGGGAAAAGTCTATCCTGAAACACATCAAATACTGTTATATTGAAATATTTGTGATTTGTTTAGTGATTCTGGTGCCAATTTTTTGGTTGGTGCTTCACATTATTCCTGTGAGAAGTTAGCAGTTGTCTGCTGTGCTAATGATACAACGGGAAATTGCCCAGTTACAGTGGTGTTTTCAGCAATCTCAGACATAATGGTTAACTGTCACATTTTGTTGTTGGCTCCCAAAACAAAAGAGCAAGAGCTTCTTTTGTCGCTGAGCATTTTCCGGTGATGTTCAGGGCCATATGAAAGAGAAATCCAACCTAGAAGTAGTAAAGACAACAAAGAGACTCAAAGCAGCGCAGCAATTTAGGCTGCTCTTTAGGCTTGGCTAGTTAACGATCTAAGAGATGAAGAGCATGACAGCGTTGATGATGGTTTGATATGAAAGTCATTCAGGGTCGATTTTTTTTCCTTTAACCATGCTAAATAAGATAACCAATCCAGCTATTTTCTTCTCCGTCACGACTGGCCTCGGTACAGTTATCATTATTCCAATCTGTTATGATATCGCAAAAGGTTTAGGGTCTGCATCAGTGTGGGCTTCACTAACGCACGCATAGAAGTATGCTCTTGTAAACCAAAATGAGAACTGTGACATCTTATAGCCTTGTCATCATGTGCAAATGAGGACCACAATTGCGCCATGGACAGGGACTTAAAACCGAGTGGTGAGGTAGAATATGCAGAGTGTGAAGAGTCCATTGGGACAGAAGTGAGGTGTGGCTAAGTTCCTTCCATCGCTTGCTTCCAGACACTCAAGCTTCATTAGCAAACTATCATGTTGTGTTCTGGCTCCGAGCGATGGAATCAAAGCTGTAAAAGTGTGTTTTATGTTCTATAAATCTGTTCTGTAATGGCTTTCTCTTTCTGTTAACCGCAGCAGCTCCAGAACAGAATGAAAACAGTTTTTCATGGCTGCCACTGCAGGCTAGTCATTACCGATCTTACTGTAGCCTAGAGGCAACGTGTGGTGTAATGGCCAGTCGTCGCTCCAGGAGTGTTGTGCTTTTTAGATGAGTGTGCAACATCTACTTCTTGATGTTTTGCATTATATATATATATATATATATGTGTATGTGTGTGTGTGTGTGTGTGTACGAATAGATAAGCCAGTGGCTATTTGGTGATGAACTTCCTCCTTCTCCCTGCATGGTTTCCATCTCAACAAGAACACCTGTTATACTCTTCACACACCGCAGGGATTGCTATTTTGCAGCTTAGAGGCTTATTAAAAGAGACAAAAAATACGAGTGATACATTTCTTAGCAATATTTCACTACTGACAATCAACCAAATCCTTGGAGTTGGAGTCAGCAAGCTGCTCTGAATCTTCACAGTGATGGACTCAAGTTGCTGCAAGACCTGAGCAAAGGGTTTTTTTTTACCTGCAGCATAGTCGGGTGACCTCATCACTTTGCGCTGCTAAATTTAGATTGTTCTAGTTATTTTTGCAATGTTTCCACACTTTGTTCTTTATGAGGATATTTAAGCTTGAGTGTGATTTTAGGGCAGTTATGGTTCTGGTGTCTCCCTGTACTGTACATTTTCCACAAGTGCACAAGTTCCACCTACTTTACTACAGTTACCTTATTAAAGGGGAATTTAAGTGTTACTGTAAAACAATGCTACTGTAATATAGTGGTGATTAGCACATGCAATAATTTTGACACCTCTGTCTGTATTGAAAAAACAGATTTAAAATATGTTTACATGAAACTTGCTTATAATTGAAACCTAAGGGCCCTTGTTGTTTTGGAGAATGATTTCATGAATTCTTCAGTTTAAATTTGTCAGATAATCTCTAAAATGTTATGATTTTTCTTCGGGACAAATATTTCTCAAAAAATGCTCTCCAAAAAAGTCTCAAGAATTCCCTCTCTTGGTGCGTGTCATGGTTTCCAGCACAGCGAAAGCTGTTTGCTTTTTTCCTTCTTCTTCATGTGCTTTTCTTTTGGTTCTGGTCCTGTCTCTGGCCCTGCCTTGTCATTGGTTGATTATCCTATTGTGTTCACCTGTTCTGTGTTTCACCTCGTTTAGTTTGGTTAAATGTTCCCTGTTGTTTCTACTCCTCGTTGCAAAGTCTTGCCAGTTGTACTGTGCAGTTCTGAACATGATTTCTGTGTGTTATTTTCTTACTCATGCCTGTATTATAGTTTTTGTTAATGGATATTTCTTGTGTGCTACTAGGGACTTCAAATTACTTTTTGGATTTGCCCTAATAAAGCAAACACTGTGTTTACAAAGGGAAGAATTTGTCACTGATCGGTTCTCACACCAGGCCCAAATTCTATCTGCTCAAAAAGCCCATATGTCAGCAAAAGGAACAATGAAAATGTGGTAAACAAATTTACAGTCATAAAATTGTTATAAAGTACTATACCTTCTACAGCATTCTCAAAGTGTCAGAAATGTGCTGTTAGTAAGAACAAACTAATATTCTACAAGACAAGGATAAAAAAATAACAATAATCTTGATTATTCGACCCATTATGATCTTTGAGGCTTGAGATCTCTTTCATATCTTTCAGACAAAAGCTGACCAAGTTTGGATAAATTCCTTTAATAAACTCTTCAGTATTGCTTTAGGTATTGCTTATGAATGTGTTATAAAGGCCCTATGTAAGCACCCTTTAAATAAATTGTTAGCAAAATGCTTAAGAAAATGAATAAAGGTTGAGACAGACATAACAGCTGTCATTTTGAATTTGTGTTACATAGTTACATATTTTAAGATGTTTCCTGTCTAAATTCAACCATTTAGAAGTCTATTATATGTGAGATTTAAGCTACAGATTCTGTAGGACACGGAGCATGTCCTGTGTTATAGCAGTAGAGTCACACTGAGTTATAGCAGTAGTTTGGACTCAACTTCGCAGTTCAGGGAAAAATCTGCCACTTTTGTTTCTCAGTCTCGGACTTGGATTGCATCAGCTGTTCCTGGTCTCAGATCATTACCCATTTGCAAACTTCTTTATCTTTTTTTGGAGAAGTTTTTTTTAGCCCTGACTGTAACAGTTCTGACTCCATGTGAGAGTTGGAACATTCAGCGATTACAGTTGCTCTGTGTGGGTTGTGAAGTTATGCATTAAATCCAGCACCTAGATTCGAGTTAAAAGATGCAGACAGGTGCCGGCCTTTGAGATCACAATGCAGTTGGCAGAGGGCACCTCCTCTTCCTCTTCCTCCTCCTCCTAGTTCCGACCCACGCTGCTTTCCTACTCAGAAATGTGGGTGTTGCCATGGTAACAGGAAACAGGGATGCCCGGAGTCATAGGCTTGTGGGAGGATTGGAAATGGTGAGATTGAGACGTAATCAGGACAGACAGAGATTGCGCTGAAGAGGGCTCCCCTCCTGCAGAATGCATCACACAGCTCGGAGTGTGTCTGGTGTGTGTGTCACATGTATGCCCATACTTGTCCATTTCCTACTTCAGTTCACCCCCTGCTGGCAAGCCACGAGTCCAGCATTGGAGTTATTTTTGTAGCAGCATCCAGGCAATGAGATTGCACTACAAAACGTGACAGTACATGTGATTTTCAGTACTGTTACGTACATGATCCTTCCTGATCAACGTGGTCTGTGAACACAAAATGAGACTACTTTCGTTTGAGGTTCTGTGATGGTGGAACTTTCATTTGACCTGAATCCGTCACAACGTTCAAATGTGGGCTGGAGTCTCAAAAAAAAAGGTCTTAACCCACTTTTACAACTGTATCTACTCAGCATCAGGCAAAACTCTCTGAGCCGGGGAATCTTAAAACATTTCAAGACTATTTTTACGTCATAGGTCTAATCTATGCGGTACTGTAGCAAAATATAGGACTTCTTCAGAGCACTTCTACTGGAAAGCTTTAAAAGCTCTTAGAGAATGTTAAGCACTATATTAATAACAGTAACCATAAGGCGAGGAAAAGAAATATTTATTAACAATTATTATAGATCACTTAAAAGTCCTTTTACAGAAGACATTAATTAAGGTAAGTAAGGAATAAAACACTTGGGGGTGTGCTGTTATAGGAAAATAATCAACAGCGGGGTGGTGTAACGTGACCCAGCACAAAGCAGAGTTACTCTTATCTGCCAGAGGTGATTATTTTCCTGTAACAGCACATCTGAGCAGTTTGCCAACCATTACTTTTTTTTTAAATTACAGACATGACACACTGTATTTTTTTTTATCTATTTATATTTACTTTTATCTAATATTTCTTATGTGATTGTAATAAAAAAATATACAGTTATTATAGCTGTATGTCAGACATTTTTGCTCATTTTGCTCAAGGTTGAATTGTCTAGTCCTTTTGGCAGACAATTTTGCTTCTTTCTAGAAATTAATGCTTGAAATGAGTAAAATGTCTAAATGTGTGATTAATAATTGCGTATTTGTTTTATTCTAATTCTATAATGAAAAAAATATTTGATTAATCTACCTATATTTAAGATTTCTTTTTTGAAGACACCATTTTTGTATCATATGAACTAACTGTAAAAATGTTTGTGTATTATGTAAGAAAAGTCATTTTTGTAATATAGACTCATTATTATTTCTCCCCATGCTCTGTTGTGTTGCAGATCTTCAGGAAATGCCCAAAGTGTCCCCACTGACTCCGTTTTAACCTCCTGACTCAAGTCTGAGAAGGTCATCACTGACGCTACCACATTAACACAGTGTTTGGATGCTGCTGGGTCTCAGAAGGCAGCAGCAGACACAAACACAGTCCATGCTGTCTCCCCGTGTCCTGCTGTCTCACAGTGCAAGTGTCATGACAGGATAACGGAGGCGTGGTCAGGGGTGGGAGTAGCTCTAGAGGGGTGTGGTCACTGGGAGAGTGGGCGGAGCTCCTGAAGGCACAGTTTAACAGCCGTAGATGATGACCAGCCTGTTTCGGCGCAGCACCAGCAGCAACGGCAGTCACGGCTCGAGGGCTAATGGTAATGGAGGATCTGAGCTCAATAACAGCAAGTCTTCTCGACAGGTGCTTATGAGTCTCATACTCCCAGCTGTTTCTGCTCTAACAATGTAATACCTCAAATTTCTAAAAAGAACCAAAAGAGCATGATTTGATGTAACAGTATATGTTTTTCTGTAGCACGTTCGACGGCTGGAGTTCAACCAGGCCATGGATGACTTCAAGACCATGTTTCCAAGCATGGACCATGAGGTGATCGAGTGTGTCCTGAGGGCCAATAACGGTGCTGTAGACTCCACCATCGACCAGCTCCTGCAGATGAGTTTAGATGGACAAGGCACGGATGACAGCTCTGACTCGGAGGACAGCATTCCCCCAGAGGTAAGAAGATGATGATGATGAGTCTCGCTAAAACAGTCTGCTTCTCCATGTTGATTAATTATAGAGACAACATACTGGCAAGTAATGATTGGCTATAGATTATATCCAGTTCTGTGCAAAAGTTAGCACACCCTTACTTCAAAAAAATAAATGAGCGCGTTTAAAGACGGTACTCCATTAATTCTAGCAAAAACTAGAGAAAAGGTATTCATTAAGTGAAGAAATAAAAAAAGACAAGGGGTGCAGTTCTACATAAATAATCACAGATTAGATGGTTACCGCCCCAAAGTTGATTATTTTCCTATAACAGCACGTCCTGAAGTTTTTAATTCCTCTTATACCACAGCAACTTGCCAACGATTACAATTTTTATTTATTAAAGCACAACACATCATATTTTCCATCTGTTAATAGCTATATTTAATGTTGTGGAACCTCCTCAAATCAAGTTATCAGTTCCAGCAGCTATAAGCAATCATTCCCTCACCAGCCTCTCTTTTTTCTTTCTCTTAGACAGCTTGTCATGTCATTGAGAAACCGCAAAATACAAACTCCTCTTTGCTTGGTGGAAAAGTTAAAGTTACAGTTTTAATTCTGACACTGGAGACTCCTTCCAAAAATGCTAAATAAACATCTCCTTGCAGGAAACATCACCATATCAACAACAACACACAGTCAGTTTATGTGGCACGTCCACCGTACAAGTCCCTGTCTGTTACTATACAAAAATGATATTATATTTAAACAAAGCTAAATGTGATTTGTCTGAAATATTGTCAGAGCTGCTGTTATAAGAACCTTCTGATCAATCCGATTCAAGAATTCACCCCGTCCACTTTGTGAATCAGCCAAACTGCTAATTAGGAAAGTAATATAAAAGACAGCTCCGAAAAAAGTTTTCACGTCTCCTGCTGTTTGTTGCCTGATCTCTGAGTCTCTCAGAGTATTACATGTATTTCATGTCATTTTTTATGTGTTTGTATAATGTTTTGTGAATATGTTGTGCAAAGTACAGCATCTTACATCACATTATTTTACATGTAAAGGTCTGACTATCACATTTTTTCTGTAAGGGACCTTTTACTAGCTTTGTTTTAGCCAACCTAATTACTGTGACATACGTACATTGTGGCCTGTGAAAAGGTGTTCAAGTATAATGCTAGAATATTTTTGCTTTTGTTCACCCCTGGTTAAATTTATTGGAACAAATTCCAGATTGTGAGAAGCTCTTGGAATTACAGCAGTTTCTGTAGAGAGAATCCAGAAATCTGTCTGAATATATAAGAACTTCAGTGCACTGACAGCATCCTTTCTCTGTCTGGCTATGCTCCTGATATTTTAAGTGAGATTAACTCAATAAAAAGATGAACGGACGGACGCACAGCACCCAGCAGCAGTTCTCCTCTGTGTCTCGGTATGCAGCTGTGGAGCCTCTGCCCTGAATAACTACCAGCCCTGATGCCTGGGGCAGGAGTGTGTGTATCATCGCAGAGAACTGCTTGACCCAGTTTGCTCAAGGTCCTGAAGAGCGCGCACGGAGCTTTGAAGACTCAAGACAAGATCCGTGCCCTTCTCAACCACGCTGATCTCTTTAAACATCATCAACTGGAGCAGACGAGCCCTCAGGAGCAGCTCTGATAAAATATCGAGCCGCACTTCAGTGATGTCCAGTGACCTGCCCGGTTTGATGGACTCAATGAAAATGCATGGACGATTATATAGACGTGGGAGCTTTTCATGCATTATATCAATATCAACTATCAATTCTTTTGGACGGCTTTTCACTGAGATCAAACAAAAGTCATAGATGCTGCACATTTTGATTTTCTGGACGTTATGCTTTAGGAGAGGAAGCCTCGGCACTGTTCAGCTTACAGATCTTTACATAGAGATGTAGAAGGAGAGCCAGTTTAGCTCAGAAGACCGCCTGTGTGAATATTTCATTATTAAAGAAAACAGACAACGGTTGTACAGATATAAAAGTTTTTATTGCAAAGCAAAAATAGACAAAATGTGTAGGTCAAGTACAAAAAAAAGCCCATACATTATTAATGACGGGGTAGTTACTACTACAGAGATGTTTATTTTCCTATAATAGCACATAATGATGTGTTTTATTCCTCTTATACCACAGCAACCTACCAAAGTATGTCACATCATACTTTTTATCCCTTTATAGTTATGTTCAATGTGGTGGAATGCCAAATTAAAAACCTGTTAAAAACACAAATCATAATCATTTCACCTACACTGCACTTCACTCAGCAGTCAGAAAAGTGTAACCCAGTCGACATGCACTATATTTATTTTTATTTGAATCTGCTTCATGTATTTCTTATTTCACTTTAAAGCAGCTTACAGTGTTTAGTCAAGATTCAATTGAAAATAGGAAGATAGTTTTTACAAGATCTAGAAAATGTTTTAAAAATTACAATAAAAAATTTAATAATAATAATAATAATAACCTAAATTTTAAAATCATATTTAAAATGTTATATTGTTTTATTATAAGCAAATGGTGATCATTTATTTTAGTATCTGTTATCACAATATAAAAGTATTTTCCCACAGAGAAGGAAGGAAAATGAAACATTCTGTATCAAAATATAACTTATTTTAATCCAGTCAGTGTTAAATAACAATATTTATTTACTCTTTAAGGGTTCTTTGGGTGTCCTTCTGGGGGAACCCTTAAAGGTACTAAAGTGCATTTCCCTGTAAAACCCTTTTTAGGAAGCTAAGACTCCCTTCATTACCCAGTGAACCCTGACAGAACCTTTGAAGAACCTTTTTTTATTAGAGAGAACCAATAATACCTTACGAAATAAAGCATAACAAATTCGTCCATCTTGCTTACGCTTTTTCTCTTCTGCAGATCTTGGAAAGGACGTTAGAGCCAGACAGCTCAGATGAAGAACCCCCACCTGTTTACTCTCCACCCTCCTACGAGATGCACATCTATGACAGGAAGCACCCGGCTGACGTACCATCATTCCCTCCTCCCAGGCAAGAACATGGAAAAGAGAAATGGGAAATCTGTGGTTGATTTGATGGCATGTAAACCTCCATGAATTTCATTTAGAATGCTTAAAGGTTATTCAGTTGTCCCTCTACAAGAAAAAGAAAGAAGCTTCTATGTAGAATCATACTACAGAATATTTCCCTGTGAGAAATAGCACCCTTAATAGAGCCCTTAATAAAGAACCCCTTTTCTAAGAGCGTATGATTAATCATTCGTTCATTTACCTTCACGAAGCACTTTATCTGCTCATTTCTCCACCTGCTGCCAGTCTCACGCCACTGCAACTCCTCAGCCTTGAGCATGTGTCACTGCTCACAAGATGCCATTCAACTCTGGACACGATATCACCTTAAATCACCCCAAAACCCAATCTTCACAAACACAACAAGCCTGGAAGAGCATGAGTACTCGATCATAACTGATCACCATGTCTTAAGGAGTGACCTTGATTTTTTTATTTTTTTTTCCCATGCCAGGTTTG